>NC_142069.1:6324820-6644820 GCF_059756535.1 Pantherophis guttatus | reverse complement strand
TAATAAATAAATTATATTTAAAAAAAAAAAAACCACCTCCGTTTAATGCATTTTAATGCAAAAGGTAATTTACGTTTTAGGGAAATTCTGCACAGAGCTACTACTACCGTAGAAGGCGGCCTGGGCTGGGACCTTTATTTTTTTCTACAGAACTCACTTCTGGCCTTCCCATATAGTTATATAGATGTATAGAGAGGGAGAGGGAGAGGAGAGAGAATGGATATAAATGATAGATAGATAGATAGATAGATAGATAGATAGATAGATAGATAGATAGATAGATAGATAGATAGATAGATAGATCAGACAGACAGACAGACAGACAGACAGACAGACAGACAGACAGGAGAGAGAGAGAGGATGGATGGATGGATGATAGAGAGACAGAGAAAGAGAGAGAGAGAGGATGGAAGAGACAGGCAGACAGATAGATGTACAGATGGTATAGATGGTATAGATAGATGTATAGATGGAATAGATGAAAGATGGCAGACAATAGAAAATAGACGATGGATAGACCATGGATGATTGATGGATGATTGACAGACAAGAACCACGCGTGGTGTCAATGAAGCGGATATTTTAAAAGCTGAACTTTATGTCACCTGACCATTTTCCACTTGCCCCTAATATCTGCATTTGCTTGTCCCGATGCCTTAAAACACATTCAGTCCATTTTAATGAAGATGTATTAGTAGTAGTAGTAGTAATTATTCGCATTAAAAGGAAAATAAAATTATTCGCATTAGGTCCCCTACTTACTTAGTATTTTGAACGAAGCCATTTTAGTCAATATTTTATTTATTTAGCAAATTCAGTTTGGCGTCTCCTAAAGAGCCTTCGGTTCCAGCTTTATAAAGTACATGGACACACACATACCTACATCATTTTTCGGTACCCTGAATCTGGATTGTCAACCAAAGGTCAACCTAGAGAGAAAGTTGCCGATCTTGACTTCTTCTGGCCTTCTTAGACTCTGTCTTGGCCTGCTTGGAGCTCCCACCTCCCACCTTTCTCATTGGAAAGGACTTTTGGAGTTAACAGAATGGGCTCTTCCAATGACCCTCCCCTCCAATCACAAAAACGGTGCTTAACGCAAAATGCTGACCTGCATTGCTTCCAAAATGGGATACATACATTCATACCAGACCCTCCCTTTCCCCCCCCCCCCCACACACACACTCCCCCGTTTTGGTTGGGCTTCCCGCTGGCTTCGGCTAGAAGGTTAATCTCGATACTCACTAGATTAGTGGCAAACGGGAGAGGCGTTTGAAATGGCATTTTGATTTATAGGCCTGTGCTACTTCTGTAGGGAAGGGGAAGGGGAGGGGAGGGGAGGGGAGGAAAGGAAAGGAAAGGAAAGGAAAGGAAAGGAAAGGAAGGGAAGGGAAAGGAAAGGAAAGGAAAGGAAAGGAAAGGAAAGGAAAGGAAAGGAAAGGAAAGGAGGAAAGAAGAAAGGAAGGGAGAAGGAAAGGAAAAGAAAGGGGAAAAGGAGGAAGGGAGAAGGAAGGGAGAGGAGAGGAGAGGAGGGAAGGGAAGGGAAGGGAAGGAAAGGAAAGGAAAGGAAAGGAAAGGAAAGGAAAGGAAAGGAAAGGAAAGGAAAGGAAAGGAAAGGAAAGTTCTGGCTTTGCTTTCCAAGTCAGTCAGTTCCTGGAACAATTCCTCCAAATGCTGAACACATTTTCCTTTCCTTTCCTTTCCTTTCCTTTCCTTTCCTTTCCTTTCCTTTCCTTTCCTTTCCTTTCCTTTCCTTTCCTTTCCCTTCCCTTCCCTTCCCTTCCCTTCCTTTCCTTTCCTCCTTTCCCTTTCCCCCTTTCCCTTTCCCTTCCCTTCCCTTATTCCTTTCCTTCTTTTCTCTCTTTTCTTTCCTCTGCTTCCTTTCTCTTTTCCTTCTTTCTATCCTTTCCTTCTATGTCCTCCTCCTTGGCAAATGCCAGCTCGAACCGAACCCCCCCACCTCCCAAATCCTACCTTTTAAAGAAAACTCACAGATGGAAAGGAAACAATTCGCCTTTCTTAAACTCTGTTTAAGGCCCGGGGTATCCTTAAGGAAATTATGACTCAGCCAGGCGAGGATGAATGAATTTTATCTCCAATTCTTCCCCATCTCTCTAACCTCAACAATCGCTAAACGGACTATTGTAATTCCAGGAGAGTATATCGAAACCAATCGGTACATCTGACTGCGGGCCATTTTTTGCTTTTCCCCGAAAACGTCGGCCTAAACCGCGATTTCAATCCGGAGACCCGCGCGTGCATCATAATTACAATTTAAAAAACGAATAATAATAATAGTAAGACGTATGGGGGGGAAAAACTCCACCTGAAATAGAACCGCTGCTCCACAGGGAGACACGACCGTGAGACACATTAATAATAATAATAATAATAATAATAATAATAATAATAATAATAATAATAATAATAATAATAATAATAATAATAAATAAATACCTCCGACGATACCTTAGCAGTTCCTAGGTCCTTGGTTAGGACTCGAGCTGCTGAGGCTGTGAATCTCACTAAAGATTAACTAATAATAAATATTGTTATTGTTATTATTGTTATTATTTCAGCAGAAAAGAGAAACGGACTCGCAACAAAGTGAAATTAATAAAGAACCCGAGAAAAGGCCGCCACGTTCGCACAATCGATTTTTTAAAACAGGTTTCTACATTTTCTGGCTTCCCGCCGCGTTATCCCTAACGCGTAAACCCAGTTTGAGACTGGCCAAGCTTTACCAGGGCATGCGAATCCCGCGCTCTTTCAACTCCGACCTGACCTGGTTGTGTGCATGAACCCAGGCGAGGGAAGGACTCGTGCGCGGCTCCCAGAATTGCAGCGAGCAGGCCTGCAAAAGCCGAATCGGGAACCGCGCGGGGCCCTTGCAAAATCCCGCCCGAGCTGGCGGGTTATATCGCCCGCCTCGCAGCCCGCAAACCCCAGGCCTGTCCCGCAACGGTGAGAATAAGGAAAGGCTTGCAAAAAGACCCAGCTTGGCGTGGGGAAAAAAAAAAGAAGTCCTTCCGCCCGTGGATCCGACCCACTCGCGGGGAAAAGCAAACTTCGCGCCGCCGCCGCGCGCGCGCTTCTTGCAAATGCGCGCTTCTTAGCTATTCCTGCAGCCGAGCCCTTGTTGCGTTCAGACGAACACGCTTAACAGCAGGGGTATCCCAGAGAAACACCCACCTGGGGTCTCTTGACGATCAAGGCGGGTTTGGTCTCCCCTTCCCCAAAACGGCGGTCCGGATAGGTGGCAGGTTTCTCTGCCCTCTGCCGATTCCCGATGCTTTCTTTCTATAAAACCCCACGCGCGTTTTACCCGCTTCGGAGTTCTTCCCGAGGGTGGCAAGGGAGGTGCGTGGAGAGCCCCGGGCACGCGGGGGCGTGGCGGGCACAGACAATGCCAGAGAGAGTCACACGCTTGGAAGGGTGGGGAAGGGAGAGAGAGAGAGAGAGAGAGAGAGAGAGAGAGAGAGAGAGAGGGAGGGAGAGAGGGGGGAGAGAGAGGGAGGGAGGGATCCGGGCTGGAAAAGGGATCCCGGGGCTGAGCCGATCCCTCTCGCGCAGGCAGGAGCGCAGCCAAATTTGCCCGCGAGCGAAGGAATCCCTCGCTCCGCTCTTTCAAATCCTCCGGCTTGAGGTCCGTCCCTGGGTGGGTGGGTGGGCGAGTGGGTAAAATATTGGAAAGGGGACGGAGATTAAAGCCTGCAGATCAACGCGGGAGCGCACGGCCCCAAAACCCGATGAAAGAAAAGCGACTCGGGGTTGGTTTCTTTACCGAGATCGGGTCTCTTGTGTGCCCAACCGGACGGTGAGAAATCTTCTGCCGGTTCGCGAGAAGCCCCCCCCCTCCCCGTTTTGGGGGGGTGGGGGGTTCAGCCAGGGCTTCTTGCCTTTCTCCTTCTCTTTGTTCCTTTCCTTTTCTCTCGGCGTCTTCCTCCCGAGCTGGCTAGATAGAAGACAAAACCCCAAGCAAGGAAAGAAAAAACTCGGGGGGGCTTCTGAGAGGCGCGCCCGGGGGCTTGAAACCTCTCCCCCCCACCCCCACCACGGAGCCAGGGCTGCTAGGAAGCAGGGAAGGAAGAGTGGGGGGTGGCTACGTTAATTGCAACCTCCTTGTACCCAGGCATTCGTTCCCCGGCCTCAGTTTCCCCGGCGGCGTTTGGATCGCCGCCCCGCCGCGCCCTTAGCCGGGATCCCTCTTTCAGCAAGATTGGGGAGAGGGTCCTTCGGTCCCTGCTCTGGCGGCCTTGCATCCTTTTCCTCCCACCCACCGCCTCCCTCCCGTTTCTTCGTTCCTTGATTTGTATTCCCGCGTCTTTTATCTCTCCCGCCGCGGATCGATCACCCTCGGCTGAAAAAAAGAAAAAAGAAAAAAAAGAAAAATCTGTTTGGCGTCCCGAAGCCATTTTTAAAAGGAAAGTGCGCGGTTTGGACTTGGGAGAGCCGTGCAAGACGGGGAGGTTGAGCGCAAATCGTTGTTTGGTGTTTTTTTTAAGGAAGAAAATGGAAGAGGGGAAAATACACAGGGAAAGAAGGGAAGGGAAGGGAAGGAAGTAAATGGATAGGGAAGGGAAGGGAAGGGAAGGGAAGGGAAGGGAAGGGAAGGGAAGGGAAGGAGGAAAGGAAAGGAAAGGAAAGGAAAGGAAAGGAAAGGAAAGGAAAGGAAAGGAAAGGAAAGGAAAGGAAAGGAAAGGAAGATAAAACAACGGGGAGGGGGGGAAATGAAGGGAAGGGGATAAATCGGTGAAGAAGAGAAGGGAAATGAAGGGAAGGGAAGGGGATAAATGGGTGAAGAAGAGAAGGGAAAAGAAGGGAAGGAAAAGGAAAGGAAAAGAAGAACAAGAAAATGGAAGGAAGGAAGGGAGAAAGAAAGAAAGAAAAAGAGAAAGAGAGAGAGAGAGAGAGAGAGAGAGAGAGAGAGAGAGAGAAAGAAAGAAAGAAAGAAAGAAAGAAAGAAAGAAAGAAAAAGAAAGAAAGAAAAAAAGAAAGAAAGAAAGAAAGAAAGAAAGAAAGAAAGAAAGAAAGAAAGAAAGAAAGAAAAGGAGTTAAAGTCATGGGCTTATTTTCAAGGCCACTCTTAAAGGTCAGTACCGAAATGTGGACACCAGCGTGGCAAGGACGTGCACGTGTAAACCACCCAGCCCATATACAGAACACGCGAACCTGAGGAATTGGGCTCCTTCGATTAGAGGAAAATATATATATATATATACCTGGGAAGGCCTTGTGCGCAAAGATGGAGGCAGACAAAGGCAGCTGTGGAAAACCCAAACGGCCAAGGTTGGCATCGCGGACCCGATCGACGACGGATCGACGGGTGGCTTTCCCTTCCCCCGGATTTGCCCTCCCCCTCCCCCAAAGCGGTGCCCCCGAAGTCCTGGGCTCTTCGCCTTGGCGGTCGGCGGCAGAGGCAGGGCGAGGCCGGCGATACCAGCAGCGCCAGGTATTCCCTCTGCTCTTCCCAAAGCCCCCCGAGCGAGAGGAATCCGGCGTGGCTGTGGGTGCGTGGGTCAAATCCACTCGCTCCCCTTACTTTTTCTTTTTCTTTTTCTTTTCTTGGGGAGAAACCAGAGGCCAAACGCCCAGAACCAGCCAAAGAAATCTGGAATTTTGGAAAGCAGGATCGGTTTTTTTGCCTTCCCTTTCTCCTCCGGGTGGATCCCCAGGGACAGGATCGTGGCCCTTCCAGGTGTGAAGCCTGGCGCCAAGGGGGAACCGGAGATCCCCGGGGGATCCCGCCTGCCCCATTTTCTCACGCGCAAACACACACACACACACACACACACCCTTGCGGGGCCGATCCACTGGAAATCTTCCGGATTCCAGATCTCATCGTGGGTGGATGCGGGTGGGGGTGCCAAGAAAAACGCGGGGAGTCTCCGACACTGACCTGGGCAGCCGATCGCGCCTTCCTGGGCACCCCAGAAGCCGGATCCCGTAAAACTTGGCCGTCACGCGTGATCCTCCAGTCCCACGCGGATCTGCTGCTGTAGCCGGGCCCCGAAGCGGAGATCCAGAGGCCGGAGCGTTGCTCATCCTCCGAGCAACCAGCCCAAAGCGCTCTGACCTCGCCGCTCCTCCTTCGCCGCCGCCACTATCCGCAGCCCCATCGCCACCGGCCTCCGCCTCCTCTTCCTCTTCCTCGCCCGGGCAGGGAGAGCCGAGCTCTTCCGGGTTGGACCAGGGCAGAGGCGGGGAGGAGTGAGGGGGGGGGGGGAGCCAGCCAGCAGAGAGGCGCTGCGAGGCCTTGGGGGCGCCCCCTCCCCACCCCGGCTGGCAGGTGGGGGTCTCTGGGGAAGGGGAGGGGCGCGGGGAGTCTTCCCTGGGGTAGGGAAGGCGGAGGTCACGCCAGCAACCCGGTCTCCCCTTGGCCTGGCCAGGAGAATTGGGGAAATCGAGAGCAAAATGGGTGGGGGGGGGACACGCAGCCACATACAACCCCCCACCCACCCACCCACCCATTCCGAGAGGAAAACCCGCTTTGAAAGTTGCTTCCCGGCTGGAAGATCCGGGAATGGAACCTTTTGCACGCAAGAGCTGCGTTCCCACGACCAACTGAACATCGTTCGGCGAAAGATGCTCCCGAGGCGGGCATTCACCGCCTTGCGGAGCCTGTTTTAAGTTGCGAGTTGCGGGTTCGGTTAGTTTGTAAGCCGAACGGGTTGCGTAGAACGGTGGGGGACGTTTGATTCGTTTTGTGGCCGACTGTATCTTAAGAGCTCTTCTGGCAAAGGGGGTTCATTCACGGAACAAGGGTTGGGGGGGCTTTTGTGTGTGAACTCGGCCAAGGAGTCGGGTTACGAGTTACCAAGCGGAGGCGCTCATCGGGGGGAGGGGGACGCTGATCTTTTCTGGGTCTCCCCGTCGCTTAATACCCCTCGCAGGTTTTTTTCCCCCACGGAAAAAAAAACCCCCTCTCACGCACGTTAACCAGTGGCAGGCCTGGGCGGCTGGGGATGATGGGAACTGTCTTCCAACGGCTTCTAGAAACTGCCAGGGAGTCGGGGAAATGGGGAGGGGAGAGGGGAAAAGGGGGAGACAACCGGAGGTAAACGAAGCTCGCTGAAGCGCAACACCCAGCCGCGTTCAGACATAACCATGAAACTCGGGAGATAAAACAGACCGACATCCCAGCCAAATGCAAAAGCCGGGACTGAAATGGATTGGACGGGTTTGCCTCCTATCTCCCCCACCCCACGCCTTACACAAACACACACACACACACACACAAAACACACACACACACACACACTTACTTTGTTATCCTCGCCGTAGCTTTTACCCTTTTCCCACGCGTGTTGAATGCTGGCTTCTCGGGCCACGTCCGTTAAAGTTCAGAACCGACTCGACCAAACCCTTTGATGTCAGGGTGGGACGATGTCTGTGGGATCGAGGCTCGCGCCTGTCGTTCGTGGAGGAGGGGGGGGGAGAGAGAGAGAGAAGGAGATCTCCCCACGAGCGACAGCAAAAAAATAAAAATAAAAAAATCCGGAGAAATATATTCCCTTTCCCCGCTTCCGAACGACGCGCTCCGCAGCCGCCTCCTGGATCTGACCGTCTAAAAACGGAGCCGGGAAAACGTTTTTTTTGTGTCGCGCGTGGCTCAAGTTATGGCCCACTTTTGCCACTGTGGGTAGAAGCAGATCCCCACCAGTTGGCATTCAGGATCTGGGTGCACCAAACGCCCCGGAGATGCAGAGCTGGCTTCCCGTGGCAAAAAAAAAAACCCAAATACTCATTTCTTTTTCTTTGGAAATCTTTGGTTCGCGAACCCGCGGGGGGGGTTTTTCCCTTCTGCGTCGCGTTTTCAGCTGCGTGGAATAGAACGAATTCGACCTCAAATCAGCCTATTTTTTCCGGCCTTTCCAGACACCCGGGGGGCGCTCGGACAAGCGTCCCTTCCACACCCCTCAATGCCAACATCTCTTGCGTGGGGAATCCGAGCGCTTCCCTTCCCCCCCCTTTTGTTGCGACCCTCTCTTTGTTCCGCCGACTCAGAAAGAGCTTGGACAAAATCTCCGCGGATTCGTCCGCGTGGGGGAAAAAAAATAGATTCGTGGTGCCAAACAGAAGTTAGGGGTGACCCACTGTCCTTCCCCCCCCCGCCCCGTCTCCTCCTCCTCCTCCTCCTCCTCCCGATCGGTATCAACGCTTCTTAAATGGTCTGGGGGGGTCTCTTTTGGGTTGTTTGTTTTTGATGATTCGGGTCAAGGAAGAGGGGGAGATGTAAATAGACGCCCCCACTCCCTGTTTTCCTCCCCTCCATCTCTCTTTCTCCCCCTCCCTCTTTTTAGGGATAATGTTTTAATTTTTTTTTTTTATTTTCCCCTTTTAAAAATGGAGAGACAAGGAAGTGGGGGGGGGGCGGCGTCGCCCCTGTGAAGACGACCCTGCGGGTTCGGTGGGGGGAAATTTGGGTGCTTGAGGGAGGGAGGGAGGGAGGGAGGGAGGAGAATACGTGGGAACGGGGGATCTGGCGCGCCAGAGAGAGAGCTGATACACGCTCCTGCCACGCGCCTAATCAGTATTTTTCTTTCTTTTTTAAAAAAGAAAAAAGAAAGAGAAAAGATGAAAGCTATAGGTATCCATTTTTCCCCGCCCGCCCCCGAAAACACACACACACACACACACACAAAGGACACAAGCCTTACCTACAACCTCCCCCTTTTGAGTCAGTGTTCGCAACTGTAGATGCTCACAGGAGAAGGAGAAAAAATTGACTTATTATAAATTTAGCCAAGCCTGGATTTCCAAAATAATAATAATAATAATAATAATAATAATAATAATAATAATAATAATAATAATAATAATAATGTTAAGTGAGAACGATTTTTGGTTTGTTTCCAGGTTGTTCTGTACCGGTAAGACTTCTGGAGGAGGACTAGCCGGAATTAAGTGAATTTAAACCCATTTTTGAATCCGAAAACGACCCCGTCCCCCCCCCCAATTTAAGCACCATCCGTTTAAAGCCCCATGGAGTAAAGAAAGACCCGGTGGGGGGGGCACACAATCCGAATCAAATGTTCTGTAGCCACTTGTGCCAAGGCATCCGCCGGCCTTTCCCTGCCCACCCGGTCTACGGATTGGTTTAGAATCCTACCCAGGATGGTTTTAAGGCAAGCCCCCCCCCAATTCACAAGACCAGAGAAGGCGAGAGGAAGAGGAAGAAGAGGGTCAATCCAGGGCGGAGCTATAGAGCTTCCAGTTTTTGTTTCAAGGCCAGGCGAGGGAATTTCCACTCTTTTGAATGGTTTATATATCCCTTTTCCACGCGGATCCGGGATTCTCCGCAGCCCCCGCCAGGCGGGACACCGAGGCAAAAGGGTGTCTACCCTCCACCCCCACCCCCACAACACCCCGTATCCCCCCCACCCCCCAAAAAAGCAGGTTGTCACTGAACAAGGCTGAGACATTTTGGGTTGTGCTCTACATTTTCTCCCAAGGAGATCGGCCTGGATTTGGGAAGGGGGGAGAGGTGACTGGGATAGATGGAGCCTCGGAGCTCTTTCCCCCAACGAAACGTTCAAGAGCAGCGCCAGGACCTGGGGAGGGATGATGGGTGGGAGGGTGAGAAGGTCTTTTGACGAGACAGAAGGCAGGCAAGGGAGAGTAATGCCTCTCCTTCCTTTTTTCCTTCCTCCTTCCCTTCTAGACCTCGTCGCCTTTAGCGCGGAGAATCTTATAGGGGAGGGGGAAGGAAAATAAGAATTTAGGGGAAAGAAGGAAGTGGTTGGCTTTTAAGGGAAGAAGAAAAAGAAGAGAGAGAAGGGACAGGAGATAGGGGAAGGAAAAGAAAGAGTGAGAGAAGGAAGGAAGGAAAGAAGAAAGGAAGGAAAGAGGGAGGGAGGAAGGGAGGAAAGAAGGAAAGAAGGAAAAAGAGGGAGGGAGGGAGGAAGGAGAGGGAGGGAGGGAGGAAAAAGAGGGAGGGAGGAAGGAGAGAAGGAAAGAGAGAGAGAGAAGGAGGGAGGGAAGAAAGAAGGAAAGAAGGAAAAAGAGAGGGAGGAAGAAAAGAAGGAAGGGAGGAAGGAGAGGGAGGAAGGAGAGGGAGGAAGGAAGGAAGGAAAAAAGAGGGAGGGAGGGAGGAAAGAAGGAAAGAGAGAGAGAGAAGGAGGGAGGGAGGAAAAGAGGAAAGAAGGAAAAAGAGGGAGGGAGGAAGAAAAGAAGGAAGGAAGGAAGGAGAGGGAGGAGAGGGAGGAAGGAAGGAAAAAAGAGGGAGGGAGGAAAAAAGAGGGAGGGAGGGAGGAAAGAAGGAAAGAGAAAGAGAAGGAAGGAAGGAAAGAAGGAAGGAAGGAAGGAAGGAAGAATACTGAGTGAGCGAGGGAGGGTCTCTTTCTGTTCCAAGTGCGAATTTGCCACCACTCAAACGCCCACCCACCCATCCTGAAAAGCTTCCATCCATTTGCTTATTACAAGCCCTTTAAACGTTTCCATCGTACGAATGGGAAGGAAGGAAGGAAGGAAGGAAGGAAGGAAGGAAGGAAGGAAGGAAGGAAGGAAGGAAGGAAGGAAGGAAGGAAAGAAAGAAAGCTCGGGAAATCCACGCGCCCTTGTTTGGCAGAGAATTCCCCCCCCCCCGCTCGCTCTCTCCGGCGCCAGCTCCCCCTCCTCCCCTTTGGCCGGCACCCTCTTTCCCGAGAAGGGGCAGGAAAAAGCGGGGCTTCAAGGGGCGGCCCCAGCGGCGGGGCATCTTTCGCCCAGTTCACGGAAAGCTCTAACAGAGGACACGGCTGCTAAGCAAAACGGTTTCTTTAAGGGGAAAAGAAGAAGAAAGGGGGGGGGGGAAAACAGCCCTTAGCAGGAACGCACAAGGCCTGTCTCGAAAGTGAAGAGTCTTTATTCCCAAGAAAAAAAGGGGAAGGGGTTAGGGGCCCGATCCTGAACGTGGGAACCTACACCCGAGGAGCTGCGGGGTGGCAGATTCCAGTTTTCGCTGCCTTGCTACCTACTGCCGGCCAGGACCAGCAAAGATCCGGAGACAGAGGTTGTGAAAGATGGGCCCACCTATAGACACGCGACTGTGTGAATCCGGCCCGTCTTACCCCGCCTATTCCTCCCCTGCGGTCGATTCCGACCTTAAAGAAGGTCTTATTGCAATTGGGAGTGTGTGGGGGGGGGGGGGCACCATTTCTGCAGGGATTTTCCCGCAATTCAGCCCCAGTCGATTATCATTCGGTTTAAGCCTCTCTTCCCCCCCCCCCAGAATCAGCCCGGCCCCATTCCCACGACGCACACGCGTATTCCACTCCCGCAACACGTGTAGCTCAGTGAATGCAATTCGCCTTTTTTTTTCTTAAAAGGGCCACCATTTACGAAATGAATAAAGTACCATTTAGGGAACAGCCAACCTGTATTTCCGATACAGAAGCAGATTACCGAAAATGTATTTTGCCAATCTATCTCTACCTATTATCTGTCTGTCTGCCTGTCTGTCCTTTATCTAGCCCACGCGATCCGATCTCCACCAGAAAGGGAAGTCTCGTGTGTGTGCGTGTGTGTGGGGGGAAATCTGGGGGATTCTTCCCCGCGTTTCCCCCTTTTTGGAAAGAAAGACAGACCCCTTTTCTTTATTTCAAACCGGATTTGCGCCTTAGATCTTCCCGCGGGGGTCTCTCGCCCGCATATTTTAAATCTGTCCCCCCCCCACCTCCCCTCTTCCTTATCACTCTTGGTCAGCTATTGTCGCTTCAGATATATCGATTGTCAGCTTTTTGTGACCGTTTCCTTTTTTAAAAGAGAGAGAGAGAGAGAGAGAGAGAGAGAGAGAGAGAAAGGGGGGGAAGGGAGAAAGAGAGAGAAAGAAAGAGGGAGGGAGGGAGAGAAAGAGAGAGAGAGAAAGGGGGAGGGAGAGAGAGAGAAAGGGGGAGGGAGAGAGAGGGGGGAGGGAGAGAGAGAGAAAGAGAGAGAGAGAAGGAGGGGGAGAGAAGGGGAGAGGGAGAGAGAGAGGGAAGGAAGGAAGAATAGAATAGAATAGAATAGAATTCTTTATTGGCCAAGTGTGATTGGACACACAAGGAATTTGTCTTTGGTGCATACACTCTCGGTGTACATAAAAAGACAAAATACATTCGTCAAGAATCATAACGTACAACACTTAATGATAGTCATAGGGTACAAATAAGCAATCAAATCATACTAGGAAACAATGTCAATATAAATCGTAAGGATACAAGCAACAAAGTTACAGTCATGTGGGAGGAAATGGGTGATGGAAATGGGTGATGGGGAAGGAAGGAAGGAAGGAAGGAAAAGGGAGGGTAGGGAAGGAAGGAAGGAAGGAAAAGGGAGGGTGGGGAAGGAAGGAAAAAGGAGGGAGAGAGAGAGGGAGGGAGGAAGAAGAGGGAGAGGGATGGAGGTAGAGAGAAAGGGAGGGAGGAGGGGGAAGGAAGGAAGGAAGGAAGGAAGGAAGGAAAAAGGAGGGAGGGAGAGAGAGAGGGAGGGTGGGAGGAAGAAGAGAGAGAGGAATGGAGGTAGAGAGAAAGGGAGGGAGGGGGGAAGGAAGGAAGGGAGGAAGGAAGGAAGGAAGGAACTATTAAACCCGCCATAGGAAAGGAGCAGGAATTGAGAAAATACGCATAAAAGCGTCTGTTTAATCACGGCGTAGAAATAAACAAAGATGGGTACGATATCCTGCAAGTAGATGCATGGTTAAATTTAAAAAAAAAACAAAAAAACCACCATTCTGCTTTTGGAATTTTGGAAAACACGTGGAAAGGCGTTGCACGTGTGCACGGGGCCGAGGTGGGCGAATAATAAAGGGGGGGGGAGGAGAGAAAGGCGCCGTTAATTAAATCTCCCTCCTTGACTCGAGTAACGCCGAAGTGATTTTTCATTCCGAAGTTGCCATCTTCTGGGGGGTGGGGGTGGGGGTGGGGGGTGGGGGATGGGCCTTCCGTGACGTTTTCCTTGTCTCCGACTTTCTTTTCCAATATGAAAGGCGAGGGAAAGAATCCTAAATGATTTTGGTGTCCCTTATCAGCGCCGCTCACATATCCCGGATCAGAGGAGCTGATTAAGAAAGGAGTCAGAGGCAACGCCGGATTCATAATGACTCCGAATAATGCCGCCTTATCTCTCCTTCCCAGATAATCAACCTTTCAGCTTGCGATGTTTTGTTACTTGGGATAATTTATTGCATCTAATACATCACAATGAATCTGATGGCAGAAAGCGATCGGCGGCGGGGCTGGGAAAAAGGACCCCCCCTTCTCCTCTCTCTCTGCCTTCCCCCCTCCCCACCCGACGCCTTTTTCCCCCTCTCGGGTGCGGGGGGGGGGAACAGAAAATTCGACCCCCCCTCCTTTTTATAACAGGGAAATATATATGTGTGTGTATATATACAATATATATGTCTGTGTCTGAGTGTATATATATGTGTTTGTGTGTGTATACACTATATGTGTGTGTATACTATATGTGTGTGTATATATATGTGTGTGTGTATTATATATGTGTGTGTATTATATATATATGTGTATGTATATATGTGTGTGTATACTATATATGTGTGTGTATACACTATATGCGTGTGTGTATATATATATGTGTGTATGTGTATTATATATGTGTGTGTGTATTGTATATGTGTGTATATATATGTGTGTGTATATATATGTGTGTGTATACTATATATGTGTGTGTGTATCTATACACTATGTGTGTCTGTATACACTATATGTGTGTGTGTGTATATATATGTGTGTGTATACTATATATGTGTGTGTATACTATATATGCGTGTGTGTATATATGTGTGTTTGTATACACTATATGAGTGTGTGTATACACTATATGTGTGTGTATATATATGTGTGTGTATACTATATGTGTGTGTGTATATGTGTGTTTGTATACACTATATGAATGTGTGTATATACTATATATGTGTGTGTGTGTGTATATATATATGTGTGTGTATACTATATATGTGTGCGTGTGTATAATATGTGTGTGTGTATATATCTGTGTTTGTATACACTATATGAATGTGTGTATATACACTATATATGTGTGTGTGTGTATATATGTGTGTGTATACTATATATGTGTGCGTGTGTATATATATATATGTGTGTGTGTGTGTATACTATACATATATATATACATACATACAAGACTGGATATTGTGTGTATATATTAATATATATTTATTAAAGAAACCGACCTAGCGACCGGCCGAGGGAGCGAACCTTAAGATGTGTAAACTCCTTTTAACGACCGTGTCGCTTTTTAGGGATGAAATTATCAAGGGGGCCAAATCGATTTTTTTCCTTCTGTTCTCGGAAGCGAGAAGGATTGCATTTTAGGTGATTGGCTTTCCGGGGGGAGGGGAGAAGGGAGGGAGGGGGGGAAGGCAGTTGGGGGGGCAGACACGCGCGCTCGCGGCACGCACAAGAAGCCACGTGCGTTTCTCCCCCCACTCCCCTTCAAAAAAAAAACCCACCCACGATCTAGCAGATTGGTATATATTTGTTTTGCACTCTTTTTTTCCCCTTCCCTTCTTCCACCCACCCATCCCCCAGAAAAGAGAGGGGGGTCCTTTGTATGCCAATGACCACGGAGCCGCGTTTGTGGGCTTGCTTGGCTGCACTTCCCTGGAATCGCGGGCAAAAGACTCGTGGGAAAGGACGGGAGAGGCAAACGGCGTCTGACACGTGTCTTCTAACCTGCAATAGCGCTTCCCCTGCTTTGCTGGCTCGTCCTCGCCTTCAATCGGAAGGCGACCCCCCCAACTATGCAGAAAATGTTTCTTATAAATATAAATCAGATTAACAAAGTTGCAAGGGACCTTGAAGGTCATCTAGTCCAAACCCCCCCCCCCGCCCAAGCAGGAGTCCCTACACCATTTTTGACAGAGGGCAGTCCAGTCTCTTCTTGAAAGCCTCCAGTGATGAAGCTCCCACAACTTCCGAAGGGAACTTCTGTCCCATTGAATATAGAATAACAAGAGTTGGAAGGGACCTTGAAGGTCATCTAGTCCAACCCCCCTGCCCAAGCAGGAGACCCTACACCATTTCTGACAGAGGGCAGTCCAGTCTCTTCTTGAAAGCCTCCAGTGATGAAGCTCCCACAACTTCCGAAGGCAACTTCTGTCCCATTGAATATAGAATAACAAGAGTTGGAAGGGACCTTGAAGGTCATCTAGTCCAACCCCCCCCCCGCCCAAGCAGGAGTCCCTACACCATTTCTGACAGAGGGCAGTCCAGTCTCTTCTTGAAAGCCTCCAGTGATGAAGCTCCCACAACTTCCGAAGGGAACTTCTGTCCCATTGAATATAGAATAACAAGAGTTGGAAGGGACCTTGAAGGTCATCTAGTCCAACCCCGCCCCCGCCCAAGCAGGAGTCCCTACACCATTTTTGACAGAGGGCAGTCCAGTCTCTTCTTGAAAGCCTCCAGCGATGAAGCTCCCACAACTTCCGAAGGCAACTTCTGTTTACTCTCACTGTTCTCACTGTCAGAAAAATTCTCCTTATTTCCAGGTTGAATCTCTCCTTGTTCAGTTTCCATCCATTGTTCCTTGTCTGGCCTTCAGGTGCCTTGGAAAATAGGTTGACCCCCTTCCTCTCTGTGGCAGCCCCTCAAATATTGGAAGACTGCTATCCTGTCTCCCCTGGTCCTTCTCTTCACTAGACTAGCCATGCCCAGTTCCTGCAACCGTTCATCGCATGTTTTAGGTATGGTTCTTAGGTATGTCCCCAAAGGTGCTTTTTTTCAGGTGGCAACTGGACTTTCCTGGGTTTTCTTTTGAAGACGTTTCGCTTCCCATCCAAGAAGCTTCTTCAGCTCTGACAGCTCTGAAGAAGCTTCTTGGATGAGAAGCGAAACGTCTTTAAATGAAGAAAAAAACCCCAGAAAGTCCAGTTGCCTCCTGAAAAAAAGCACCTTTGGGGATAACCATCACCTGGAGCTGGAGGACTGGGAATCTCTACAGATTCTTAGGTAGCCGGGTCTCAAAGGGCAGCTCAGCCATCGCACTGGTGCCTGTGCAAGAATGTTATTTTTAAAAGCTCTTATGCTTTTACCCCTTTCAATTCCCACCCAACGTACCCCGTCTGCTAAATGCGATCGATCTCTCTTCCCGCTCCCTCCCCTCGCTTTTCTCTCCGGCCTGGCTTTGCTGAACGCCGCCAGCGCACGTGCCCTCGAATTGGGGTGAAACGCTCGCCTCGCGGTTCTATTCTCCGGAAAACGGAAAATGTCAAAAGGCAGAGAAGGTCCTTACAGAGGAAATCTCTTCCCACTCCTTCTGAATCGCTACCCGGTTCCCTAGGCCAGCAGCCGGAGCTGGGTTCGCGTTTTTGCCTGGGTTCATACGTGATAGATAGATAGATAGATAGATAGATAGATAGATAGATAGATAGATAGATAGATAGATAGATAGATATGGATGGATGGATAGATAGATAGATAGATATGGATGGATGGATGGATGGATGGATGGATGGATGGATGGATGGATGAATGGATGGATGGATGATGGGTAGATGGGTAGATAGATAGATAGATAGATAGATAGATAGATAGATAGATAGATATGGATGGATGGATGGATGATGGGTGATAGATAGATAGATAGATAGATAGATAGATAGATAGATAGATAGATATAGATAGATAGATAGATAGATAGATAGATAGATAGATAGATAGATATAGATGGGATAGATATGGATGGATGGATGGATGGATGGATGATGGATAGATAGATAGATAGATAGATAGATAGATAGATAGATAGATAGATAGAGATAGATAGATAGATAGATAGATAGATAGATAGATAGATAGATAGATAGATATAGATGGGATAGATATGGATGGATGGATGATGGGAAGATAGATAGATAGATAGATAGATAGATAGATAGATAGATAGATAGATAGATAGATAGATATGGACAGATGGATGGATGGATGATGGATAGAGATAGATGCTCATGCCCAAGACGGGGACTAGAACTCTCCGTCTCCTGGTTTCTAGCCTGATCTCTTGGGCCAAATTGTCTCTAGTTCCCCAAGAGCTAAACTGGATTAGTTCTTATCCTAGATTCTAAGTTTCTTTCTGGTTTACCCTCTTGTAGGAAACCAGCTGATTGGGTCGGTCTAGAATCCAGTCTGTTTGGGGTGTTGTGGGAAGGCAGGCGAACCTTTCTTTTCTCTGTCTGCCATCCAGGCTGGAGAATAACACAGGGAGGGTCTCCTATCGGTTTCAGGGGCCCCCTGGGGCCTTTCCCTCCCTGCCCCCCCCCGCCCCAAAAGAAGGGGAGGCTGCCAGATCCGATAAATACACACTTGTTTCCTTGCCAATGTTTGCTGACTCGGGGCGGAGGCGGGTGGGAGTGGGTGGGAAGCCTGGCTGAGCTCTCTCCAGCAGGGGTGAGCATCCAAAAAATAAATTAATTAATAAATTAAATTTTTTTTTAAAAAAATTGCTGTTGAAGTTGTGAGAGCCCGCCCGCTTCAGCCTTGGAAATCCCATTCAATGGGTTTCCTCGGAAGTCAAGGGTTCAAGAACCTGGTTACCCCAAAACTTATTTTGCCAGGGTTTGCTGATCGGGGCATTGGGTAGGTAGTGGGTTTGGGGAAAGCCCCCACCTTCGCAGACTTTCCATTCTGGGTGAAAAGCGGGGGCGCCCCCTTTCCAAAAATATTTCTCTTTTAAGAGGTTTAGGTAGTTCAAAAAACCAAAAACAGAAAGAAAAAAAAAACAGATGAAGTTCAGCAGGTTGCTTTGCAAATCCAGCGATTCCTTTTGGTGCAAAGCATTAAACTTGGTTAACGGCCACCTTGGCTTGCTTCTGATGGGCCCGGTGCGCTGTGTGAGCTCAGCTGGTGATGGTTTTGTTCAATAAACAACAGTTAAAATAAACAGTGGCCTGGAATCTAGCACTGTGGTTTTTTTGCAACTTCAGCAACTTTAAGATATATATGGATTTCAAGTGGAATTCTGGGAGTTGAAGTCCAGCCCTAGTTAAGGTAAATGGACTTCAAGTGGAATTCTGGGAGTTGAAGTCCAGTCCTAGTTAAGGTAAATGGACTTCAACTGGAATTCTGGGAGTTGAAGTCCAGCCCTAGTTAAGGTAAATGGATTTTAAGTGGAATTCTGGGAGTTGAAGTTCAGCCCTAGTTAAGGTAAATGGACTTCCAGTGGAATTCTGGGAGTTGAAGTCCAGCCCTAGTTAAGGTGCATGGACTTCAAGTGGAATTCTGGGAGTTGAAGTCCAGTCCTAGTTAAGGTGCATGGACTTCAAGTGGAATTCTGGGAGTTGAAGTTCAGCCCTAGTTAAGGTGCATGGACTTCAAGTGGAATTCTGGGAGTTGAAGTCCAGCCCTAGTTAAGGTAAATGGACTTCAACTGGAATTCTGGGAGTTGAAGTCCAGCCCTAGTTAAGGTAAATGGATTTTAAGTGGAATTCTGGGAGTTGAAGTTCAGCCCTAGTTAAGGTAAATGGACTTCCAGTGGAATTCTGGGAGTTGAAGTCCAGCCCTAGTTAAGGTAAATGGACTTCAAGTGGAATTCTGGGAGTTGAAGTCCAGCCCTAGTTAAGGTAAATGGACTTCCAGTGGAATTCTGGGAGTTGAAGTCCAGCCCTAGTTAAGGTGCATGGACTTCAAGTGGAATTCTGGGAGTTGAAGTCCAGCCCTAGTTAAGGTAAATGGACTTCAAGTGGAATTCTGGGAGTTGAAGTCCAGCCCTAGTTAAGGTAAATGGACTTCAAGTGGAATTCTGGGAGTTGAAGTCCAGCCCAATTTAAGGTGCATGGACTTCAAGTGGAATTCTGGGAGTTGAAGTCCAGCCCTAGTTAAGGTAAATGGACTTCAAGTGGAATTCTGGGAGTTGAAGTCCAGCCCTAGTTAAGGTAAATGGACTTCAAGTGGAATTCTGGGAGTTGAAGTCCAGCCCTAGTTAAGGTGCATGGACTTCAAGTGGAATTCTGGGAGTTGAAGTCCAGCCCTAGTTAAGGTGCATGGACTTCAAGTGGAATTCTGGGAGTTGAAGTCCAGCCCTAGTTAAGGTAAATGGACTTCAAGTGGAATTCTGGGAGTTGAAGTCCAGCCCTAGTTAAGGTAAATGGACTTCAAGTGGAATTCTGGGAGTTGAAGTCCAGTCCTAGTTAAGGTAAATGGACTTCAAGTGGAATTCTGGGAGTTGAAGTCCAGCCCTAGTTAAGGTAAATGGACTTCAAGTGGAATTCTGGGAGTTGAAGTCCAGCCCTAGTTAAGGTAAATGGACTTCAACTGGAATTCTGGGAGTTGAAGTCCAGCCCTAGTTAAGGTAAATGGATTTTAAGTGGAATTCTGGGAGTTGAAGTCCAGCCCTAGTTAAGGTAAATGGACTTCAAGTGGAATTCTGGGAGTTGAAGTCCAGCCCTAGTTAAGGTAAATGGACTTCCAGTGGAATTCTGGGAGTTGAAGTCCAGCCCTAGTTAAGGTGCATGGACTTCAAGTGGAATTCTGGGAGTTGAAGTCCAGCCCTAGTTAAGGTGCATGGACTTCAAGTGGAATTCTGGGAGTTGAAGTCCAGCCCTAGTTAAGGTGCATGGACTTCAAGTGGAATTCTGGGAGTTGAAGTCCAGCCCTATTTAAGGTGCATGGACTTCAAGTGGAATTCTGGGAGTTGAAGTCCAGCCCTAGTTAAGGTAAATGGACTTCAAGTGGAATTCTGGGAGTTGAAGTCCAGCCCTAGTTAAGGTAAATGGATTTTAAGTGGAATTCTGGGAGTTGAAGTCCAGCCCTAGTTAAGGTAAATGGACTTCAACTGGAATTCTGGGAGTTGAAGTCCCCACATTGAGTGAGGTCCGCACTGATCTAGTGTTGATGAACCATAGTCCATCTGAGCATGGATTATTTTGATGTTCAGGAGATGTTCCAAGTTGGCTTTCTACATTGTGCAGTCTCACTCTCGGTTCTGTTTGAGTCTGGCTTAGTGTTTTGTGTGTATCCAAGCCACAGTGGTTAACAAGCCATGATTTATGGCTTGTGACACCAGCCACCATGAACATAGGTTCAAATCATGCCTTTTAAATTCTACTTGTACCATACAGCCAATACAGACTCAGAGTTTACAAAGCAATCCAGCAAAACCTCTGTCGGTTAAGGCAATGCTCTCTGTCCCTTTCAATCAATTGAAACCCCCCATAATTAATCAAAATTACAACAGTCCCAGGATGAATGGTAACAGTAGGGACAATAAAGAATAAATCGATCCTGACAGACCCCCATAAAACAATATCAATACATCAGTCAATAGAAATAATTAAAAATGAAATAAGTTAAAAAATGATTAGAACAAAGTAATAGGATGTTAGGGCCTCCACTGCCTTGCCTCGCCACAAAAGATGAGGTCAAAAAAATGTACCTTCTACTCAGGGGTGAAATCCAGCAGGTTCTGACAGGTTCTGGAGAACCGGTAGCAGAAATTTTGAACAGTTCGGAGAACCGGCAAATACCACCTCTGGCTGGCCCCAGAGTGGGGTGGGAATGGAGATTTTGCAATATCCTTCCCCCAGGAGTGGGGTGGAAATGGGGATTTTGCAATATCCTTCCCCCAGGAGTGGGGTGGAAATGGGGATTTTGCAGTATCCTTCCCCTGCCACGCCCATAAGCCACACCACGCCTACCAAGCCACGCCCACAGAACCGGTAGTAAAAAAATTTGGATTTCAGCACTGCTTCTACTTATCCCCACAACCTGCTATCCAATTCACATGGACTCTACATCCATGTGGAGGTAAGCAGGGTGCAAATCGGGGTGCGCACATGAGCCTAAGCTCGGGGGTTTCCTGGTCACCCCAGGAAAGATGGACTGAGTGTCTTGTTCTTGTACGAAGGGGGAGATGTCAGTATGGACATCCAAGCAGAGGTAGGATCCCCTCTTAATGTCCGCAAGCCTGCCATTTTAACCAATGTTGAGTAACTCTTGAACCTCCCATGGAGTCCAATTGGTGGCACCCAACTGCAGTGTAGGAATTTCAAGACCCATCTGGTTCCAGGACTTGTTTCCCACCCAGCCAACCAAGATCAACAGGTAGTCCATACTATATTGTATTGTATTGTATTGTATTGTATTGTATTGTATTGTATTGTATTGTATTGTATTGTATTGTATTGTATTGTATTGTATTGTATTGTATTGTATTATATTATATTATATTATATTATATTATATTATATTATATTATATTATATTATATTATATTATATTATATTATATTATATTACATTTATTGTATAGTATTATAGTGTATATGGCTGCAGGGAGGCCCAATAGGCCCAAAATGGGGCGTGGAGGAGCAGTGTGTGTCCCCGCCCCCGCGGCCCGTTTTTGCTCCCGGGGGGGGGGCAGGAGGCCGAGTGCAGCCTGTCAACCCCCCTGGCCACGCCCACTATGGCCACGCCCACCCAGCCGGTCATTAGGGCAGAGAACCGGTTGTAAAATTATTTGAATCCCACCACTGATCCAGTCAGAGCTGAAGAAGCTTCTTGAACGAGAAGCGAAACGTCTTCAAAAGAAAGAACCAGAAAGTCCAGTTGCATCTTGAAAAAAAGCACCTTTGGGACAATCATGATCCGGAGGACTGACAACCTCCGTTGACGTCTCTTCAAAAACCTTCCAGTCGGACGGCATTCATTGACTCCTAGGTGGCACTGTGTCTTTCAGATGTCCAACCTTGGCAACTTTTAACACTTGTGGACTTCAACTCCCAGAATTCCCCAGCCAGCCATGGGAGGAAGTTTTGGGAACTCCTTCCTCTGCGCCACGACAAATGCATGCCCCGTTCACTTGCATCCTCTTAGATGTGCCATTTTGTTCCCTCGCTCGACCATGTGCAATTTGCACACAGGAACAGCTCTAATTAGCTGTTGAGCATCGGCCTGCCTGACCTCCTCTTCCGTTGTTTTTTTTTTTCTCTCCGCTTTGGGTTTTCCCTTCTTCACTCCTTTTCGAAATCCTATTTTAATATGGGAACAGGGGTCTTTCGCCGTGCCCTGAAAACTTTTCTTTTCCATCCAGCAGGGCTGGCGTGAAACCCCACCACCACCTTTTAGTCTTTTTTAGTTTTTTAGCTTTTAATTTGTCAATGGGTTTTAATTCGAATTATTTTAAATTTGGGGCCAAAGTATGGAATTCTTTTAATAATTTTAAATTTTGTATTGGTATGTGTTTTAGTTCTGGCTGTGCACCACCCTGAGTCCACTAGGAGAAGGGCGGTATACAAATTGAATAAAATAAATAAATAAAAATAAATGGAGTGGTTATTAGGATGATTCCAGAGCTACACTAGCTGGGCTGTGAATGACTTAGTCCGCCACAAGATGGCAGGAAAGAGACCAGGATTTTCATATCACTTGGCACCATCTGGTGGCAGGTCTGAGTTTTGCAGTCCAGGTTCAGTCATTGTGCAACAGAGTCTAACTTTAACGCATTTCACAATCTCTTTGAGGAACTGATCCTTAATCCAGGTGGCCTTTTGTGCAGTTGGTTCAGCGGGGATAACTAGGATAAAGTTTCCCTGATAAGATGGGTAGACAATTAATTTATCCAATCGATAAAATAAATATTTTATTCTTTATCACGCAGGGTGCTTTTTTTAATAAGGGGTAAAAAAACAGGGGTTTACAGCAGTCAAAGAGTTAACTTATATACATCATTTTTAATGAAACTGATTGGAGTGATAAACTAAACTCTAATTTCATTTTTACTGGCATGCATTTTATGGTTGGGTAGACAGTAAAACACAGATTTAGGATAATGGATTTTATGGAAATTAGAGGGGTGTATTAGCTGGCTTTCTTTTGTTATATTAATCTCCCGAGAATTTAAAAGCACAGTTCAAATTCCTAGTAGGGGGCGGAATTCAATATAAAATAAGAGCACATGTTTAGATCCATAAAGAAACATTTAGCTCCAAGTTAGTCCAAACCAGAGATGATAAGAAAAGGGTATGGCAGAACAAAGGGGCTCATTCATTGGTTGAGATCAAGAGGGCACGAAGGATCTAGTATTGACCTGGGTTAGTTTAACTTGCCTTTTTTTTTAAAGACTCCAAAGTTAAAATTGGATGAAAATTTAATGTAAACTTTTTTGGAGGAAACTATCCTGAAGCTGGGGTGGCGCAGTGGTTAGAATGCAGTACTGCAGGCTCATTTTGCTGCCTGCCGGCTGCCTGCAATTTGACAGTTCAAATCTCACCAGGCTCAATGTTGACTCAGCCTTCCTTCCGAGGTGGGTAAAATGAGGACCCAGATTGTTGGGAGCAATAGGCTGACATTGTAAACCGCTTAGAGAGGGCTGTAAAAGCACTGTGAAGCGGTATATAAGTCTAAGGGCTGTTGCTAAGTGCTATTGCTACCTTCTCCTTTTTTTCCGTAAATCAGCCTTGATTTCATTCATTTTCCACATTCAGCAGGGCAGAAATTCTAAATACAGATAGTTCTCCACTTACAACAGTTTGTTTAGTGACTGTTCGAAGTTACAATGGCACCGAAAAAAGTGACTCATGACCATTTTTCACACTTATGACCGTTGCAGCATCTCCAAGGTTACACGATCAAAATTCAGATGCTTGGCAACTGACTCGTATTTATGACAGTTGCAGTGTCCCGGGGGTCACGTCATCATTTTTTCCGACCTTCTGTCAACGGGGAAGCCGGATTCACTTAACAACCGGGTGACGAACTTAACAATGGCCACGATCCACTTTTTTTAAAAAAAAATGATTTATATGCCGCCCTTCTCCGGAGACTCAGGGCGGCTTACAATGCGTTAAGCAATAGCCTTCATACTTCTGTATATTTATACAAAGTCAACTTATTGTCCCCACAATCCGGGTCCTCATTTTACCTACCTTAGAAAGGATGAAAGGCTGAGTCAACCTTGAGCCTGGTGAGATTTGAACTTGCAGTAATTGCAGGCAGCAGATGTAAGTGGATGTTAATTAGTCTGCTGAGCCACCAGAGCTCCTATTAACAAATGTGGCGGGAGAAGTCGTAAAATGGGACAAAGCGCGCTTGACCAATTTCTCGCTTAGCAATGTAAATTCTGGGGCTCCATTGTGGCCGTATGTCCGAGGACTACCTGTACTTTCGTCTGGCATTGACAAGAAAAATAAGGTCGTAGAACAGAATTTCTCAACCTTGGCAGCTTGATAGACACAATGGACTTCAACTCCCAGAATTCCCCAGCCAGCCAAGCCTGCTCTGATGCTCCAATTTTCACGGTTGAAACGACATGATGAAATTATGCATTGTGCCATTAAGGAGTTCTCATCATGTCTTCTGTTTGACAGTGGTGAGTCGATGTTTGATATGCAGGTGATACCAATCTAATGGCAGAAAGCGAAGAGGAACTAAAGAGCCTCTTGATACAGGTGAAGAAGGAGAGTGCAAAAGTTAGCTTGAAATTCAACACTAAGAAAACTAAGAACATGGCATCCGGCCCTCTCAATTCCTGGCAAATAGATGGGGAAGAAATGGAGGTAGAGACAGATTTTTTTTTAATTTTTTCATTTGATTTATATGCCGCCCTTCTCCGGAGACTCAGGGCGGCTTACAATGCGTTAAGCAATAGCCTTCATCCTTTTGTATATTTATACAAAGTCAGCCCCCACAAATTGGGTCCTCATTTCACCTACCTTAGAAAGGATGGAAGGCTGAGTCAACCTTGAGCCTTGGAGAGATTCGAAGCAGCAGTAATTGCAGGCAGCTGTGTTAATAACAGGGTGCTTAGACCACTGTACTATCAAGGCTTTATTTTCCTGGGCTCTAAGATCACCACAGATGAGGGACTGCAGCCAAGAAATTAAAAGACGCTTGCTTCTGGGGAGGAAAGCTATGGCATATCTAGACACTAAAAAGCAGAGACATCACCCTGCCAAGAAAAGTGCGTATTGTCAAGGTTTTCCCAGTTGCAATGGATGGCTGTGAAAGTTGGACCATAAGGAAGGCTGAGCGCCAAAGAATTGGGGCCTTTGAACTCTGGTGCTGGAGAAGACTCCTGCGAGTCCCTTGGATTGCAAGGCGATCCAACCGGTCAGTCCTAGAGGAGATCAACCCTGATTGCTCTTTGGAAGGCCAGATCCTGAAGAGGAAACTCAAATCCTTTGGCCACCTAATGAGAAGGAGGGACTCCCTGGAGAAGAGCCTAATGCTGGGAACGATGGAGGGCAAAAGAAGAAGGGGGCGGCAGAGAAGGAGGTGGCTGGATGGAGTCACTGAAGCAGTCAGCGTGAGCTTAAATGGACTCCAGGGGATGGTAGAGGACAGGAAGGCCTGGAGGAATGTTGTCCATGGGGTCGTGATGGGTCGGACACGACTTCGTGACTAACAACAACAGTTGATGTTTGTGGATATGTTCTCCTGGTCTCCTGGTTTGTGGATATGTTCTCCTGGTTGCCTATTTGTCCTGCATAGTGACTGTTACAGTCCTTACACTGTATGTTGTAAATAACTCCTGTTTTTTTCTTCTGGGGCTGCTGGTTTTTTTGGTTTACTTAACTGTCTTGTGTGCTATAGGGAAGCCATGTGGTTGTAATAGTCTCTTGGTTGCTTTTGAGATGTTTTTGATTGATATCTGACCAACAATCAGGAAGTAAAGAATACCCCAATCAAGACAATAAATCAAACAGTAAACAACAGCCTAATCAAGGAACCACCGAAAGCTCCCGCACCGACACTGACAAAGGCAAGCTGCTTGTGTATAAACAGAGAGCAAATCCCACTCCCTTCTAGCATGATGATGTTATCTAGATGGGTAATGAAACGTCTGCAAGAAAACAACCAGGTTCAGAGAGCACAAAGGACCTCACAGTTCAACCCTGAGCTACAAATATTCTTTTATATTCTACAGTATATAGCTAAGTAGGACACCGGCTTCTAAAGCAGAAAGTCCTGGCTTCGTTCAGGAAAATAGCCAAGATGAAAATGTCAATGGTTTTCTAGAGTTCTGCACTGCAGTCAGATAAAATGGAGAATACTTGTACTGTCATTTCAGTAACTGGATTAGATAAGCACCTGGCTAGCCTTCCCCGGCTCCCAGAAGCTAAGAATGGGCTAGGTTAGGCTTGGTTAGGAAGGAATCTTAGCAACCACGTTCACAGCCAACCCAAATAACAACCAAGGTGAGTCAACATGCAAATGCCGCGATCGCATCTTTGCAATCAGCGTATCTGATGCAAGCAGGTTAAGCTGTGGCTTTTGCAATATTAGAGCATTAGGTGCCCATGCCCTCTCATAGGCATTCAGGATTTCCAAGCCTGTAGGCCCAGGAAAGAAAGGGAAGGAAAAAGAAAAAGGAAAAAGGAAGGGAGGAAGGGAGGAAGGGAGGGAAGGAAGGAAGGGAGGAAATGGGGAGGGAGGGATGAAGGAAGGGGAGGGAGGGAGGGAAGGGAGGAAAGGTTAGGTTAGGTTAGGTTTATTAAATTTGTATACCGCCCTTCTCCCGAAGGACTTAGGGCGGTGAACAGCCAAGATTAAAATACATACAATATAAAAATTAAGATGAATTAAAACAGAATTAAATCAAATTGGCTTCCCAAAATTTAAAACCCTTTGCCCATAAAATAACCCATTAAAATTTTAAGCCAGCCCGGCTTGCTGAAATAGGAAGGTCTTCAAAGCTCGACGAAAAGTACGGAGGTCCGGGATCAGTCGTATTCCTGGGGGGTAGCTCGTTCCAGGGAAGGAAGGAAGGGAAGGAAATGGGAGGGAAGAAAGAAGGAAGGGGAAGAACGGGGAGGGTGGGAGGAAGGGAAGGAAGGAAGGAGAGGAAAGGGGAGGGAGGGAGGAAGAAAGGGGAGGAAATGGGAGGGAGGGGAGGGAGGGAGGAAAGGAGAGGGAGGGAGGGAGGGAGGAAGGGAAGGAAGGAAGGGAAGGAAAGGGAAGGAAAGGGGAGGGAAGGAAGGAAGGAAGGAGAGGAAAGGGGCAGGAAGGAAGCAAGCAAGGAAGGAAGCAAGGAAGCAAGGAAGTTTAATCCTTTCGTAAGTCAAGATAAAAATGCAGGCAGCATATTTTGAGTCTGGTTAGCAAGACACAAGTATTGTGCTTTCATTACCCACCTTAAAGCAGGGCTCTCCAAACTTGGCCACTTTAAAAGACTTGTGGACTTCGACTCCCAGAATTCCACAGCCAGCTTTGCCCTCCCCCAAATCTTAAAAGTTGATCAACTTGGACACCCTACCTTAAACGTTTCCTTTGCGTTGAGCTGAACTCTGAGAACTACACAGCAACAGTCCAAATTTGCTAGTCCGCTGCCTTGGATTGACTGACTGTCATCAACTCCTGGTGACCCACCTGGATAGATTTTCTCTGGAATGATCAGTCTCTAACCTGGTCTTCTGAATCTGCACCCATCAATGCTGATTGTCTCTTTTTTTCCTCTTTCCTCCCACTTTCAAAGGAACTGAAGGTGTCTCAAGTTATTGTAATTTGGAAAGACCAATATTCCAAAAACTCCAGCATTTTTTTTAAAAAAATTGGGACTTAAAGGCTTATTGGGACTTAAGGACAGTCACTGTGAGAGGGACCTTGGAGTCCTAGTAGACGATCACTTAAATATGAGCCAGCAGTGTGCAGCAGTAGCCAAAAAAAAAAAAAAAAATCTAACACAATCCTGGGTTGCATAAACAGAGGCATAGAATCGAAATCAGGTGAAGTATTAATAATGCTTTATCAAGCGGGGGTGAAATGCTCCCGGTTCGGACCGGATCGTCCGATCCGGTAGCGATGTAGGCGGGTGGTTCGGAGAACCGGTAGCAAAAATTCCTGCCCCCACACCCCATGCCCAGCTGAGCCACACAATCATCAGAGGCTTTTTTTTTTTTACTTTTAAAAGCATTTTTTCTACAACCTCTTCGGCCAAAAAAATGCTTTTAAAAGTAAAAAAAAAAAGCCTCTGATGATCGCGTGACTCAGCTGGGATCGTCAAAGGCTTTTAAAAGAAAAAAAACCCTTTTTTCTTTTAAATGCCTCTGACGATCCCAGCTGAGTTAAATAAGCCTCTGCCGATCAGGCAACTCAGCTGGGATCGTCAGAGCCTTTTGAAAGCATTTGAAAGCATTTTTTTCTGCAACCTCTTCAGCAGAAGAGGTGGTAAAAAAAAATGCCTTGAAAAGCCTCTGACGATCCCAGCTGTGTTGCCTGATCGGCAGAGGCTTTTCAAAGCATTTTTTTTTTGCATTTGCAGAAAAAATGCTTTTAAAAGTAAAATAATAATAATTGGCCACGCCCACCCAGTCACATTACCTCCCCCACCGAGCCACCACTTAGATTTCACCACTGTTATCAAGCCTTAGTAAGGCCACACCTGGAATACTGCATCCAGTTTTGGTCCCCACATTACAAAAAAGATGTTGAGACTTTGGGCGGAAAAAAAGTGCAAAGAAGAGCAACGAAGATGATTAAAGGCCTGGAGGCTAAAACGTATGAAGAACGGTTGCAGGATTTGGGTTTGGCCAGTCTAGAGAAAAGAAGGACTAGGGGGGACATGATAGCAGTCTTCCAATATTTCAGGGGCTGCCACACAGAAGAGGGGGGCAATTTATTTTCCAAAGCACCACAAGAAACAATGGATGGAAACTAATCAAGGAGATTAGTGGTGATCGATGGTCCTATGCCCAGATCAGCTCTAAATATAAGAAAGACAAGGAAAAAAGTGGTATAGACATGACCCAGGAAGAAATAGATAGTATTATATTAGGAAAGGAGGAAAGATTATCTAAGATCTATAAATTCTTAATAACTTATTGGATAGGGGATGAGATTGTTAAAGACTCAATGATTGCCTGGGTTGGTTAAATATTGGTTACTCAATTGAATTGATAAAATGGGAAGAAATGGACGAAACAGTTGAAATTTCTGATGGCAACCACTTACAAAGAAAACTTGTATAAGATGGTGTATAGATGGCATCTCCCTCCTGCTCGATTAGCCAAAATGTTTCCAGGACTCTCCCCAAATTGTTGGAAGTGTGGGGAGATAGGTACTTATTATCATGTATGGTGGACCTGCCCTAAGGCAATCAAATTTTGGAGATTTATACAGAGGTGGATATTAGAAATCACGGGATATAAATTACAATTGAAACCAGAATACTATCTATTAAATATTAGGCCAGATAAGATAGGCACGAATATATGGTGTCTGATTACATATATCACAACTGCAGCAAGAATATGTTTTGCTCAACATTGGAAGGGGAAAGACCTACTGGCTGAAGATTTGATTCTGGGAAAAATTATCGAATATGCGGAAGCTGACAGGTTAACAAACATTTTGAGAGATCAAAAGGACTCCGTATATTTTCAATGTTGGGACCAATGGTATACTTGGTTGAATAATAGAATACAAAAAGGATAAGGTTAGTGTAGATTTTATTTTTTTATTTGTATATCTTGACTGAAGTTAATATATTGTGTAAAGCTCCCGTCGCGATCTGTGTGTGAGTAAATATTTTGTTGTAAAGAAATAAATATTTTTTTTTTTAAAAAAAGAAACTAATCAAGGAGAGAAGCAACCTGGAATTGAGGAGAAACTTCCTAACAGTGTCCCAAAGGTGCTTTTTCAGGAAGCAACTGGAATTCCTTGGGTTTTTTTTCCTTTTTTGAAGACTTTTCGCTTCTCATCCAAGAAGCTTCTTCAGTTCTGACAGGATAGCGGGGACTGTCAAAGCTGAAGAAGCTTCTTGGATGAGAAGCAAAAGGTCTTCAAAAGAAAAAAAAAAGTCCAGTTGCCTCCTGGGGGGGAAAAAAAATGCACAACCACAACCTGGATGACTGAGAGTCTCTACAGACTTCCTAAACAGGGAGGACAATCAAGCGGCGGAATGGCTGGCCTCCAAATGGTGTGGCTGCTTCATCGCTGAAGGATTTAAGAACGGGCTGGGCAGCTGCTTGTCTGAATGGTGGCTCAGTGGCCAAGACACTGGGCTTGTCGATCAGAAAGGTCGGCGGTTCGAATCCCTAGTCCAGGAGGGGGTTGGACTAGATGACCTCTGAGGTCCCTTCCAACTCTGTTGCTGTTAAGGTCTCCTGTGTGAGGAGGGGGTTGGACTAGATGATCTCTGAGATCCCTTCCAACTCTGTTACTGTTAGCGTCTCCTGTGTGAGGAGGGGGTTGGACTAGATGACCTTTGAGGTCCCTTCCAACTCTGTTACTCTGTTACTGTTAGCGTCTCCTGCGTGAGGAGGGGGTTGGACTAGATGACCTCTGAGGTCCCTTCCAACTCTGTTACTCTGTTACTGTTAGCATCTCCTGTGTGAGGAGGGGGTTGGACTAGATGACCTCTGAGGTCCCTTCCAACTCTGTTACTCTGTTACTGTTAGCGTCTCCTATGTCATCAGGGGGTTGGACTAGATGACCTCTGAGGTCCCTTCCAACTCTGTTACTCTGTTACTGTTAGCGTCTCCTGCGTGAGGAGGGGGTTGGACTAGATGACCTCTGAGGTCCCTTCCAACTCTGTTACTGTTAACGTCTCCTGCATCAGCAGGGGGTTGGACTAGATGATCTCTGAGGTCCCTTCCAACTGTTACTGTTAACGTCTCCTGTGTCAGCAGAGGGTTGGACTAGATGATCTCTGAGGTCCCTTCCAACTCTGTTACTGTTAGCGTCTCCTATGTCATCAGGGGGTTGGACTAGATGACCTCTGAGGTCCCTTCCAACTGTTACTGTTAAGGTGTCCTGTGTCAGCAGAGGGTTGGACTAGATGATCTCTGAGGTCCCTTCCAACTCTGTTACTGTTAACGTCTCCTGCATCAGCAGGGGGTTGGACTAGGTGACCTCTGAGGTCCCTGCTACCTCTATTCTGATTTCTCGTGGCCGGGGGCTCGGAGCCGGCCAAAGGGATGGGCGGGTGGCATGAAAGCGGTCCTTGAATTGAGCGGTGCGGGGGAGGCACCTTTGCCACCCCCCGCCCTCCCCCCCCACCCCCCGAGGAAACAAATAGCCGACGGTTAAGCGAGACCCCCAGGCCGGCGACTGGCTGGCGCTGCCGTGGTTGTCGATCCGGCCAGCGAGGCGTCCGCAGAGCCCGGGCGAAGGATTAAGGTTTCCCCGCTATCTGCCTCTCGCCATCTCACCGCCTCCGCCTCGCCCGGGGGATGGGGGGGGGGGAAGGGGCTTCGGTTTCAGCTCGGCTTGCCCCGCGCCTCCCCGCCGCCGGAGAAAGCCAGGGGAAGGGTCCCAGTCAATCCGAATCAGGGCTAGAGCTGGAAGGGACCTTGGAGGTCATCTAGTCCAGCCCCCTGCTCAAGCAGGAGATCCTATACCGCGGGGCCCGGAGGAAAGGCAAGCCGGCTTGGGGAGGAGGAGGAGGAGAAGCGCAGAGGGGATCAGAATCAGAATCAGGCTCTAGAGCTGGAAGGGACCTTGGAGGTCATCTAGTCCAGCCCCCTGCTCAAGCGGGAGATCCTATACCGGGAGGCCCGGAGGAAAGGCAAGCCGGTTTGGGGAGGAGGAGGAGGAGGAGAAGCGCAGAGGGGACCGGAATCAGAATCAGGCTATATAGAGCTGGAAGGGACTTTGGAGGTCATCTAGTCGAGCCCCCTCCTCAAGCAGGAGATCCTATATCCTCAAGCGGCGAGGCCGGGAGGAAAGGCAAGGCGGCTTGGGGCGGAGGAGGAGGAGAAGAAGCGCAGAGGGGACCAGAATCAGAATCAGGCTCTAGAGCTGGAAGGGAGCTTGGAGGTCATCTAGTCCAGCCCCCTCCTCAAGCAGGAGATCCTATACTGGGGGTTCAAGTGGCAGGGCCGGGAGGAAAGGCAAGCCGGCTTGGGGTGGGGCGGGGAGGAGAATAAGCGCAGCGGGGATCAGAATCAGAATGAGGCTATATAGAGCTGGAAGGGACCTTGGAGGTCATCTAGTCCAGCCCCCTGGTCAAGCAGGAGATCCTATATCCTCAAGCTGCGGGGCCTGGAGGAAAGGCAAGCCGGTTTGGGGCGGAGGAGGAGGAGAAGCGCAGAGGGGATCAGAATCAGAATCAGGCTATATAGAGCTGGAAGGGACCTTGGAGGTCATCTAGTCCAACCGCCTGCTCAAGCGGGAGATCCTATACTGGGGGTTCAAGCGGCGGGGCCGGGAGGAAAGGCAAGCCGGCTTGGGGAGGAGGAGGAGGAGAAGCGCAGAGGGGATCAGAATCAGAATCAGAATCAGGCTCTAGAGCTGGAATGGAGCTTGGAGGTCATCTAGTCCAACCCCCTGCTCAAGCGGGAGATCCTATACCAGGGGTTCAAGCGGCGGGGCCGGGAGGAAAGGCAAGCCGGCTTGGGGTGGGGAGGGGAGGAGAATAAGCGCCGCGGGGATCAGAATCAGAATCAGGCTATATAGAGCTGGAAGGGATCTTGGAGGTCATCTAGTCCAGCCCCCTGTTCAAACAGGAGATCCTGTACCGCGGGGCCCGGAGGAAAGGCAAGCCGGCTTGGGGAGGAGGAGAATAAGCGCAGCGGGGATAAGAATCAGAATCAGGCTCTAGAGCTGGAAGGGACTTTGGAGGTCATCTAGTCCAACCCCCTGCTCAAGCGGGAGATCCTATACCAGGGGTTCAAGCGGCGAGGCCGGGAGGAAAGGCAAGCCGGCTTGGGGTGGGGCGGGGAGGAGAATAACCGCAGCGGGGATCAGAATCAGAATCAGGCTATATAGAGCTGGAAGGGACCTTGGAGGTCATCTAGTCCAGCCCCCTGGTCAAGCAGGAGATCCTATATCCTCAAGCTGCGGGGCCTAGATGAAAGGCAAGCCGGTTTGGGGCGGAGGAGGAGGAGAAGAAGCGCAGAGGGGACCAGAATCAGAATTAGGCTCTAGAGCTGGAAGGGAGCTTGGAGGTCATCTAGTCCAGCCCCCTCCTCAAGCAGGAGATCCTATATCCTCAAGCTGCGGGGCCCAGAGGAAAGGCAAGCCGGCATGGAGAGGAGGAGGAGGAGAAGAAGCGCAGAGAAAACCAGAATCAGAATCAGGCTCTAGAGCTGGAAGGGACCTTGGAGGTCATCTAGTCCAGCCCCCTCCTCAAGCAGGAGATCCTATATCCTCAAGCGGCGGGGCCCAGAGGAAAGGCAAGCCGGCTTGGAGAGGAGGAGGAGGAGAAGAAGCGCAGAGAAAACCAGAATCAGAATCAGGCTCTAGAGCTGGAAGGGATCTTGGAGGTCATCTAGTCCAGCCCCCTGCTTAAGCGGGAGATCCTATACCTGGGGTTCAAGCGGCGGGGCCCGGAGGAAAGGCAAGCCGGCTTGGGGAGGAGGAGGAGGAGGAGGAGAACTGCAGAGGGGACCAGAAAGAGAATCAGACTCTACAGCTGGAAGGGACCTTGGAGGTCATCTAGTCCAGCCCCCTACTCGAGATCCTATATCCTCAAGCGACGAGGCTGGGAGGAAAGGCAAGCTGGCTTGGGGAGGAGGAGGAGGAGAAGCGCGGCGGGGACTTTTTGGGGTTTGGCTTTCGGGGGCTCTAGGCCGTTTTGGGGGGGAGCGGGGGGAGGGACAGGGGTTGGGTCGGTGTGCAGGATTTGCAGCAGGATGGAGCGATCGGGGCGCAGTTATCCGCGCGCAACAACGACCGGCGGGAGCATGGAGCAAAGAGCCGCCCTCTTTGCGCTTGTTTAGAGGGTAGGGATGCGTTTCAGAAGAACTTCTGAATTCCTGGATGCACCTGGCTTCTGGGTTCCTATGGCGCGCTGAAATGGGTCGTCAGTAACAGTCACAGAGTGTGGGAAGGGACCTTGGAGGTCATCTAGTCCAGCCCCCTGCTCAGGCAGGAGACCTGGACTAGGGATTCGAACCGCCGACCTTTCTGATCCACATGCTCGGTGCCTGAGCCACCGAGCCACCATTTAAAGAGGTTGCCAGGGAGAGTATTTATAGCTCAGGGTTGAGATGAGGGGTCCTTGGGGCTCCCTGAGCTTGGTGGTTTGCTTGCAGACATTTCGTTACCCAACTAGGTAATACCATCTGTGCAGGAGGAGGAGGAGGAGGAGGGCGATTGTGGGTCCTTAGTGTTTTCTAAGCATGGTTGTTTTCTTGCAGATGTTTCATGACCCAACTAAATAACATCATCAGTGCTTGCAGAGAGTGGGGTATTCAGGGAGGAGGAGGAGGAGGAGGAGGAGGAAAGGAAGAGGAGGGGGACTATTGGGTCCTTGGTACTCTCTGAGATCAGTTGTTTGCTTGCAGACGTTTCATTACCCAACTAGGTAACATCATCCGTGCTAGAAGAGAGTGAGGTTTGCAGGGAGGAGGAGGAGGAGCTCTTGGTGCTCTCTGAGCCTGGTGGTTTTCTTGCATTCATTAGGCAAAACTAGGTAAGCGCTGATGATCTTACCTAGTTGGGTAACGAAACGTCAACGAGAAAACCAGCAAGCTCAAGAGAGCACCAAGGGCTCCTAAAGAGGTTGTGTGTTTGTACGGGTAGTCCTCGACTTACGACAAGTCGATTTAGCGACCTGTTCAAAGGGACGGCGCCGAACAACGTTTTTCAGAGTTATGACCTTTGTAACATCCCCATGATCGTGTGATCACAAGTCACAAGATGCTTGGCAACTGATTCACATTTATGACGGTTGCAAGGTCTCGGGGGTCATATTTGGCAAATATCTGACCAGCAAAATCAATGGGGAATCCAGATTCACTGAACAACTGGGTTACTAATCGTAAGTCGAGGATATCTCTACAACCTGGGTGATTTTTAAGACTCCACCAAGGAGAAGATGACAAAGGCCTTATCTCCTTCCTAAATTTTGTTCTGCAATGATTGGTACTCAAGAGACATTTTCCTGAGGTTCTCATTCTCACACAGCACCCTAAATTGGATTAAAAAGATCCTGGGTAAATTTTTAGTTTTATGAGTCATCTTCCTTGCTGTGTGAAGTGGACAATCCCATCAGTGGTGGGTTTCAATTTTTTTTTACTGCCAGTTCTGTGGGTGTGGCTTGGTGGGTGTGGCTTGGGCGTGGCAAGGGAAGGATACTGTAAAATCTCCATTCCCTCCCCACTCTAGGGGAAGGTTACTGCAAAATCCCCATTTCCTCCGGATCAGCTGGAACTCGGGAGGCAGAGAATAGATGGGGGTGGGGCCAGCCAGAGGTGGTGTTTACCGGTTCTCCGAACTACTCAAAATTTCCGCTACCGGTTCTGCAGAACTGGTCAGAACCTGCTGAAACCCACCTCTGAATCCCATTCAACCAGATTATGGCTTGTTTGGGTTTCTCCACTCTGTTTACTGACTCAGTATTGCCTTCGGAAGTTGTGGGAGCTTCATCACTGGAGGCTTTCAAGAAGAGACTGGACTGCCATCTGTCAGAAACGGTGTAGGGCAGTGATGGCTAACCTTTTTGCCATCGCGTGCCAGGGGGTGTAGAGGAGGTTCATGCACATGCCCCCGCCCATAATTCTATGCGCCCTGCCCCACGCATGCACACGTGACCCCACCCCCACCCCGCTCCTGGCACGTGTTGGCCCAGTAGGCCCGTTTTTCTCTCTCACCTGGCTCCAGATCTTCTCTATGCGTCTGGGGAGGGTGAAAACAGCCTTCCCCGCCCCTTCAGAGGCCAAAGGCTGTTTTCATCCTCCCCAGACGCATAGAGAGGATCTGGAGCCAGGTGAGAAAGAAAAAAGGGCCTTCCCCACCCCCCCCAGGCCTTCCGGAGGCAGGAAACATCTTGTTTCCCTACTTCTCGTGGGCCCAGAAGGCCCGAAAATCAACTGGCCGGCGCGCACATGTGCGCCAGAGCTGAGCTGGTGTGCCCACTGATATGGCTATGTGTGCCATCTGTGGCACGCGTGCCATAAGTTCGCCATCACGGGTGTAGGGTCTCTAGCTTGGGCAGGGAGGGGGGTTGGACTAGATGACCTACAAGGTCCCTTCCAACTCTATTAATCTGTAATCTGTAAAGATTTAGGGTTAAGTGGACTGTGTGAATATAGACAATTACACTGTATGTAGGCATTGTATGTGCTGCCAAATATTTCTGGAGAACCAATTTCCCCACAAACTTATTTTATTGATATACCGTATTTTAAAAAAACATAATGGAGTGATGGTGAGAATTGCTATGTTGATTCTCATGAAATTACATCTGGAGGCTTTGCTATAAATTTGAGCCCTTATGTCACACGTGCATCATGTTGTTTGCTAGTATGATGAAGCTTCCGTATCCTGAGGGTTTGCAGGATACTAATCTTTTCCATCGTAATGATGGGTATAGTTATCTGTTAAGTATATTATCAAACAATGATGCTGTTAACAGTAGTTGCACTAAGAAACCTGTTCTTGTGTAACTTTGATTACTCCAAGTGGAAAATAATAGGATGGGTAGGGATGCAATGCAGCATACTTAGAATCTGCATAATTTATTTTAATTTTTTAATATATTTTTTATCCTGCCATTTTTATTTTTATTTTATGTGTAGCTCAAAAGTGGTGAACATAATACTCCTTCCTTCTTCTATTTTCCCCATAACGACAACCCTGTGAAGTTGGTTGGGCTGAGAGAGGGATTGGTCCAAAGTTACCCAATCAGCTTTCGTCCCTAAGGCGGGACTAGAACTCACCATCTCCTGATGATTGGCCCAAAGTCACCTAGCTTTCGTTCCTAAGGCAGGACTAGAACTCACAGACATCTGGCGATTAGCGCAAAATCACCCAGCCGGCTTTCATCCCTAAGGTGGAACTAGAACTCAGCATCTCTTGATGAATGGCCCAAAGACACCCAGCTAGGTCTCATGTCTAAGGCAGAACTATAACTCACAATCTCCTGTTGATTGGCCCAAAGTCACTCAGCCAGCTTTCATGGCTAAGGTAGGACTAGAATTCAATGTCTCCTGGTGATTGGCCCAAAGTCACCCAGCTAGGTTTCATGTCTAAGGCAGAACTATAACTCACAGTCCCTTGGCGATTGGCCCAAAATCATCCAGCTGGCTCCTATGCCTAAGGCAGGACTAGAACTCAATGTCTCCTGGTGATGGCCCAAAGTCACCCAGCTAGGTTTCATGCCTAAGGCAGAACTATAACTCACAATCTCCTCTTGATTGGCCCAAAGTCACTCAGCCAACTTTCATGGCTAAGGCAGGACTAGAACTCAATGTCTCCTGGTGATTGGCCCAAAGTCACCCAGCTAGGTCTCATGTCTAAGGCAGAACTATAACTCACAATCTCCTGTTGATTGGCCCAAAGTCACTCAGCCAACTTTCATGGCTAAGGCAGGACTAGAACTCAATGTCTCCTGGTGATTGGCCCAAAGTCACCCAGCTAGGTTTCATGTCTAAGGCAGAACTATAACTCACAATCTCCTGTTGATTGGCCCAAAGTCACTCAGCCAGCTTTCATGGCTAAGGCAGGACTAGAACTCAATATCTCCTGGTGACTGGCCCAAAGTCACCCAGCTAGGTCTCATGTCTAAGGCAGAACTATAACTCACAATCTCCTGTTGATTGGCCCAAAGTCACTCAGCCAACTTTCATGGCTAAGGCAGGACTAGAACTCAATGTCTCCTGGTGACTGGCCCAAAGTCACCCAGCTAGGTCTCATGTCTAAGGCAGAACTATAACTCACAATCTCCTCTTGATTGGCCCAAAGTCACTCAGCCAGCTTTCATGGCTAAGGCAGGACTAGAATTCAATGTCTCCTGGTGATTGGCCCAAAGTCACCCAGCTAATACCTAAGGCAGAACTATAACTCACAGTCCCCTGGTGATTGGCCCAAAATCATCCAGCCGGCTCCTACGCCTAAGGCAGGACTAGAACTCAATGTCTCCTGGTGATTGGCCCAAAGTCACCCAGCTAGGTTTCATGCCTAAGGCAGAACTATAACTCACAGTCCCCTAGTGATTGGCCCAAAATCATCCAGCTGGCTCCTACGCCTAAGGCAGGACTAGAACTCAATGTCTCCTGGTGATTGGCCCAAAGTCACCCAGCTAGGTTTCATGCCTAAGGCAGAACTATAACTCACAGTCCCCTAGTGATTGGCCCAAAATCATCCAGCTGGCTCCTACGCCTAAGGCAGGACTAGAACTCAATGTCTCCTGGTGATTGGCCCAAAGTCACCCAGCTAGGTTTCATGCCTAAGGCAGAACTATAACTCACAGTCTCTTGGCTTTTACCAGGAGACCAAACTGGGTCTCCTGATCATCTTTATAATCTTCCCATCTTAATCATCCCCAAGAATGCTAATATTCCTTCTCACCGTCTGTTTTTATTTCCCCCCTCTCCGTCTTGAGAAGCCCCACCGTCCATCCCCTGCGCGATGCCCGAATCCCAAAGCCGCTCAGGCCGCCTTTCCCCCCAATCTATTCCCATCCCCTCAGGAAGACGGCCTGCTCAGGGAAATTTCTCAACGACCGGCCGCCTAATTTCTCTGCCGCTTTTGATTGACACGCTGTCTCAGAGATCATGTGTTAATCCCTTCTCCACTCAAGCCTTTTCATAACTCATTTCTCTCGGGCGAGATGGAGACTCTGATCGTTGCCGTGGCAACCGCGATAGCGCTAAGCCATTTCCCTCTCTGCACGGAGCCATTATTCCACATGCATAGACGATGCGCGACAAAGGTCGCCCCAAAGTCATCGGCGGCACAGCACACGTTTATTAAACTTTTATTTTGCCTTTCTTTCTTTCGCCTTTCTTCCTTCTTTTCTTTCTTCCCTTCCTTTTCTCTCTCTCTTTCTTTCTTTCTTTCCTTTTCTCTCTCTCTCTTTCTTTCTTTCTCTCACCTTCCTTTCTTTCTATCTTTCTTTCTCTCTCGCCTTCCTCCCTCCCTCCTTCTTTCTTTCTTTCTTCCTTCCTTCCTCCTTTCCTTTCCTTCTTTCTTTCGCCTTCCTTCCTTCCTTCTTTTCTTTCTTTCCTTCCTTCCTTTTCTCTTTCTTTCTTTCTTTCCTTCCTTTTCTCTCTCTCTCTCCTTCTTTCTCTCACCTTCCTTCCTTCCTTTCTTCCTTGCTTCCTTCCTTTTTTTCTTTCTATCTTTCTTTCTTTCTCTCTCGCTTCCTCCCTCCCTCTTCCTTCCTTCCTTCCTTCCTTCCTTCCTTCCTTCCTTCCTTCTTTCCTTTCCTTTCCTTTCCTTTCCTTTCCTTTCCTTTCCTTTCCTTTCCTTCCCTTCCCTTCCCTTCCCTTCCCTTCCCTTCCCTTCCCTTCCCTTCCCTTCCCTTTCTTTCCTTTAGACCATTTTCCTACCCAGCATTTCTCTCCACCTGGAGATGCCAGTTGATTTCCAGCTGGGGACGGAGAGGAAAGGACAAGAAAGGAGGGGAAAATGAGACCAAATCGCATACACAACAACACACATTTCCAAATTGCATCGAGTTATTATAACAACAGCAGCAGCAGCAATAATAAAAAATCACCAAAGGCAGGCTGGTAGGCAGGATGGAGAGATTAGCTTTAAGAGGGGTTGGTTTGGCCTTGCTAGTTTCTGTATTTTTATTTTGCAGACCCGGCCAATAAAAGTCTTCAGAGGGAAAGAAAAAAAAAGGGGGAACAACACAAATAAAACTCAGGAAATTAAAATCTCCAAAGAGAGAGAGAAAAAAAAAACATTGGATGCAAGGCAGAATGGATTCTGATTGTTCATCATCATCTGCTAACATGGTCATACGGAGAGGAAGATTAAAAAAATAAAGAAATCACACTCCCCTCTTCCCAATGGTATATAAAGTGATATTCTATTTAAGAATGGAATCTATCGGTCTGATCTTGTCTACTATTGGGGTGGCGGAAATGAAGAGAGCCTGTCTGTCCACCTGAGGGAAAGATTTCGACCGATGCTTTAAAGATGCTCTCGTCTTCCTGGCTGGGAGTAGAGACTACAGTCTCCATGTTTCACAGCCGGCGTGGTTGCAGAATTCTGGAAATCGCAGTTGCAAAATGCCCGGGAAAGAATCTAGGGCCATATTTCTTAACTTTAGCAACTTTAAGATAGGTGGACTTCAATTCCCAGAATTCTCCATGCTGGCTGGGGAATTCTGGGAGTTGAAGTCCACCTATCTTAAAGTTGCTAAAGTTGAGAAACTCGGCTAAGGTGCCAAGGGGTGGGGAATCTCAGACTCTTAAAATTTAGGCCTGGAGTTGTGGGGCAGGGATTGAGAACACAACTGCCAGCCCTTTGAGGTAGGCCAGCAGAGAAAACACAGCCCCTAACACTCTTCTATAGTAAAGTTTGCAGGATTGCTGTTTTTTTGTTGTTGTTATAGGATATGATAACAGAATTCTGAATAAATTGACTTGTTTGATTACGGAGAGAACAGCAATTTCTTTGATAAAAGAAAAACTTTTTTGGACTTTTTGGTGAAAATGAATAAAAATGAACTGGGGATTCGGGATTTTACCAATTGGAATTGGTAAAAATGTGTCTTTGGGAAGAAGGAATGTAATGGGGGGGAATGGTAAATATTATGTTTATATCTGCTGCAAAGGAGATTTTGGAATTGCTTTTTTAGCTATATTTCTTTTGTTACCTTTCGCTTTTCCTTTTATTTCTTTTTTCTATTTTTCATGTTTCTTTAGGTTTTTTTTAAAAAAATTATGTCTTTTTAATAAAAAGGAGATAAAAAATTTTTTTTAGTTGGCTGGCTGGGGAATTCTGGGAGTTGAAGTCCAGAAGTCTTAAAGTTGCCAAGTTTGGGGACCTCTGCCCATAAGACACGGTTTCAGACAATTAACAATTAAATTACACACGGTAATCCTTGGTGTGAATGCCCCAATGTTAAATACACATAAAGATTTTCTTATCATCCAGAAGTTCCCGTCCTGCTTAGCGTTATTAAGGATGAAGAAACAGGCATCTTTATAAATAGATATAAGCTATCAATAATTTTTGAGGGGAGAAAGGACGTGTCTATAGGTATAGAGGAGGGGTAAGCAGCTGAAGCTCAAAACACAATTTGGAAACCAAAAATAGATGCCCACAGGTTTAGGGGATTATGGGCCTTGAAGCCCATCGTTCAAAACCTTTCAACCTTTCAACCATGGTTATCTGCAGCTGGATCACCTGTCGATGTTCTGCCCCAGCTACGGACCCCAAAAAACGCAGCACACACAACATCCGTACAAACCTTAGTTTACTAATTAAGGACTACTAATGAGCTTTCTTAGTAGTTGTTCGAACACAAGTACAGTTTAAATCAGTCTTTTCTGAACAAGGGCTGTTAATTTAACTTCATTAACAGCCGACAAGAATCCAAAGAATAATAACTCAATTCTGAGGCACGGTATTTCAGATAACCGTAATCTTACTGTGCTTGGCAGAATGCCCAGAAGCAATTTGCAGGAAAACTGACAAGAGAGAAACAAGAGCCGAATCAAACGTTTCTGGAATCAAGACACGAAAAGAATATGAATGAAGTTGTTTCCTGCAAATTGCATCAGTCATCGTCCTTCCTTAAATAGGTTAGAGGAGTGGCCAATTAGCCCCAAGCCTTACTCTCGAGGAGACCTCCTCCTGAGGAGCCACTCCTGCTGTTTGGCAGCTCTGCGCGCTCGTGCATCGAGAAGAGGCTCCTCCTCTTCTTCCTCTTCACTTATGGGAGCTTCTGGAGGTTCTGAAGGCCCTGGCTGAATCCCCGCCTCTGGCACCACATCTTCTCCAGCCTCCTCACTGTCCAATTCAAGCTCCGGCTGCACAGGCTGCTGGCGCAGCACCACACCAGCCTCCTCACTGTCGGAATCAGCTACTAACTGCACAGGCTGCTGACGCACCACAACAGTCGATCACTGATGACAGACCACAGGACTGCTTGCTTTCTGATTCAGTTGCTGGAGATTTTCAGCAATGAAGACTGAATTTTCATTCACTTAACCAGGTTAATCAAATCTTAGCATTCATACCGTAGGCAGGCTGGATTACTGTTCATCTTAGTTTGTGTATGTCTATGGCTTAGACCGAGATGTAAACTTAGCTCATTGGTTCACTTCTGCTTCAAGTATACAGGTAGTCCTCAATTTACAACAGTTCATTTAGGGACCGTTCCAAGTTACAACAGCACTGAAAAAAAGTGACCTATGACTGTTTTTCACACTTACGACCGTTTGCATCCCCGTGGTTACGTGATCAAACTTTAGTTGCTTGGCAACTGATTTGTATTTATGACGGTTGCAGTGTCCCGGGGTCACGTGTATTGTGACCCAGGCCCAAGTAGGTAGTATTAGATGTAAACAGTTCCAAAACAAACAGACTTTATTAGAACAGCTGAGAATTAACTCATTCTCAGCATAGTCCAAACTCATTCAAAACAAATTCTTCATAACACAAATTCTTCAGCCTTATCACCAACCTTGGTATAATTAGGCAACCTGCCAAAGGCTTTTCTTGGCAAAAGTTCAGAAGCAGAAGACACCGACAAGAAATAAACACAACAAGACAAGAAACAAATCTATCAACGTTGTTTTCCAACGAAGAGCCCAAGAGCCGTTGCTGGTCTTTTAAGCCTTATGGGAGGGGCCAATCATCTCTTGGCCTTACTCCTGAGTTGTCCTCTTTGCTTTAGCTGCTCCTGGCAGCTCTTCTCATGCATGCACAAGGAACAGAGAGCCTTGGTGGTGCAGCGGACTAAGTGCTGTTATGTAGCACTTAGCTGCCGGCTGCCTGCAATTAGTGCGAGTTCAAATCTCACCAGGCTCAAGGTTGACTCAGCCTTCCATCCTTCCGAGGTAGGTAAATTGAGGACCCGGATTGTGGGGGCAATAAGCTGACTTTGTAGAAACACCGCTTATGGGGGGGGGCAAAAGCCCTAATAAGCAGGTATATACAAAAAGAATGAAGGCTATTGCTATAAGTACATTGTAAGCCGCCCTGAGTCTTCGGAGAAGGGCGGCATATAAATTGAACTAATAAATAAAATAAATAAATAAATAAATAAATAAATAAACAGGCTCCTCCTGTTCCTCTGCCTCTCTGCTGTCAGCCTCTGGAGGCTCCAGAGTCCGCACATCACTCCCCGATGGCCCTGGCCCCATCTCTGCCTCTGATGCAGAGCCCTCATTCGGGCCTTCCCCAGCCTCCAGGACTGGCCCATGTTTTTCCTCAGCCTCCTCACTGTCCGACTCCGCTGCCAGCTCCACAGGCTGCTGGCAGACCACAACAACGTGGTCCTCTTTTACAACCTTCTGACAAACAAAGTCAATGGGGAAGCCAGATTCACTTAACAACTGTGTTATTTACTTAACAACTGCAGTGATTCACTTAACAAATGTGGCAAGAAAGGTGGTAAAATGGAACAAGATTCACTTAAAAAATGTCTCTCTTAGCAACAGAAATTTTGGGCTCATTTGTGGTCGTAAGGACTACTTATAACTGTGTGAAGAGCATGGGATATAGGTAGTCCTGGACTTATGACTGGTTGCTTTGTGTGTTCAAAGTTATGATGGAGCCCCCCCCCCCCAGCCAAAAAAAGTTACTTACAACCCAGTTCTGAAGTTCTGACAAGTAGCCCCTTCTTGTGGTCATGTGACTGTATTTTGGCCACTCAGCAAACATTCCACATTTATGACTGTTTGCAGCATCCCGCAGTCACATGACCTCAATTTATAGTTTTACCGAAAAATGGCATTTACTTCTGGTTTTCGGCAAAAACAAAAACAAAAAAATCCATAGGGAACAATGGGTTTATTTAATTAATTACTGCAGTGTTCACTTTATGACCCACGAAAAAAAGTAGAATCAGGTCGGCCACTTTATGACTGTCATGATTTATGATTGTAACGGGCAGGCTCCATTACGGTCATAAGCAGTGGTGGGATTCAGCCGGTTCGGGCCGGTTCAGGCTGGTTCGGGTGACCCGGTAATTAAATTGCTTGCTGGCCCCATCCTGCCCCGCCCTGCCCTGCCCCACCCCTTCCAGGAGTCCCCATGAGCCCCATTTTGGTTCCCAGGTAAGCACAGGAAGGCCTACTAGGCCCAAAACGGGGCACGGGGGGTACAGAGTCCCCCCGTGACCCGTTTTCGCTCCCAGGAGACTTCAGGGAGGCCTCCTAGGCCCAAAATGGGGCGAGGGCAGGGCTGTGTGTTACTCACACACACACACGGCCCATTTTTGCTCCCAGGAGGGTGCAGGAGGCCAAGTGTTGCCTGTCACACCCACTGGCCACGCCCACCATGGCCACGTCCACCCAGCCGGTCATTAGGGCAGAGAACTGGTTGTTAAATTATTTGAATCCCACCACTGGTCATAATTCAAGGATCCTTTCTAATTCAATAACCAGGCTAAGCATTTTGTGTGAAGCCACACAAGAAATGTATATTTTCTTAGTTGGGCAGAATGTTTTCGTTTTAAAGGCTAAGTAAACCGTTCAGTTTTTTGGATTCATAAAATAAACTTTTATGTCCCAAGTGTCTCGCTTTCTGTTTCCATCAGCACACCGTCTCCTCTTCCTGATGTTTCAACAGCTTGCTTGGTTTAATCACAAGTTCCTGGTACTTAGTTGTTATTTTGCACTGCATTCAATTTGTGACATTTCAGGCCAGGGAGTAGATTATTGCGGGGGGGGGGGGTTGTATCTGAGTTCTTGGGGTTTTCATGGCCCAGTAGATGGACAGTTTTTATACTTCAGCGCCAAAAAAAATAGTGTTCCATATATAGGTGGATAATATTCACCCACAGCATTATATAAACCCGTGATGGTGAACCTGTGGCACGTGGAGCCATATCTGTGGGCACGCAAGTGTTGCCCTAGCTCAGTTCCAGCACGCATGGGCGCACCGGCCAGCTGATTTGCGGGCCTTCTGGGCCCACCAGAAGTCAGAAAACAGGCCGTTTCTGGCCTCTGGAGGGTCTCCGGGGGTGGGTGGGTGAGGAAGGCCATTTTCGCCCTCCCCAGGCTCCTAGAAAGGCTCTGGAGCGTGGGGAGGGTGAAAAACGGGCCTTCCGGTCCCACCGAAAGTCGGAAAACGAGCTGTTTCCTGCCTCCAGAGGGCCTTGGGGGGTTTGGAGAAGGCTGTTTTTGCCCTCCCCAGGCTCCAAGAAAGCCTCTGGAATCTGAGGAGGGTGAAAAACGGGTCTACCAGGCCCACCGTGCCATCACATGCCAAAAGCAAAGGGACCATGGGGGGTCATGCGTGTGGGGCGGGGCACATTGAATTATGGCTGTGGGCACAGGTGCGCAACCCCACTGCACTCCCCCTGCTTTTGGCACACGACAGCAAAAAGGTTAGCCATCACTGATATAAACCATGGTATCTGTTGCCAAAAAGAAGGAAGGAAGGAAGGAAGGAAGGAAGGAAGGAAGGAAAGAAAGAAAGAAAGAAAGAAAGAAAGAAAGAAAGAAAGAAAAAGAAGGAAGGAAGGAAGGAAGGAAGGAAGGAAGGAAAGAAAGAAAGAAAGAAAGAAAGAAAGAAAGAAAGAAAGAAAGAAAGAAAGAAAGAAAGAAAGAAAGAAATAGATTAAAAATAAACCAGGGGAGCATTTGAGAAGAGTGGAGAATATATGGCAGAATCTTCCAATCCCTTGTGTTCACTGACAGCTTCCTTACACATCACGAAAGTGAAAATAATAATAATGTCAGTGTTAAATATTAAGAACTTTCAGGTTGACAGTGAAGAAGTGAAAGGACCAGGAGTCTTCAAGAACAGGTAAAGCTGGTCGGTGCGATGGAGAAATCGCAAAATTAATCCGTAGAGAAAAGGACCTGAGAAACTTAAGAAGAGACAAGGAATGATCAGGACGTTCCAATGATAATAAACATTGGAATAGTTAAAAACAGTTGTCTTCCCAATAGGAGTACAGGAAGTCCTCAACTTACGACCGCAATGGAGCCCAAAGTTTATTTTTCTAAGTGAGAAATTTGTTAAGTGAATTTTGCTCCATTTTATGACCTTCCTTGCCACCGTTGTTAAGTGAATCACTGCAGTTGTTAAGTTAGTAACACGGTTGTTGAGTGAATCTGGTTTCCCTGTTGACTACGCTTGTCAGAAGATCGCAAAAGGGGATCACATGAGCCCGGGACACTGCCACTGATATAAATGTGAGTTGGTTGTCAAATATCTGAATATAAATCATGTGATTATGCAGATGTTGCAATGGTCATAACCAGTGGTGAAAGCCAAATCTTTTTACTACTGGTTCTGTGGGCGTGGCTTGGTGGGTATGGTGTGGCTCGGTGGGTGTGGTAGGGGAAGGATACTGCAAAATCTTCATTCCCACCTCACTCCAGGTGAAGGATACTGCAAAATCCCCATTCCCTCCCCACTCCTGGGAGAAGCATATTGCAAAATCTCCATTCCCACCCCACTCTGGGGCCAGCCAGAGGTGGTATTTGCTGGTTTTCTGAGCTACTCAAAATTTCCGCTACCGGTTTTCCAGAACCTGCCAGAACCTGCTGGATTTCACCCCTGGTCATAACTGTGAAAAATGTTCATAAGTCACTTTTTACAGCACCGTAACTTTGAACGGTAACTAAGCCAACTGTTGTGAAGAGGTCTACCTGTACACAGTTGTGAAAGCTGGCCATTGAGAAAGAGCTGGAGAAGGTAGACAGATGCCTAGATAGAGTGGTAGATCTGGAGATGGCGACTAGAGAAGAATGCGAGAAGAATCCATCAATCTTGGTCTGAAGAAGAACTGGTTGTTCCTTGAGGTGATGATGTGTCTGCAGAAGCTCATATTTTGGGCGTGTGATGTGAGCAGACGATGGACCACAAAACATGACTCTGCTTGGGAAGGTTGGAAGAAGTAGAAGAGAAAGGATGGGTAAGAAGGATGATGTAGCCAATTCCAGCAATTATCCTTCATATGTTTTAGCCTCCAATCCCCTAATCATCTTTGTTGCTCTTGTTAGGATATGGTTTGAGCCTAACAAGTTGTCCAGGCAATATATGTGTTCCGTGACTTTAATATGAATATGTATTGTGTGACTTTAAAGTTTTACTGCTGATTCATTGTAATGCTGAGTCATGCTGTAATTAGATAATCACTGGTTGTAAACGTATTTAAGAAAGGTATTGTAAAGTATTCAGTTGATGATATGCTACCGTAGTGTGTGGAGTTGCTACCATTGTGCTAGCATCGTTGGATGGATCTGCTACCATCGTGGTTTGTGAACCAGAGTGAGTTTATTATTCTAACCAACTACTGTTTGTGTGGTAAGATTATTGTATCACTGGACTGATTTAACTGGCAAAGACTTGGCTTGATTTAAAAGACTATGAGATTGTTTTTTCACTATAAAGTAAACTTTGGATAAACCAGTTTGCACATCTCTTATTCATTGCTCTCAGCAACGTTTCTCTGTGCTCTACACTCTGCTGGTTGGCAACACAACAACAATATCCTTAACAGCTCTTCTCTGCACTCTTTCCAGAGTCTCGGTATGTGTTTTTTTTATAGCACGGAGATCAAAATTGAATGCAGTACTCCAGGGGTGGGTTCTAAATTTTTTTACTACCGGTTCTGTGGGCGTGGCTTATTTTGTGGGTGTGGTTTGGAGGTCATGTGACTAGGTGGGCGTGGCTAGCTGGTCAGAGTCATTTCTGGAAGGTCCTCGCACTTACGACCCGACTCATTTGTTTGCCTTTAACACTGATCAGCTGTAGGACGGCCCTTTGAAGCCCCCCGGCAAGAGTTTAAACAGTTTTTTTCCCTCTAGTCATCAGCTGGGACTCAGGAGGCAGCAATAGATTGGGGGTGGGACCAAATAAAAGGTAAGAATAACGTGGGGGTGTTGGTGGGTGGGAGGGCGGGGGGGAAGAACCGGTTTGGTGACGTCATCTCGTCACCACTACCGGCTCGGCCGAACCGGACCGAACCAGGAGGAACCCACCACTGCAGTACTCCAAGTGTGGTCTTACCACAGACAGCTCCTTGGAAGAGGTACACAGTCTAACTAGAGCAGGGATGGGCAGCAATGCCAATTTTACGGCCTGTGGACTTCCATGAACTGGCAGAATTCCTGAGCCAGCCATGCATGGTTGGCTCAGGAATTCTGGGATTTGAAGCCCACACAGGTTGTAAAGTTGTCGTGGTTGCCTACCCAAGAAGTAGAAGCCAATCCACACTGTCCCCAGAAGTTAAGCCCAACACCATGGCCTCTAACTCAGGGTTGAAATGCTCCTGGTTCGGACAGGTTCAGCCGAAAAACCTGCAGCGATGGAGGCGCGAGGCTCTGCCCACCCGCCTGGTAGTTGTTACTTCCTGGTTTTAAGCGGGAAGTAACCTGTTTTTTTCCCTCTGTGAAGGGTTTGCGTATGCGCAGCTCGCATGGCACATGCACTTCCGAACCGGTTGGGAAGGTAAGTAGATTTCATCCCTGCCGTAACTCACAATACGTTATCCCAGATAAAGGCCCTTTTGTGCAGTAAATGCTATTTAGTACTTGCTGATAGCATTTTGTTAACAAGGAGATAACATGAACAAGATGTGCTAGTTTAGCTGCCTATAGATAACTGTAAGTGGGCCTTTGTTAAGGTTTCCTTCACCTCTGTGACTGATGGGAAGTCCTAAATTCAATACATAATTCTTTTTCCCTCCCCTTTTCAGATTGAGTAAGTATGAGAACAGTGTCCATTAGAGTCTCCATGTTAGGTCTCCTTGAGGATTAAATCAGGAACTAAGACATATATTGTTTGAGAAAAAAATTCCACAGATGAACTTGGGAGTATAAGAGGAGTACAAAGAATAGGACAGGACAGGACAGGATGGGGTCAGCAACCTGTGGCTCTGGAGCCACATGTGGCTCTTTCACCCCTCTGCTGTGGCTCCCTATCACTCAAAATATGCGTCACAACTGCCAATGTGCCGGCACGCGATTTATTGAGCTTTTCAACCCCCGGTAGGCCAACCATGGATAAGTCCAAAAAAAGAAAAGTTTCAGAAGAAAACAGAACATTTACTTCAACTACATATGCTAGTTTTGTGGCCACTCAAGAAATAGTCAGGCATCTTTTTTGTGGGAAACGTGTCCAAATGGCTCTTTGAGTGTTTAAGGTTACAGACCCCTGGGATAGGATAAGATAATAGCAGGGGTGAAATGCTACCGGTTCAGACTGGTTTACCCGAACCGGTAGTAAAAAAAAATGCTACCAGTTCAAGCGAACCAGTATTTCTGATGATCAGCTTTTTTTTTTTTTTAGCAATTTAGAGGTTTAGAAATCCTGATTTCTAGCGAATCTAAATCGTGCGGCACAACTGTTCCCCTCCCCTTGCTGTTCTACTTACCTTAGAAAAGGCTTCTTAATTCTCATTTTTCAGTGCTGCATGGTAGCGCCTGTGGTGCGCCTGCGCACGAAGCATGCATTTGGCATGCACTGCACATGTGCATGCAAAGTGAACCAGTAGCAGACTTCAGAGCATTTCACCCCTGGGTAATAGGAAAAATAGAATAGAATAGAATAGAATGGAATGGAATGGAATGGAATGGAATGGAATGGAATGGAATAGACTTGGAAGGGACCATGGAGGTCTTCTAGTCCAACCCCCTGCTTAGGCAGGAAACACATACCCAGGTTCAGCAATCCGCGGCTCTGGAGCTGCATGTGGCTCTTTCATCCCTCTGCTACGGCTCCCTGTCGCTCAAAATATGCGTCACAACTGCCAATGTGCAACACCCACTGACGCACAATTTATTAAGCTTTTCGATCCCCAATAGGCCAATCATGGATAAATCCAAGAAAAGAAAAGTTTCAGAAGAAAACAGAATCTTTCATTCAACTATATACAAAAGTATGAAGGCTATTGCTTAACGCATTGTAAGCCGCCCTGAGTCTCCGGAGAAGGGCGGCATATAAATCGAACCAATAAATAAATAAGTAAGTAAGTAAGTAAGTAAGTAAGTAAGTAAGTAAGTAAGTAAGTAAATAAGTAAGTAAATAAATACATAAATAAATACATAAATAAATAAGCTATATATGCTAGTTTTATGGCCGCTCAGGAAATAGACAGGTACGGGAAGAGTTTTGTGGCTCCCGGTGTTTTCTTTTCTGTGGGAAACGGGTCCAAATGGCTCTCTGAGTGTTTAAGGTTGCTGACCCCTGCACTATACCATTTCAGACAAACAGTTGTCCAATCGTGGTCATTGGCCAGACATGCTGGGATGCTTCAATGTTTGAGAATGGCTGTGTTCTACAGATTGAATTTTAACGGTATAAAAATAAGGAATGATATTATTCCTTGTCCCAACTCTAGCACCCTTGTCATGATTAGCTTTATGGAGAGGATCATGCAAATTTAGTCATGATTTGATATTGCAGTACAGGTAAATAGGGCCCAGGGTTCAAGTCTATGGAGATCCATCTGGATCTTGAGCCTATCATCTAGGGCAGTGATGGCTAACCTTTTTGCCATCGCGTGCCAGGAAGGGGGTGGGGTGGGGGAGGTTCACGAGCGAGCGTGCCCACACCCATAATTCTATGCGCCCCGCCTCGCGCACGCAACCCCCTTCCCTCCAATTCTGGCACGTGATGTCCCGGTAGGCACGTTTTTCTGTCTCACCTGGCTCCAGATCCTCTCTATGCATCTGGGGAGGGCAAAAACAGCCTTCCCCACCCCACCCACAGGCCCTCCGGAGGCAGGAAACAACCTGTTTCCCTACTTCTGGTGGGCCCAGAAGGCCCAAAAATTAGCTGGCTGGCGCATGCATGCACGCCCTAGCTGAGCTGGCATGCCAGGTGACATGGCTCCGTGTGCCACCTGTGGCACGCGTGCCATAGGTTCACCATCACGGATCTAGAGTGTTGGCTATTCCTGCCAGCATGGTGTCGTCTGCAAATTTTATGACTTCCCCTTCTATCCCCTCGTCCAAATCATTGATGATACCGCTTCAAGGTATTGGTTCTCATCTTCAAAGCGCTCCATGGCTTAGGGCCCGGTTATTTACGAGACCACCTTCTGCCACCGATAACCTCCCACCGGCCAATACGCTCCCACAGAGAGGGTCTCCTCAGGGTGCCGTCGGTCAGGCAATGTCGGCTGGCGACCCCCAGGGGGAGAGCCTTCTCTGTGGGGGCACCCGCCCTCTGGAATGAGCTACCCCCAGGGATACGACCGATCCCGGACCTCCGGACCTTTCGCCGGGCTCTGAAGACTTTTTTATTTCAGCAAGCCGGGCTGGCTTAAAGTTTTTTTAATTGGTTAATTTTAGGGGTAAGGGGTTTTAAATTGAGGGAAGCCAATATAGATTTAATTTGTTTTAAAGTATTTTAATGTTTATATTGTATGTTTTTTAATCCTGGCTGTTCACCGCCCCGAGTCCTTCGGGAGAGGGGCGGTATAAAAATTTAATAAATAAATAAATAAATAAATAAATAAATAAATAAATAAATAAATATATTGACGAGTACTGGGCCTTAGACAAAAACTTGGGGTACCCCATTGCATGCTTCCCTCCATGTAGATGCAGTTCCATTGAGGACCATATGTTGAATGAAGTTAGTCATCCAGTTACGAATCCATCCGGTGGTGGTGCTGTCTAGCCCACATCTTCCCATCTTATCAAGCAGTAGGTACAGATACCCCTTAACATCAGGTACCTTATAGTGTATAAACTATGAACAATATCCACCTAACAACTAGAACTTGGAAAGTGTTTTCTTTCCCAAAGAAGCTGGAGGAATGACACATAAGTTGTATCAGTGGAAGCGGAATAAATTGTCCTCTTGCATAATTCCAGTCTGTCTTGAAGGAGTAAAAGTGTGAGAAAGAGCATCTAATCGGGAACACCGAGATAAATCTCAGGTGTTGATAAGGACCATTAGAGTAGAGATAAAAGGCTTAATAAGCTCTCTGGTTGCCTAGAGAATTAAAATAGTCATGAGATGTGATTTCCTAAACATGACACTTATTCTCTCATCCTACACATCTTTTTTTGCGTAACGCGGGCCAGTCCTTGGATCTGTGCCCAGAACTTCAAAATCAACAGGTTACCTGTGGCCAGAGGAGACTTCATTTCAGAAGTCTTACATACCTGGCATCTTGCACATCTAACCACAATTACAGGCTCGGATGCTTCCTAACTTCTCCAAGACCCTCCCTTGCCAAGATGGGTGACAGGCATGGTAAAGCTTGTTGGAGGCCTGTCTAACATGTAGGTTGAAAGCAGTTGAAAGATGTCTTCTCGACAAATGGATCCTGAGAAGTTTGTAAACAAGTTGAGAATCTTCACAGAAGATCAATTCTGGATTCAGGAAGTCCCCAAGTCTCTCTTGTATGGACCTCAGGCGTCCCTCTGAACATGGTTGCTCAAAGCACAAGAAAGAGGTGCAAATAATAATTTAACATCTATCTTAAAGTAGCTGCATTTTATAAAGAGAGGCTCCCTCAAACTCAGCTCAATTCATGATGACTTTGTGATTAGCCAGTGTCTTCTTTTGAGATATTCTTTCAGTTTCCCAGTCTAACCTACAAACTTAGGTCTCTCACCCAAATATTGTCAAGATCTGACCCTGTTTAACTTCTCCAAGGTCAGCCAAAGTTGGTTGATGTCATCTCTACCCAACTAGGTCAATAAAGTCAAATGTCCTTCAAGTTGAGCTGGAGAACTTCATGGAACTCCTCTGTGTAGTTTCTTGAAAATTCTATAGACCGGGGGTCTATAACTTTAAGACTTGTGGACTTCAACTCCCAGAATTGACTGGCTGTGGAATTCTGGGAATTGAAATCCACCAATTTTAAAGTTGGTGAAGTTTGACATCCCTGATTTAGACAGTTTGCCATTGCCTTCTTCTGAAACATCTTTTGATTTCTCACCCTAACCTACAGTCCTGGGATTTCCTGGTGATTTGTGTCTCCTGCAAAATCATGAAATCAATCATCAACCAATCCATTACCCTCCACCTAGAAACAAACAACCTACTCTCTAATAAACAATTTGATTTCAGAAAAAAATTATCCTGTAATCTACAACTTCTACACTGCAAAAACATATGGACTACAAATCTTGATCATGGCAAAGCAATAGATGCAATTTACATAGACTTCTGTAAAGCCTTTGATTCAGTGGTACATGACAAACTACTTCTAAAACTAACATCCTACGGCATCTCCAGACCCCTCCATAATTGGATAACTGCGTTTCTGTCAAACAGACAAGTGGTCAAAATAGGGAGCGCCCTATCAAATCCTGCACCTGTTAATAGCGGTGTCCCCCAAGGCAGCGTTCTAGGACCAACACTCTTCATACTATACATAAATGACCTTTGTGATCATATTATAAGTAACTGCGTTCTCTTCGCCGATGATGTTAAACTATTTAACACTACCAATAATATTGCTACCCTTTAAACAGACCTTGACTTTGTGTCAGAATGGTCGAAAAATTGGCAACTCCAAATCTCAACCAGCAAATGCTCTGTCTTACACATTGGCAAAAAGAAACATAACACTAAATACAAGCTAAGTGGACATGACCTTGTAGATGACCCTCACTCTGTCAAGGACCTTGGAGTACTCATATCAAATAATCTAAGTGCCCAAACCCACTGTAACAACATCGCCAAAAAGGCATTAATTGTAAACCTAATCTTGCGTAGTGTCTTCTCTGGTAATATTACACTACTAACCAGAGCATACAAAACATTTGCTAGACCAATTCTCGAATACAGCTCATCTGTCTGGAACCCGCACTGCATATCGGACATTAATACAATTGAGCGCGTCCAGAAATATTTCACAAGAAGAGTCCTCCACTCCTCTGCTCATAACAAAATATCTTATGCCACCAGACTTGAAATTCTGGAGCGTGGATAAGAGCACCAGCGTGCCTTCCATCCCTGTCCTAATGTTCCCTTTACTTGTATTCATTTTATGTATTCAATTCATGCTTAATAAAATAAAAATAAATAAAAATTGTAAGTTGCAATGCAGCTGAAGTGGGGAAATGACGAGACACATAGGAAAAGATCATAGAGACTTCTCTGTGAATTGAGGTAAAGTGAAAAATTCACGTTAGTGGAATCCTTTCTTTTCCAGCCACACACCCTGGTTGTTGACTGCTACACAACCGGCGGTGGATTCCTCATGGTACTACCAGTTCGGTGTGCAACCCTGCCTCCCAAGCATTCGCTCGGCCCTCTGCGCATGTGCTTTGCTCGTAGGCGCACCTTCCGCGCATTCACCTGGCCTCAAAAACATGCCTAAATAGGATGGCATAGAACCAGGGAGGGGGGAGAGGTTGGCCCACCTGTAATTTTTGCTACCGGTTCGGGTGAACTGGTCCAAACCGGCTGAATACCATCTCTGTACACAACCTCCCAAAAATTGCCTTCCATCAGCCAACTGTATATATATTTATATTTTATATTTTTTTATATTTTATTAGATTTCTATACTGCCCTACTCCCGAAGGACTCAGGGCGGTGCACAGCCAAACAATAAAAACACATACATACAAAATTTAAAATAGAATAAAATCAAATTAGATAATTTTGGCCCCGACAAATTTAAAATCCCAAACTTTTAAAACCAATTTAAAATTGAATATATAAAATACTAAAAGATATTTAAAATTTTAAAAATCTTTTATAAAAGAGGGGGAAAATTAGGCCAGGCCGGCCTGGTGAAATAGTAAGGTCTTTAAGGCGTGGCGGAAGGTGCGCAGATCCCGGATCCTCCGTATCTCTGGGGGGAGCTCGTTCCAGATAGTAGGTGCCCCCACAGAGAAGGCTCTCCCCCTGGGAACTGTAGAGTGTCTTTATCCCAGACTTCGTTTTCCAGGTCTTCAGATGGCATAGCAAGTCTATTAAATATCCAAAAGGTAGTGTTTTTTTTTTCTTTCCCCAAAAGGCAACTAGACTTCCTTTGTATTTTTTTCGAAAATATTTCTCTTCTGATCCAAGAAACTTCTTCCTCGGAGAACTGAAGAAGCTTCTTGGATAGTGAAGCAAAATGTTTTTAAAGATAGCACCGAAAAAGTTCAGCTGCCTTTTGGAAAAGTGGTGGTGGTGGGTTGCCCCCGGTTCGCGCCGGTTCTATAGAACCGGTAGTAAAACTGGCGGGATGACTCCAACGTCATCAAAATGCTTCTGCACATGCGCAGAAGAGCGTGCGCACGGCCCCGTTGCGAACCGGTAGTAAAGGTAAGTAGAACCCACCCCTGGAAAAAGCATCTTTGAGACAACCTGGATGATTGAGTATCTCCGTAAATATCTTGGTTTCATGTCTTAGAAGCAGTGGTGGGTTTCAACCGGTGTTACCACTGGTTCGCTTCATGCGCGCGCTTCGCACGCATGCCAAACTTGCACTCCGTACAAGCGCAGTGTATTATGGAACAGCTCAGACGTGGCAATCCACTCTGCCACGCCTTTCAGCTGGGCTAAAAACGACCAAATATAAGGTATTTATAACGCAGGGGTGGGTGGGAGGGCCAAAATAACCGTCAGAGAGAACCGGTTCACTCTCAGCTCACCATCGCCACTACCGGCTCGGCCGAACCGGGCCGAACCAATCCACCACTGCTTATAAGGCTGCTAAATGAGCCCGTTGGAATGAACCAACATACTTAACTCTAAATTTGCATCAGGAAAATAAAATAGAGAAAGAATTGGACCTTCAGGGATTTTCTTTACAAATTTAAAACTCAGATGTCCCACAGGGGTTTTTTCAAAAAGGCAGCTGGACTTCCTTTGTTTTGCTTGAAAGCATTTTGCTTCTCATCCCAGAAGCTTCTTCAGTTCTGACTGAATGGTGGAGAATGGAAGGATTTATATTCATGGACAACCATGACCTGGATGGATGACCGAGACTCTCCATAGACATTTAAAAGTCAGATATCCAAACACTCTTGAGTAATTACATTTTCCCATTTCTGTAACGCACAACTATGATACTATGTTTGAGTGCAACATTCGGAAGGATCTAATTGTGCATAATAACTGATGCGCAGTGATATTTAATAGCTGACCTGCGATAGTACTAAGTAATTGAGAATATTGGATGGCTGACAAATCATGGCGTTAAGATCTCATGGGAAATATGTGATCGGTATCCAGTCAGTTAAAGAGATCTGTTGCTAAAACATATGAAGAACAGTTGCTGGAATCGGATATGTCTAGTTTAATGAAAAGAAGGACTAGGGGAGACATGATAGCAGTCTTCCAATATTTGAGGGGCTACCGCAAAGAAGAGGGGGTCAAGCTATTCTCCAAAGCACCTGAGGGCAGGACAAGAAGCAATGGGTGGAAACTCATCAAGGAGAGAAGCAACTTAGAACTAAGGAGAAATCTCCTGACAGTTAGAACAATTAACCAGTGGAACAACTTGCCTCCAGAAGTTGTGAATGCTCCAACACTTGAAGTTTTTAATCAGAGATTAGATAACCATTTTGTCTGAAGTGGTGTAGGGTTTCCTGCCTAAGCAGGGGGTTGGACTAGAAGACCTCCAAGGTCCCTTCCAACTCTGTTATTCTATATGACTTCACAGACATGATTTGAGAAATTTATGGAAATAAGCAGCCAATCAGCGGTCGGAAATTAGCCTTACCAAGGATGGCAGCCAGCCGGTAGCAAAAGCATATTCTTCTTGAGATGTTCCCACTTCTAAAACATTCCTAAGTGCCACCTGCAAAGCCACGGAGAGAGGAACACCTTGTGATCACCGAGGTGTTGTCAGGATGAGGAACTCATTAAAGGTGGAGGAGGCCGGTCCCTGCCTTTCTGAGGTATCTTGGATACGCATCTCCTCTGCTTCTTGAGAAATCCAGGGTAGGTCAATCAACAGGGTTTGTGTGGCTTGCCCAACTCGTTCTTCAAGCTGGAAGCCCAAAATGTAGATGCTTTCACATGAGAAGGCTCGTCTTCCACTTGGGTCAAACAGAGAAAGGTAGCCCAACCATAGAGACTCTTGTTAGTATCACATGCAAACGATGAGCGTCGCTTGCAAATAACGAAAGTCAAACTCTTTATTACTGACCACCTATAATACAAGAATCTCCCCAGGCTGCTTGCCTTCCCTTGGGAATGGCCAGATGCAGGCAGTCCTCGACTAACATTTGTTTAGTGACATTTCAACATGACAACGCCACTGAAAAGTGACTTATGACCGTTTTTCCAGAACACAGCCGCGCAAGCTGTCGTGGGTGCACCTAGATACACCCACATTACACCAATTCTCCGCGAGCTGCACTGGTTCCCTATTGGTCTCCGGTCACAATTCAAGGTGTTGGTTATTACCTTTAAAGCCCTACATGGCTCAGGGCCAGGTTATCTTCGAGACCGCCTTCTACTGCATAGCTCCCAGCGACCGGTAAGATCCCACAGAGTTGGTCTCCTCCGGGTCCTGTCAGCTAAACAATGCTGGCTGGTGGGACTGCGGGGGAGGGCCTTCTCTGTGGCTGCCCCAGCTCTCTGGAACCAGTTACCTCCTGAGGTCCAGACCATCACCACCCTATTGGGCTTCTGAAAAGCGGTGAAGACCTGGCTTTTCCGGCAGGCCTGGGGCTGTTGATCTCGCTCTTGCGATCCGGAGAGATCCGGCCATGAATGGTGTGAATGAGTTTTTAATGTTTTTTTTAAAATTGATTTATATGCCGCCCTTCTCTGGAGACTCAGGGCGGCTTACAGTGCGTTAAGCAATAGCCTTCATACTTTTGTATATTTATACAAAGTCAGCTTATTGCCCCCACAATCTGGGTCCTCAATTTACCTACCTTAGAAAGGATGGAAGGCTGAGTCAATCTTGAGCCTTGGCGAGATTCAATCTTATTTTAATTGCAGACAGCTGGTCTTAAATTACAGTACTTCTGTCTGTTGAGCTAAACCAGGCATTTTTAATGTTTTTAATTCTTAAATGTTTTTTATAATGATTTTAAATGCATTGTGAGCCGCCCTGAGTCTTCGGAGAGGGGCAGCATACAAATTGAATAAATAAATAAATAAATAAATAATTTTCACACTTATGACTCTCATCCCCACGGTCATGTGATCAGAATTTGCACACAAGGCAACTGGTATGTATTGATGATCCTGGCAGCATCCCGAGGTGTGTGGGTATCATGCAATCACCTTTTGTGACCTTCTGACATGGGAAGCTAATGGGGAAGCCAGATCCGCTTAACATCCGGGTTCCTAACTTAACCATGGCAGCGATCCACTTAACAACGTACGGCAAGAAAGATGGTAACTCGATTGTTAAACAAAACCTTGCTTCCCCGTTGACTTTGCTTGCCAGAAGGTCGCAAATGGGGAATTTGCGTGAGGTTGCAACCTCCCAAAATATGAGTTGTCCAGCGGCCAAATTTTGATGTCAGGACCATGGGGACGTTGCAACGGTCATCAGTGTGAAAAAATGGACATACTGTATTTTTCGGAGTATAAGACGCATCTTTCCCCCCCCCCCCAAAAAGAGGGTAAAAATCTGGGTGCTTCTTATACTCCGAATGTAGCCCTGCCCAGCTTCTCAAATGGAGGTTTCAGAGGCTGAAAAAAGCATCAGAAATGAAGCTTCAGAAAAGAAGCCCCCAAACAGAGCTTCAGAGGCTTTTTTTCTGAAGCTCTGTTTTGGGGGCTTTCAGAGGCAGGAAAGAAATTTTTTTTCTGAAACAGAGTTTCAGAAGTTTCAGAGGCAGAAAAAAAGCAAAAAAAAAAAAAAAAAAAGCAAGCCACAGAGCTCACAACCAAAGAACCTGTTGCTAAAATTCACTTCTGAGAACAGCTGATTGGGGGTATTCCAGGAGGCCGATCCATCCACCGATCAGCTTTTCTCTTATTTTCCTCCCTAAAATATAAGGTGCGTCTTATACTCCGAAAAATACAGTAAGTGTGAAAAACAGGTCATAAGTCACTTGTTTCCATGCTGTGGTAATTTTGAACGGTCACTAAACGAGTGGTTTGAAGTGAAGGGCATACCTGTAGAGCAAATGATGACGTTTAGATGCTGGTTAGGTCGTATGCATGGGAGGTTCAACTCGGCAGCAATTGGGGAAGGATTATTTTGCCGCTGAGGCACACAAAACAGAAACCGAGACCCACAAAAGTACTGCCCTGTTCTTTAAACGCCCCGCCTCGGTTTGCAACAACTTGCTAAACTGCTTTAGGTCCTCCAATGTTCATATTACATGTTGCAACCTGATTGTTTTGTGATCTGAGGTCAGTGGATGCACAGTGTCTCCCTCTGAGAATTAACCAAAGATAATTTCCTTAAGGGAGAAGGGTGGACGGTGAGTTTGTTCAGTGAGACATTATTCAGAATATTGTCAGCGTCTCTCTGTGGGCAAGGATATGCATCTCCTTTTAGGCTTCCAAATATATATATTTAGTCTTCGGGGAAAGGCGGCATACAAGTTGAACAAATAAATATACATATATATATATATATATCGGGCACAAGGAGAGTTTTTTCCCGAATGCCATCACTCTGCTAAACAAATAATTCCCTCAACACTTTCAAACTATTCACTAAGTCTGCATTACTATTACTATTAGTCTTCTCATCGTTCCTATCACCCATCTCCTCCCACTTATGATTGCATGACTGTAACTTTGCTGCTTATATCCTTACGATTTATATTGAGATTGTTTACTAGTATGATTTGATTGCTTATTTGTACCCTATGACTATCACTAAGTGTTGTACCTTATGATTCTTGATGAATGTGTCTTGTCTTTTTATGTACACTTGAGAGCATATGCACCAAATTCCTTGTGTATCCAATCACACTTGGCCAATAAAGAATTCTTATTCTTATTCTATAAGAATATTTTAAACTTTATTTAATTTTAAATTTTTGTATTTATGTGTTTTATCTTGTGGCTGTTCACTGCTCTGAGTCCTTCGGGAGAAGGGCGGTATAGAAATTTAATAAAATAAAATAAAATAAAATAAATAAATATTCTGTTCTGTTCTGTTTTGTTCTATTCTACTCTACTCTATATTCTCTTCTCTTCTCTTCTTTCCTTCTCTATTCTATTCTATATACAGTATATGCCTAAAAGGATATGCATTTATATATATTTAGAAGCCTAGGAGATGCAAAAATCATTTGTTCCCTTTCTTGGCCTTTAGATATATCTATATATCTATATATCTATATCTATCTATCTATCTATCTATCTATCTATCTATCTATCTATCTATCTATCTATCTATCTATCTATGCCGGGAAATGGAACAAATGATTTTACCGTGATTTAAAAGATTGGCCGTAAAACTCTTTTTTTTTTAGTACTGAAAACTTAGCCGGCATGGCATTAGCGATCCTCGTTCATTAACATTCTTGCCTGCGAGGTCTCCGTATCTCAGCATTCATTTTATACCATTTTAATTTGGTTACTCAGCCCTTAATTGTCCTATTCAAAAGACAAAAGAGCTTTAGGTGACACAGGAGGTAATGCAGGATATTTTTATCTCTTGCCGAGGCTTGGGCGAACTTGGGGAGATTTTGAGGTGCTCCGATTTTCCTCAGGTTTCTCTTTGGAATCGCAGATCAGATGGAGCTGGAAAGGGAACCTGAGTGTGCTTAGCAGAGGACGCTTTCCAGAGGGGAAAAAAAAAACATCTGTCAGAGGCAGATGTTATATGCTCACCTCTACATACCATTGTGCAGGGAGATTATCTCTGCAAAAGAAATACCTGAAATTAAGAGCCTTGTGCTCTTATCCTGCCGAGTAGCTCTCCAAGATGTCCAACTTACGTTCTCCATAAAGTTGGGGTTTGATGTGACCAGCTGCAAATATACCAGTGCAGTATTTGATTTTTTTCCACATAAACTGCACATCAGTGGTTAGAGGGCTTAGATCAGGGGACCTCAAACTACGGCCCGCGGGCTGCGTACAGCCCGCCAAAGCCATTAATCCTGCCCACACAGGACCATGAGGCTGCCCCGCCCACCCTTCAGCCGAGGGCAGGACTTATCTTCGTGAGCCCCGCAGGCTGGAACTGGAAGGCAAGGCCAAAAACAGGGTGTATGGAGGCCTCCTGTGGTATCCGTGCCAGAAGTGGGATTCAGCCGGTTCTGTCCGATTCGGGTGAACCGATAGTGGCAAGTGCAGGTGGCTCTGCCCACCCTCCCGGACGTAATGTGCGAGTACTGCATGCGCAGGGAAGGTAAATGAATCCCACCTCTGATCCGTGTGTCCCGTTTTTGACCTCCCCCGGCTCCAGAAGATAGACAGAAAGAGAGAGAGAGAGAGAGAGAGAGAGAGAGAGAGAGAGAGAGAGACAGAGAGAGACAGAGAGAGAGAAAAAAAGCGAGAGAGACAGACGGAGAAAGAGAGAGAGGGGGGGGAGTGCTGTTTTTTCAGTGTTGGTGTTGTAACTTTGAACAGTCCCTAAATGAACTGTTGTAAGTCAAGGACCTGTAGCCATGTAAATTGTTTCAGTGTCCACTTTATAACAAAATAATAGCTCACCTATTTTTTTATTTGCAATATTTTCTCCTGTGTTATTTATTAATGGGTTCTTCTGTTCGGCTTCTGAGTCTGATCTTTTCATGTTTTAAAATCACTCCATTGTGATCTGGTTATTGACCGTAATCATAAAAAAAAAAGCACCGTGATTTAACTTCTGAACCAGGAAACTATATTTTTCCTTAAGTGTAATGTGGAATGCGGACTTCATATATTTCTACCGCAGTTTATTTACCTCTTTGACAAACTCAGTAAAAGGTTCAAATAATCTTTGTAGCTCTCGTGGCAACCTCTTTGTGGTCCAAGAGATAAGAAGAATGTACATCTTGAGCCCAAATGGAACTTGCCTTTTTCCAAAATGGCAAAGTCATAAAACTGAGTTGAAAAACAAACCAAGTTTGATTCCTATCCTGATTTAAATGCGAGTCTGGTCAGATTGACAGGAGACTTAAGTGGAAAAGAATACACTTCTAACTTAATTTTTTTTTCCTGCTACTGTTTACGTAAAGCTCAACTTCTTTGCTTTAGCTGAGTTTTCATTCCCGGAATCCTAGCCTAGCAGTCTTTAAGAGAATGCGTGCCAAATTTTAAAAGGGAGGTGCGTTCCTGAAAATCCACCAGGTTTAATGCCTTCAAATTCGAACATGTGACTAAGCCTCCCATCTTGCATTAAACTTCCCGTCTGCAGAAAAAAAAAGCCCTGATTTTTTTTAAAAAATAAAATGATCAATTTGCAAGCTGGCATAGATAAAGCCGGCAGCCTCTAGCCAACCTCTGATCACAAATTAAGACAATCTCAACGAGAATTGCCCTGATCTCTTGAAACTAGTTTTCTCCTCACTCTGAGGATATTTTCCATAGGCACAAGTTGAGTTACTCTTTCTCCTTTTAATCGCTCCGACGAAAAATACCTGCATTTCGGTGGCAAAAAACCCATGTATTTAAATAACCCTGTTTTCTCACCGCTTAGGCTCAGGCATTTCCTGAACATTAGCCCCAAGGATACGAAGGAAAAATACGCTGGCTGAAATACATCCGTGCTCTGTTCCCAGTTATTTCCATGGGGCCTGTTATTCCAGTTAAAGGCCAGGAGTTTTAAATCTTGAATTTCAAAACGCAAAATACAAGGGATCCTTACTGTTATTTGCCAATATTTTTTCGTTCTTCTGACAGAAGAAAGCTGTATGACAGAAGAAACGCAGGGGTCCCCAAATTTGGCAACTTTTTAAGACGTGTGGACTTCGACTCCCAGAATTCCTGGCTGGCTGAGGAATTCTGGGAGTTGAAGTCCACGAGTCATAAAATGGCCAAGTTTGAAGACCCCTGCTTTAAAGTCTTGGATGAAAAGTAGGATTGAATACATGGATTGGGTCCCCATCAGTAGCGGGCTTCAATTTTGGTCGGTACCGGTTTGCTTGCGTGCGCGCAGGCTCTGTCCACCCGCTCGGCCTTCTTTGCGCATACACAGAAGCTTCTGCATATGCGCAAAGGAGGCCGAGCGGGTGGACAAAGCCTCCCGCCGCCACTGCTACCGTTTCGCCCGATCCGGGGTGAACCAATAGCAACCCACTACTGGTCCCCATCACACCCGCATCCAGAAATCTATGTAACCTTCCGAAACATGAGGAAAATGTAAAAAAATAATAATAATAAAATGTAAAATAACAAAGTCCTAAAAATAATTCTGAGGCAAATTTCAAAATAAGTCGCAGTGCATCAACTGGAGTCAAAAAAGTATATTTCTAGGAAGTGCATGGATAAGCTACAGGTAGTTCTTGACTTACAATCGCTTGTTTAGTGACTGTTCGAAGTTACAACGGCAGTGTAAAAAGGGACGTGTGACTGTTTTTCACACTTAAGAACCGTTGCAGCATGTCCGTGTTCACATGATCAAAATTTGGACGCTGGGCAACTGGCATGTACTTATGACGGTTGCAGTATCCCGGGATCATGTGATCCTCTTTTGCGACTTTCTGACAAGCGAAGTCAATGGGGAAGCCAGATTTCCTTAACAACCTTGTTGCCAACTTAACAACTGCAGTGATTCTGTGGGAAGATAGGTTGTAAAATGAGGCAAAATTCATTTGACAACTGCCTCACTTAATAATGGAAATTTGGGGCTCAATTTGGTTGCAAGTCGAAAGCTACCTGTACCGTAGGCAAATTTCAAAATAGCCACTGTTGTCTTCAAGGTATCAACCCGAGTCAAAAAAATAAAATAAAATCTAATCCTAAGGAAGTGCTCCGACGAACTTCTGAAATGAGCAAGCTGAAAAATCTCTCCTTTTTCCGAAGATTGAATCTTAATTCACATGGGCTTTGGAAGGGGAGAGAAAAATCTAATTCATATTTTCAGTTGGAGAAGAGAAACCTACCTCACTTACCCCCGCCACATACACGCACATCCGAAAGAAAAAGGAAGTTATTTCACAAAAAGCTAAGGCAGATTTATTTATGTTGTTGTAAAAAAAAAAAAAAAGAAAGAAAGAAAACAGGAGGAGGAAAAAACAAGGAGAAAAAAAAAAAGTTTCACATACTCCCATCAGGAAAAAAAAAAATCTACCAGCCATTTTACTCCATCCGGAGTCACATCTGATTTTTCTAGCTTTGCAAAGAAGAGGCTGTGGAAATCACTCCAGGGGCTTTCAAAAAGGATCATAATTAGTCTCTCCTGCTACTTAAAACCAGGAAAAAAGAAATGCAAAGTTTGAAGAAGGCAGCTGATATTTACAAAGGCCTCTGCTGCTCGGTTGATTGTTCTTCTGGCTGGCGAGTCCGTTAAATTCTCAATTTGTGCCTGTCACACTTGGTGAAGGAGGAAAAAGAGAGAGAGAGAGAGACAGAAGCAGAGGGAGAGAATTGTGTGTAAGGATGTGCATCTTTGCGATTCCTCCCAAAATCAAAATCCTCAGAGATGTGATGGCAACGGATAGGGCAGCAGAAGCCGGACCGAATCCCTCCGGGAAAAGAAGACTCGGGGAGCAGGAACGCCCAGGCCTTACCCCCTGGCCTGACAATTCTCCACAATCTCAGTGTGCTTTGTGTTTTCCCTTCTTGTGTTTTTTGTCCTTCTTTTTGCTTGCACACCTACAGCAGAACCATTGTATCTCTTCCGGGGGAGCAGCCGTGATGCCGACGCAGGGCCTGCGAAGGAAAAGGAGAAAGGGGTGAAAGATGGGCAGGAGGAAGGAGAACCATTCCTTGCAAATCTGAACAGGATTAAAGAGCTACAGGTAGTCCTCGATTTATGGCCACAACGGAGCCCCGAAATTCCGGGTGCTAAGCGGAGATGGTCGTTAAGGGAGCTTTGACCTGTTTTACGAACTTTCTCGCCACGGGTGTTAAGTGAGTCACCCCACCGTGGTTAAGCTAGTCACACGGTTGTTAAGTGAATCTGGTAGTCCTTGACTTTGCTTGTCAGAAAGCAGTGGTGGTATTCAGCCGGTTCTATCCGGTTTGTGCGAACTGGTAGTGGCGGCTGAGGGAGGCTCCGCCCACCCGCCTGGACGTCATCACGTCCTGTTTTTGACACTCTCCGCATGCGTGGAGATAGGTAGTGAACCGGTAGCGAAGGTAAATGAATACCACCCCTGTCAGAAGGTCGTAAAAGGGGATTTACATGACCCCGGGACATTGCAAACGTCATAAATATGAGGTAGTTGTCAAGCGTTGGAATTTTTGATCACGTGACCCCGGAGATGCTGCCATGGTCGTAAGGGTGAAAAACGGTCCTAAGTCATTTTTTCCCCCAGTGATGTCGTAATTTCGAATGATCACTAAGCAAATGGTTGCAAGTCAAGGACTACCTATAATTTGATTTAAAGGGGAGGGAACATCCTGTGACAGAGTGTTGGATAGAACGTGGGTTAAAAAACAACCACAACATGTTTTGTTTGACGATGGCTTCGTTTTCACACACACACACTCACATGTACGTAATGATTTGGGACATCACCTACAACCGAAGAGATTCCACAATTTTAATTTATGTGATGTCAGGGCTGATCTTGTGTTTTCCCCCACCTCAAAATCCTCCTGCAGATATGAATAAAATGAGGCACCGGTGGATTTACACAAGGGTTACTTCCTGTAGTTTCTCGTGAAACATGTTCTTAGATACTTAGAATGGCTGCAGATCTCCGCGTATTAGCGTTATGCGTTTTCTCTGAATTGTACTTCCTGATATAGATATATACATATTTTTCCACATCGTTCATAAACTGGAATGCATCTGTACATAAATAATTTTCTTTCTGGGTTGTTGTTTTTTTTAGCGCTTCCTCTACTGTTTTTAATCATTTTTAGGGCCCTGGTTCTTTGGTTTTAAAGGGTTATATTTCCTCATCCTTTAAAAAGACATGCAAATGGATGCTGGAGCTTGCTTGCTTTTTTTTTTTTTGCTGAAAAATATAGGAAATTAAAGGTTTAAGAAAAAAAGTTTAAACTTCTTTTTTTAATATATATATATATATATGTTCACAATTACACGGGAAGAAACCCGAAATATTAACTACACACACACACACACACACACACACACACACATAGCCACTGGGATCTCGATTTGTCTGTTTAAATGTGTAGAACGATTACTCAGTTCACTGAATAAATCCTTTCAGTTTGTAGAACGGGTCTATTTTTCAGTTCAGGAAAAATACTCTTAGGATTATTTAAGTAATGAAAATTCAGGGAACTCTATATTCACATCGGTGCTTTTGCAAGAAGGAATTCAATACCGCAGACAGTAAGGACAACCTGAATGTATCACTTGGCTGCTAGGGAAGCCTGTTTGCTCAAGATAGGGGTCTATAAAATCATTTAAAAAGAGGGCTGTGTTAGGCCTGGGGGATGCAGCGTCCCCCAAAACAGGAAGGGCTGGGAGAAAAACAAACAAACCAGATTTAACTTGAGTTTACACTTACTTATTGCAGGAGAAGGATGTGGCAGAACGTGGAGGTGGAGTTAAAAGAGGAATGAGTCTAGAATCCCTAGGTAGTCACAAGAGGACTAAGCCCAATCCTCCTTGAAATATGTTGGTCCAAGCAGGTGCTAGCAGTTGAGAAGATTCTTGTAGATAGGGGTTTTTTTTTAAAGAAATAAATCAGTTTAATTGGACCTTCGCATGTGGGTTTGATCTTTCGGGCCTGATATTTTTAAATATAGTAACTATATTTATATATAATATAAATATAACTATATTCATCTTCCAATCATCCATCCATCCTTTATTTTTACAAATAATTCAAGGTGGCAAACGTATCCCACTCACCTTCTTCCTCCTGTTTTCCCCACAACAACAACAACCCTGTGAGGTGGGTTGAAGTACTGGGCTAAAGTCACCCAGCTGGCTTTCATGCCTAAGGCAGAACTAGAATTCACTGTCTCCTGGTAATTGGCCCAAAGTCACCCAATTGGTTCTCCTGCCTAAGGTGGGACTAGAACTCACTGCCTCCTGGTAATGGGCCCAAAGTCACATGACCAGCTTTCATACCTAAGGTGAGACTAGAACTTGTGGTCTCCTAGTTTCTAGCCTGGTGCCTTAACCACTAGACCAAACTGAGATTATTTGCGTGGACTTTATATTTCCTCCTTTCTGCTGCCTTGAAACCAGACTGATGTCAATCCTGAAGTGACCTGACCGAAGCCATCTTGGAGATTCAGTGTTGTTGCCACACTGGAGCTGAGGGATTAGAGATAGCTGGGGTTTTGTAGCCAAAACAAAATACTTTCTCTTGGGAACCAAGGTCATTCTCACACCTGGGCCGAGGAAGGAGTGAGGTCACCAGGCAACAAGACAGCACTTTGACTGGACGATGTGACGAATTGTTTGGGGTTGAGGGAAATTTTCCAATAAAGCTATTTTTTGAGGAATCCACCTGCCTCGGAACCTTGCTTGCTATGGGATTATTACTTGGAACCCTGACAAATGATTGTAAGCGCTGTCTCCAAAGTTTTGAGAAATGGTTGCATATAGACCAAGAGCTCCAATTTGGACACTTTTGTGTTCAGATCTTGTCTGAACTCTTCCAGCGGATTACAACAGGCCGACAACACAGAATCTTAGGTAATGTAATAAATGATCATTTCCGTATCATTTGTAGTTCTAAGACTACAACACCCACAAGAGGTCCCACAAGAGTTCTCCCACATGACTTCAGAAGCAGAACATGGCCTCCTCCACCACTTACCAGTGATACCAATCGTCACAGTCGTCACACCCAATCATCGGGCTGCCATCGTCCGGCTTTTCACAACCGGGACAGATCCATACCTTGTTCCCCCACTCATCTCGGATCTGGATGGATAGAAAAGGAAGGAGAAACTGAAGACTCAAACGGGCAGAGGTCTCATTTGATGTAGATTACTTTGTACACGTTCCACAATAGCTATCTAACATAGTTAAAAGGGAGTAGGAATGGATTTCCGGGGTGGGGGTTTGGGGGGGGGAGAGAAATGCATATGACAGGAACCAGGAGCACCACTCAGGTGACCCCGAGGACACAGATAAACTTCCAAGTGCTTCAACGATCCTCTAAAAGGATGCAAATGACCAGCTGTCTGCAAGGAGTATAAATCCTTCCATTCCCCACCATCCTGTCAGAGCTGAAGAAGCTTCTTGGATGAGAAGCGAAACGTCTTCAAAAGAAAAAACAAGAAAGTCCAGTGGCCTCCTGAAAAAAGCACCTTTGGGATATCTAACATAGTGTTTCTTAAGCTTGACAGCTTTAAGCTGTGTGGACTTCTGGCAGTTGAAATCCACACAGCTTAAAGTTGCCAATGTTAAGAAACACTGATTTAATAGCTCAAGGATGGGGGTGGGGGGTAATGGGGTCATCGATGGGGGAGTATCAGAAATATCCCACCATAGCCATGATAGTGCAGTGGTTGGAATGCAGTTCTACTTTTGCTGACTGCCGACTGCCAGCAGTTCGATTCTCACCAGCTCAAGGTGGACTCAGTCTTCCATCTTTCCCAGATTGGTAAAATGAGGAACCCAAATTGTTGAGGGAAATAGGCTGACTCTCTAATCCGCTTACAGAGGGCTATAAAGCACTGTGAAGCGGTATATAAGTCTAAGGGCTATAGTATTTGAACAAACATGAGGTATGAATGCAGACATGCAGCCTTCGATAACAATATCAATGGTAATATATTAGGTTTATAAGGAAGCTAGATCAGAGAATTTCAAGGCACGTTACAATTGAAAAACTCAATAAAAACAACAATATACATACATACATAAAATAAACAACTTCTTGCTTTGAAAAGGTACAGATTAAAAAAAAACACACAATTTCAACCATTCTTATTCATTATTCGGAGGGTTACAGGCCATGGTTTGTTCAAAAGATCAATTTGTGAATGAAGATTAATCTCCATGAAGATTCCTAGTCATCCAGGTGGAGTTTTCTGAAGGTTGAATAATTGCAACTGAACTGCCTCCAGAAGTTGTGGGGTGCTCCATCACTGGAGGTTTTTAAGGCGAGAAGGGACAGCCACTTGTCTGGAATGGTACAGGGTCTCCTGCTTGAGCTGGGGGTTGGACTAGAAGACCTCCAAGGTCCCTTCCAATTCTGTTATTCATATTCTGTTACTGTGTTAAGTTGTCTTGTTCTGGGAGCTCAATTCCAGAACGAGCCAAGCTGAGCCTGGGATGGGATAATGTGGATGTGCCAACTGTGTCCTGACACACCTGAAGCGCAGGTGGCACAGCTTCAACAAGCCAGAGAGTGGCATCTTGAAGGCCACCACCTCTGCTTCTCTTTCAGAAAGCAAGTTGATGTGCTTAAGAAAAAAACCAAGCACATCCCAACCACTGGCTCCAGTTGCCAAGGGGCTGTGTCAGACCTGCTCAACCTGGGATCCATCGTTTGACTTGGTCTGTGAGTTCTTCTACCCTCCACCTACCGAGCCAAACACCTTGTTAGCCGTGGATAACAAAGCCTGTAATCTGAATGAGAACCGAAGAAGCTTCTTGGATGAGAAGGGAAACGTCTTCAAGTAAAAACGAAGGAAGTCCAGCTGCCTTTTGGAAAAAGCTTTTCATTTATTTATTTATTTATTTATTTATTTATTTTTTTATTTGATTTGATTTGATTTGATTTGATTGCTGCCCTTCTCCCAAAAGACTCAGGGCGGCTCACAACAATACGAAACAGAGAATACAAAAGTTAAAAGACAAATTAAAACAGAATATCCAAGAAATAAGGTTAAACGTGGGAATACCAATTCAAATTTAAGATTTAAGAAGTTAAATCTTTGGGACAATCATGAACCTGGATGGCCGAGAATCTCCACAGACGTGTAATTTGATGGGCTTGGAAGATGCCAGTGCTAGGTTGGCGAAAGCAAGACTTCCCAACTGGGAGCTGAAACTGGTTACGGCCCTACCATGCTCCTTCCATCCATTCATTCATTCAGCCGCCTCGGCTGCCTCCCTCCCTCCGTCCCTCCCTGCCTTGCCGAAGACTGTCTTGGCAGTGCGCGTCTAATATATACAGCACAAGCATTTAGGTTGCTGGGTTAGTACTTATTAGCCAAAGTCATCCAACTCAGCTCACTGATAAGATCAAGGGTATAAAAAATAGTTACTGAGTAACTTTCCATTCCTTTGACATTTGTCACACTACGACATTTACCGAAGGGTAAGTGGGAGAGGGAGAGAGAGAGAGAGAAAAAAAAGAGAGATAGAGATGGAGAGTGAGAAAGAGAGAGATGGAGTGTGTGTGTGTGTGAAAGAAAGATGGAGAGAGAGAGAAAGAAAGAAAGAGAGAGCTGGAGAGAGATGAAGAGTGTGTGTGTGAGAGAGATGGAGAGAGAGAGAGAAAGAGAGATGGAGTGTGTGTGTGTGTGTGTGAAAGAGAGATGGAGAGGGAAAGAAAGAGAGAGATGGAGAGAAAGAGAAAGAGGGATGGAGAGAGAGGGAGGGAGGGAGAGAGAGAACATTAGAAAGTTTATAACACTTTGCAACAGGCTGGTAAAGGCTGGCTCTTCTGTTCATTATGGTGCACATTCATACATGCTGCTAATTACGTTAATTGCAGCAATCCTATTTTGGACAATATGCACCCTGGAATTCTGGCTTCTGTTAGAACTTAATGATTTTATGAAAGTTCTTCTCTCCTTCGTCAACATATGAGAAACTTTCCAACTCTTAGGCCGTTCAGTTTTAATGGCCTTAAATCCAAATTAATCTGAGCTTAAATATATGGGTGTCAGCCTATTTTTAGTTGACAGATGAAATGAATGTGAAAAATTACACTCTAAATATAAAGATATAGTCAGCTATGAACATATAAATAATCGGCCTTTCTCCTGCATAGGTTTTTCTGTTTTGTGACTGCTTCTTTCCTAAATTGAGGGAAACAAAATAAGCCAAAAGCCTAAGAAAGCAAACTGAGAGTTGAGCAGCATATAAATTTCATAAATATTTATTTAATTTATTTGCCGCCCGTCTCGCCATCGAACAATTCTAAATAAATAAATAAATAAAAAACCCCAGACAGTCTGACTATATGTTTAAATTTCCCCTTTACGCCCGGGATTCTGCCATGAATAACCTAAGCAAGCTCTTATTTAAAATGATATAATTGCCTGGTAAGTTATGTGATACATGATGTAAAACCATTGTTTGCCTAAAATAGAATAGAATAGAATTTTTATTGGCCAAGTGTGATTGGACACACAAGGAATTTGTCTTTGGCGCATAGGCTCTCCGTGTACATAAAAGAAAAGATACGTTCATCAAGAATCATAAGGTACAACACTTAATGATAGTCATAGAGTACAAATAAGCAATCAGGAAACAATATCAATGTAAATCGTAAGGATCCAAGCAACAAAATTACAGTCATACAGTCATAAGTGGAAGGAGATGGGTGGTGGGAACGATGAGAAGATTAATAGTAGTGCAGACTTAGTGAATATTTTGACAGTGTTGAGGGAATTATTTGTTTAGCAGAGTGTTGGCATTCGGGAAAAAAACCTGTCCTTGTGTCTAGTTGTTCTGGTGTGCAGTGCTCTATAGTGTCGATTTGAGGATAGGAGTTGAAACAATTCTGTAAATATATATATATTTTTTACAAAAAAATGGTTTGCTGAATAAATCTTGAGGGGAATGGGCTTGACAATATGATGCATCATGAACCTGGGTTTACAAACCACCACGGATGAATTCACACAAACTCACAGGCCAGCAAGGAAATGACTGTTTTCTTAGTGCAATGTCTGTACTCAACCATTGATAAGGCCTCGGGCTCTTTAGCCCAGCTTTGCTCCCAAGCCAAGGAGGAAAGTTTTCCCTGGAGGGTTTATCAACCAAGAAAGTTCCACCAACCAACGCTTCTGACATACCTAAGGCCAACATGTCAGAGATTTTTCACTGACCGAAAGCTGGAATTGCATAATGCATAATGGAAAGTGCAAGAATTCTGTTTAATAACAACGGCAGGGATGGAATTAATATGGAAAACCATCTCTCCAAGGTGAAATATTTGCCGCTGGATCCCCTCCAGGAATGACGGCAGATTTCCTAAACAGGAAAAGCTCTCTTTGAGAAGTATAAAACTTGAGGGCACCACGCGACGCCAGTCCAGAATCGGCAGACAAAGAGTTTTTAACATGCCAGGCAAGTTATTTTTGGTGCTCTTCTACAGAAGAGGTGAACAGTAATTGACCTACAGAGATTATTTTTTTTCCCCCTCCGTCAGAAATGGAGTAGATTAAACAAATGATAAATTAACAACAGAAATTAAATTTAAAAAAGGGATGGTCAAAGCAAATTCTTATAATGAAATATGGGGGGGGGGGGATTTTATAAAATCAGTGTTGGTGGAAGGCAAAGGGAATAAAACTACTCAAGAATATATGTTGTTTTGGAGGGGATAAGGGCATAATTGGAATATATTGTATATCTTTTAGTTGTTGTAGACGAAGAAATAGAAGGAAAAAAAATGGTCTCCATGGATGGGGATACACTGTAATGTTTTTTTCCCCTTTTTCTTTCTTTCTTTTTTTTTGTATTTAGATGTATATGTACTATGTTTGTATTATTTGTATTTAAAAAATAAAATTAAAAAAAAAAAGAAATGGAGTAGATTACACAGTGGAGGAATGTGTGCAAAAGTTGACGGAGGTAGCAGAGATGGCAAAATTGATCGCTTCGATTAAAGAAAAGAACACAATTTTGGTTTTACTTGGAAACTGCTTTTGGACTTTGTGCTTGAGGTAGAAAAAAACCCCCAAAAACTTTGATTTGGGGTTTTGTTGATTAGATAGATTAGTGCTATGGCTAATATATGTAATTATATAAAGGTAAAAAGTTGAGGTTGCATGTTACTACCTTATTCTACTGCACCAAAAAGAGTCGGAAATCAATGCTCTTCTTTTTCTTATATTTTATATTCTACTTATATTTTAATTTCTTCGTATTTCTGTACTTTGTATTTTGATAAACTAATAAAATGTAGGATAAAAAAGAAGAAGAAATGGGAGTAGATTGATATCAATAAACAGCTAGCCCTTGACTTAACAGCAATGGATTTAGTGACGGCTTGAAGTTACAACTGGAAAAAAGTAATTTACGACCTTTTTTCACACTTACGACCCTTGCAGCATCCCCATGCTCACGTGATCAAAATTCAGAGGCTTGGCAACTGACTCATATTTATGACGGTTGCAGTGTCTCGGGGTCAAGTGATCCGCTTTTGCGACCTTCTGACAAGCAATGTCAATGGGGAAGCCATTGATTCGCTTAACAACTATTGTCACTACTTCACCACTGCGCTGATTCACTTAACAACGGTGGTCAGAAAGGTCGTAAAATGGGGCAAAAGTCACTTATCAATTGTTTTGCTTAGCAACAGAAATTTTGGGCCCCATGTGGTCGTTAAATCGAAGACTGCCTATACTTTTAGGCTGCCTTCATTGACGTGATATCCTCCTAGCTTCTGGCAGCTGCTGCCTTTCCTGCAGAAGACAATCTTGGTGAGATTTAGCCTGGAGACTAAATCATATGAAGAATGATGGCAGGATTTGGGTATGGCCAGTCTAGAGAAAAGAAGGACTATGGGGGACACGATAGCAATATTCCAGTATTTGAGGGGCTGCCACAAAGAAGAGGGGGTCATCTTATTTTCCAAAGCACCAGAAGGCAAACTAAGAAACAATAGATGGGTATTAATAGAATAACTGAGTTGGAAGGGACCTTGTAGGTCATCTAGTCCAACCCCCTGCCCAAGCAGGAGACCCTACACCCGTGATGGCGAACCTATAGCATGGGTGCCACAGATGGCACAGAGTCGTATCAGTGGGCACGCGAGCTCAGCTCCAGCGTGCATGTGTGCGCTGGCCAGCGGATTTATGGGCCTTTTGGTCCCACCGGAAGTTGGGAAATGGGCTGTTTCTGGCCTCCAGAGGGCCTCCGGGAGGGGGAGACTGTTTTCGCCCTCCCCAGACTCCTAGAAAGCTCCTGGAGCCTGGGGAGAGTGAAAAATGGGCCTACTGTGCCATTACGTACTAAAAGGGGGGGGGGTGCACATGCGTAGGGGCAGAGTGCATTGAATTATGGCTGTGGGCACACATGTGGGCGACCTCGCTGTACTCTCCCCGCTTTTGGCACGCAACGGCAAACAGGTTAGCCATCACGGCCCTTCACCATTTCTGACAGATGGAAATTAATCAAGGAGAGAAGCAACCTGGAATTGAGGAGAAACTTCCTAACAGTGAGGACAATTAACCAGACAGGAGTCGTTATTTCCTAAAAATAACTCAGGAGCCTGAGTGGCGTAGGAGGCTAATGCCTCCTAAGGCAGCATTTAACATCCAGCTGCCTGCAATTACTGCGAGTTCAATTCTCACCAGGCTCAAGGTCGACTCAGCCTTCCATCCTTTCTAAGGTGGGTAAATTGAGGACCCAGTTTGTGGGGGCAATAAGCTGACTTTGTATAAATATACAAAAGTATGAAGGCTATTGCTTAACGCACTGTAAGCCGCCCTGAGTCTCCGGAGAAGGGCAGCATATAAATCAAATTAAAAAAATTAAAAAAAAAACAAACCTCACCCATATCTCTGAAAAAGTCACTATACTGCATTGGTAATGGACAAATTCTGCAAATGCTAAAAGTCTAAGCCTTCTGTAAGCAACCTTTGTGTCGTGCAGCCAGATCTAACCCGGATGATGAGAAGCATCTGAAAACCTGATGGGGAGTTTCTAAGTGTTTGCATGTAAGGTGAAATCAGAACCAAAAAAATTGAAGGCTAGAACGAAGGAGGGATTTCCTGACAGTGAGAACAATTCAGGGGAACGGCTTGCTTCCAGAAATTGTGGGTGCTCCATCCCTGGAGATTTTTAAGAAGAGACCAGACAGCCACCTGTCTGAAATGGTATGGGGTTTCTCCTGCTTGAGCAGGGGGTTGGACTAGAAGACCTCTAAGGTCCCTTCCAGCTCTATTCTGATGCTGATGCATCAATTACATGCGCAGCACAGGAACATGGGTTGCTGGGTTAGCAACTTCCAGCCAAACCGGATCAAGCTCAGCTGACTAACCAGAACAAGGGGTATCAGGGAGCCTCTCCTCCCCTCTCCTGGCTGTAAATGATGGGAGCTGTCGGCTGCTTCCTCCCGGGGACATCGCATTGGGGGAAGGCACCCCTTGTGTATTTCAGTAAAGTTCTATCTGATCAAGATTAAGGCTGATTATATTTGAACTGCAGTTGAATCCCGACCTCGCACGTCCTGTTTGGCTAAAAGTCAGCCCCCTGTGGTTTAGCTACTCATTTCTGAAAAACGAGGACGGAACTTTTCTCTCTCTCTCTCTTTTTCTTTCACACTCCCCTTTTCCTATTTCCTGCCTTATTTTACTTGTTCAGACCGACTGCACTTTCGGCTACGTAGACTGGTAGTCCTCGGCTTACGACCCACAACGGAGCCCAGAATTTATGTGGCCGAGGGGGAAAAAATTGGTCGAGTGAGGTCTGCCCCGTTTTACGGCTTTTCTTGATGCGGTTGCTAAGCGAATCGCTGCAGCTGGGAAGTGAGTCACGCACGGACGTTAAGCAAATCTGCTGACTTTTGCTCATCCGAAGGGGGATCACGTGACCTCCCCTGGGACACAGAAACGGTCGTAAATATGAACCGGTTGCTGAACATCCAAATGTAAAACATGTGATCACGGCGATTCTGCGGCGGTTATTAAGTGTGAAAAATGGTCATAAGTCACTTTTTTCCGGTGATGTTGTAACTGAATGGTCACTAAGTGAACTGTTGTAAGTGGAGGACTACCTGTCATATGCCAGGGAAGGGAACCTATACTCATTTAAGATCATTTTTATATCTTGAGAGCTGAAGCAAATAGTGTCCTTGGCTCTAGGTTTATGCATCTCTTAACTTTCTCTGAAGAGCCAATACTTGTTAAGAGCCACAGCAAATAAGTTGCACTTAGCTCCTACTCAGACCTCTGTGAAATCCATGCGCCAAAGGTGTATTGTCACACAACAGCAACAGTTTGTAGACAGTGAGTATTCAGTCGATAGAAGAGACTATTTGTAGCTCAGGGTTGAAATGAGAGGTCCTTGGTGCTATCTGAATTTGGTGGTTTTCTTGCAGACGTTTTGTTACCAGAGTAGGTAACATCATCAGTGTTAGAAGGGAGTGATTCTTATTATATACTAGTAGCTTTGCCCTGCCGGTATTGGTGGGAGTGTTCTTCGTGGTTTCTTGAGTAGGCTGCTGTTTACTATTAAGTTTGTTTGTCTGTGTTGGTAGATCCCTGATTGAGGTATTGTGTGCTTGGTTCTTGGCCTAATACAGTAATGGCCAAAATTGTGGAAACTTTTTGGGAAAAGTGTATTTTTGAGGTTTGATGGCTAATAACACCACTTTTTTTTTTTGGAGTTTCAAGATCATCCTATTCCACTGCTGGAATGGCCTGGGAATAGCCCAGACCTTAACCCAATTGAAAATCTATAGAGCCGACTAAAGAAACTTGTTAGTCAGAAGCGACCCAGCAATAAAACCCAGTTAATAAAAGCCATCATTCAATCAATCTTGGTTTCACATTATAACAGCTGCAGAACTAAAAGACTTGGTTCACTCCATGGGAAGACCTTGTAAGGCCGTAATTCATGCTAAAGGTTACCCAACTAAGTGTTAGCTGACATGGTGATCATTTTTGTATATCTCGTTTTTTTCTACGGTGATCATTTTTGTCTATCTAGTTTTTTTTACGTGTTTGACTTTTCTTCTTCATACTGTAACTGCTATTCTAATAGTAAATCCTTCATAAAAGTTATTGCATTACATTCTTAACTAAATTATCTTTCCATTGATATATAATTTTATGGTACTACTCTAAAGAAAAGTGGTGTTATTAGCTAGTTTTAGAAAATACACTTTTCCCAAAAGGTTTCCACAATTTTGGCCATTACTGTATATGGCATATATGTGTGTGTGTGTGTGTGTGTGTGTGTGTGTGTGTATGTATATGGTATATGTGTGTATATAGACATATATACATATACAAATGTGCGCGCGTTATATATGTATATATATTAGCATGCATATATTCCCTAAATATATGCATGCTAATATATATTAATGTGCAATATTAATGCAATATCAGGGGTTTTCAATTCAACTGTATAGAATGTGAAGGATGTGTGCTTTTCTAGTTATAATGTACATTGAAGATGCCATTTAATTTCATTGTGCGAGGTGCAATGGCAATAAAGTAAACTAAAAAAAACTAAACTAAACTAAACTAAACACCAGAAGCCAATTCCTAGCACAATTAAGAATATGCTTCTACTGTAAACATTGTTACTTGAAAGAGTCATAGTATAAGAGGAGTCCTATTATTATCCTCTAACTTAAATAACATTAGCAAGAAAGTATCATATTCTTTTAACTGTATACCTCTGTATTGTTTGTGATAAAGATATATGCTTTTTACAAAGCTTCTTTCTATCTGTGATATCGGTTCATCTTAAGACGTTTACACCCATATACATTTTGATAAGTATCAGAGGCAGCGTATATAAATATGCATTGCTGATTTTTAAGCTTTTAAAGGCCAGTGTAATGTCCCAGGGATTCAGGTATTTGCATTCCTTTCGAGGCAGAGCAATTTATTAAAATCAAATTTCATCATTCCAATACCTGACATGGAATCTTATTTTCCTGGAATCTGTGTAACGTTAAGCCACAACAGGTTGAAAATACTTGGATCCTGAAATTTTACCTTGGGCATTACAAATTTTGTCATGGTGAAGGTTGACTTTTTATTGGGCAATTATGGAAATAAAAGAGTCGAAATCTGATCAATTCAGGTGCTCGGTCAATGTGAGATTTTAAGTAGTAAGCCTCAGAAACATCGGTCTCATATCTGTTTTGGGAAATTTCTCAACAGATTGAACCTTTCTGTTTTACTCACAACTTACTAAAAAAAAAAAAAAACTTTCTGCCACTAGTTGTTAGGGTTGTTTTTTCTGATAAGATTACTTTATTCTCCCCTTGAGTTCAATGTGCTTCATATTGTAGGTAAAATGCTGGTGGCTTTTATTAATGACTTTGTAAAGAAAGACAATTAAAGTGTATTGGCACCAAAAGTAAACTTGGTATCGTATCTTCTCCCTTCGTAAGCACTCAATATTTAAGCATTTCGTCAGAGAAAATGTTCCACCTGTGGAAGCCCACAAATACTTAATTACCAAACTGTAATTTATGAAAAGGTGATTAACTTGACATATGTTATTCTGAGGCTGATAATCCAACCTCTTAACATCCAGGTTTTGTTACTTTCCTCGGAACTAGACATGAAGCTGTTGGGACTTTGGTTTCCCATCATAACCAATTCTTTTATAATTGGTCCCATATATCATCATCATCGTATTAGCCATGGTCTATCCACTGCAGGACGAAGGCCTCTTCCGCATGTTTCCAACCAATACGGTCCTGGGCTTTCTTTTGCCAATTGGGCCCACAATATTTGCTTATGGTGTCATTCCATCTTGTTTTAGGTCTCTTTCATGGATGCTTTTTATCAAGTGAGATCCATTCTATGACCGCCTTGGACTCAGTGGTGGGAGTCAAATAAATTAACAACCGGTTCTCTGCCCTAATGACCGGCTGGGTGGGCGTGGCCATGGTGGGTGTGGCCAGAGGGTGTGACAGGCAGCACTCTGCCTCCTGCACCCCCGCCCCCGGGAGCAAAAACGGGCTGTGGAGGGCCCATTGTCCACCTCCTCGGGCTCTGGAGGCAGGAAATAGGCTCATTTTCGCCCTCCACGAGCCTCTGGGAGGCCTGTTTTCTACCTCCCCGGGCTCCATGTGCCCCCTGCACTTACCTGGGATCCAAAATGGGCCACGTGGGGACTCTTGGGAAGGGCGGGACGTAGTGGCACGGGGCCAGCCAGTCATCGGAACTAGTGGTTCGTCAAACCAGACATAAAATTAACATCCATTTTGCCCGAACCGGTCCAAGCCAACTGAATCCCACTTCTGGCTTTGGTCCACCTGCCATCGGTTCTTCTTGCTATGTGGACCAGCCCGTTTCCATTCCAATTCTTTTACTCTCTTGATGGCATCATATGTTTTCATTTGTTCTCTAAATCTACGTGCAGGTCTTTCTATCTTGTCTTGTGATGCCAAGCGTGGCTCTTTGTGCCATTCTTAGCTTTTGTATCGATTGTGAGGTTAGCGTCCATGTTTCGCTGGCGTATGTTAGAACAGGTAGCACACGTTAATCAAACACTTTTCTCTTCAGGCGTAGGGGGAGGTTGTTCTTGAAAATGACGCTTAGCTTGTTGAATGCCTGCCTGCCAGCCACATTTAACACATTGTTCAATTTCCTTTATTGTATTACCTTCCACTGAGATCCATCGGTCTTGCATATATATACATGTTTTAATGTATGTATCGAAGTATGATTGCGAATGGGACCACTGGAAATAACAATAGCATTGTAGGCTTATATATCGCCCCATAGTGCTTTATGGCACTCTCTGGGCAGTTTGCAAAGTAGAAACATTATTTGCATATTGCCCCCAACAATCTGGGATCCTCGTTTTACTGAACTGGGGAGGATGGAAGGCCGAGTCAACCTTGAGCCCATCAGGATCGAACTCCAGGCTGTGGGCAGAGTTTCCTTGCACTTAAGAGGGGTGCAATAGCTTAGTAGTTAAAGATGCTGAGCTTGTCAGCTGGAAAGCTGACACCCGGGGTTCGAGACCCGAGCGCTGCACAACGAGTGAGCTCCCTTTCCTTGCCTCAGCTCCTGCCCACTTAGCAGTTCAAAAGCATGCAAATGCGAGTAGATAAATAGGTACCACTTTGGTAACAAAGTCACAATGTTTCATGTGCCTTTTGGTGTATAGCCATGCATGATCATGGAAAATGTCTTCAGACAATGAAGACTAAGAGATAGAGATGAGCACTGTTCCCTAAAGTCGGGCACGACTGGACAGGGAAACCTTTAATATCTTTACCTTTTAAGGCACTTAAACCACTGTGCCACCAGGCCTCCCGCTGGCGTTAAGGATCGAATGAAAACAATTAAGGAACCCAGAAGATGGGATGGTGACATGTACTCAATGAAACAATTAAGACCACCTACCACGTAATTTCTGACGGTCTCTGTCACAACACTTCGAACGGGGACTTTGGAGCTTCCCATGGCGGATGGTGCAGGGGAGGACGGTGGTATGAGAGTCTGAGCAAGGGCGGCTGGAGGGACCACCGGAGGAAGAGGTGGAGGGGTGATATGGACAGGAGCTGGTGAAGGCGGCGGTGGTGGTGTTTTGGGTCGAACCAGGAGAGGTAACGGTTTAGGCTCCGTCGTGGGCATCACTTTGCTGATTACACTGTTGGGACAAAAACAGAAAGAGTGGAGATAGCATTAGACGATTCATTCAATTAACCAAAAATTATGCAGTTAAGTGGGGAGGAAAAGACGTAATTCTGTTCACAAAGGACAAAAATAGTAGCAGAGGTTCATAACAGCATCAGAGAGAATGACGGAAGGAAACCAAAGTTACATCAAATTCTCATACAGGTAGTCCTCGACCTACGACCACAACTGAGCCCAGAATTTAGGACACTAATTACGTAGCAACCCTGTTACTAACTGAACAACGGTGGTGATTCGGTTAACAACCGCAGCAAGGAAGGCCGTAAAATGGGGGAAAACTCACCTAACAACAGTCTCGCTCAGCCACGGACATTTTGGGCTCCACTGTGGCCGTAAGTGGAGGAGTGCCTGTAATCCTTTCTTGCCTTCTAGTCTGGCTGCCTACATGTGTCTTGCTGGGCAGGGAGTTTGCAAGCAGCAGATAAAGGGAAGAGAATCGCTTTGGGGTTGCAGTTGGTGGCAAACGTAATGAGTTCACCCGCCATAAGGCCTAAGCTAAAAGCTGATAGAGACCTTTGAGGCAGTGGTGAAATTTAAAATTTGTTACTACCGGTTCTGTGGGCGTGGCTTGGTAGGTGGGGGTAATGTGACTGTGTGGGTGTGGCCATTTTTTTTTACTTTTAAAACCATTTTTTCTACAACCTCTTCGGCGAAGAGGTTGTAAAAAAAATGCTTTCAAAAGGCTCTGATGATCCCAGCTGAGTTGCCTGATCGGCAGAGGCTTTTTTTCTTTTAAATGCCTCTGACTATCCAAGATGAGTTGCCTGATCAGCAGAGGCTTTTTTTTTTAACTTTTAAAAGCATTTTTTCACCCGAAGAGGTTGTAGAAAAAATGCTTTTAAAAGTTAAAAAAAAGCCTCTGATGATTGTGCGGCTCAGCTGGGCATGGAGGGGGGGGGGCAGGGATTTTTGCTACCGGTTCTCCGAACCCCACCCCTGGCTCCATTGCTACCGGATCGGGCGATCCGGTCTGAACCGGGATCATTTCACCCCTGCTTTGAGGGCTTCCCTTTGAACCTCGCAAAGGATGGCACTTCATGCAACTAGGCAGTTTATTCAACTCTGCAAGCTGCTTCTATAGCAGGGGTGTCAAACTCAATTTCATTGAGGGCTGTGGTTGACCTTGGGGAGCCGGCCGGGCAAGGCCGAGTGGGCGGGTGTGGCCGACTGGGTGGGCATAGCCAGCTTGATGCCATTCCCCAAACTGCTGGCATGTCTCATCTTCGTATTGGGTAGACCGGGCCGATGCCACATAGACCAGGATGGCCCCGTGGTCCAGATCCGACCATATCACGCGCCTTTAATTTGACACCCCTATTCTATAGGTAAGGAGTTCTTTCCTGATCTCCGTAGCTTAGATCAAGCCCTGGTGTCCAGATTCAATCAGGGAGGAAGGAGCAGAAGGCAGGTGTAGCTGTCTTGCAAGTAGTTACTCTATTTTTTTATACAGGTAGTCCTCAAGATATGACCACAACGGAGCCCAACATTTCTGCTGCAAAGCGAGACCGCTATTAAGGGAGTTTCATCCCCGTTTTACGAACTTTCTTGCAGTCGTTAAGGGAATCACTGCCGTTGTTCAGTTAGTAACATGGTTGCTAAGGGAATCCGGCTTCCCGCAACCGTCGTAAATGTGAGCCAGTTGACAAGTGTTCGAATTTTGATCACGTCACCATGGGGGAAACAGGGCAACGGTCTTACGTGGGAAAAACAATAGTTAAGTCCCCTTTTCAGTGCTGCGGTAACTTCAAACGGTCACTAAACGAATATTTGTAAAGTGAGGACTACCTGTGCAACTTTTCAGTTTCGACTGCAGCTCTGGGATTACCTGCCGGTCTCTCACTCCAATATTAACCAGGTCTGATACCGTTTTCGTGAAATAATGGAAGGATGGATAGGAAATAATTGCTCAGATCTTCTGCTCTGCTCTGCATCTAACCATCTCCAGAAGCATGAAGGAAGAGGGCCTCTTTGGGCCTACCACACAGACTATGATCTCCTCCTGCCCTTTCTATACAATATGGGTAGTCCTGGACCAGTGGTGGGATTCAAATAATTTAACAACCGGTTCTCTGCCCTAAAGACTGGCTGGGTGGGCGTGGCCATGGTGGGCGTGCCCAGGGGATGTGACAGGCAGCACTCGAACTCCTGCAGCCCCCTGGGAGCCAAAACGGGCTGCTCCCCTCACATCCCGTTTTGGACCTAGTACGCAGGGGCAAAATCCAGCAGGTTCTGGAGAACCGGTAGCGGAAATTTTGAGTAGTTTGGAGAACCGGTAAATACCACCTCTGGCTGGCCCCAGAGTGAGGAGGGAATGGAGATTTTGCAATATCCTTCTTCCAGGAGTGGGGAGGGAATGGGGATTTTGCAGTATCCGTCCCCTGCCACGCCCACCAAGCCACACCACACCCACCAAGCCACGCCCACAGAACCGGTAGTAAAAAATTTTGAAACCCACCACTGATGGGGGGGGCTGCGCCACCCACACCCCGCACCCCATTTTGGGCCTAGTAGGTCTCCCTGCAGCCTCTCTTTCTCCAAAGCATTGTTCTTTATCTGGCGTTCTCCAAAAATGTTGGGACTACAATCCCCAAGATTCTTCCTCCTTTTCCTTTTCCTTTCCGTTCCTTTCCTTTCCTTCTTTTCTATTTTTCCTTTCCTTCTTTTCTATTTTTCCTTTCCTTCTTTCCTTTCCTTTCCTTTCCTTTCCTTTCCTTTCCTTTCCTTTTCCTTTTTCTTTTTCTTTTTCTTTTCCTTTCCTTTCCTTTCCTAGTTGCACATTTGGAGGTAACTGGTTGGGCCTACCTGTTCCACTCTTAATAGATTCCATGCTAGCCCATGGAACCTACCTGCTCTGTTTATATATTGCAATGCAACCCTGCTTTATATTATAAAGAAGGCAGCAATTAATAGTTGCCTGCTGAGTACAATATATATATACTGCATAATATTATTTACCCTAATTAAGGGTTATTGCTTTCATCGTCATCAGAATAAAACAATAACACAAGAGTTGCCGTTTTGAAATAATAGAAAATACTTGCAGCTCAGGTTTTAGAGATTTTGGCAGCGGTTTGCTCTCTGAGAGAAATGGAAAGCTCGGAGAACAAAGACTTTTCATATTCAGGATCTGCTCAGGCAATTGAAATAATTCAATTTTTGAATAGGAGCTCTGGTGGCTCAGCAGATTAATTAACATCCACTTACATCTGCTGCCTGCAATTACTGCAAGTTCAAATCTCACCAGGCTCAAGGCTGACTCAGCCTTCCATCCTTTCTAAGGTAGGTAAAATGAGGACCCGGATTGTGGGGGCAATAAGCTGACTTTGTATAAATATACAAAAGTATGAAGGCTATTGCTGAGCACATTGTAAGCCGCCCTGAGTCTCCGGAGAAGGGCGGCATATAAATCAAATAATAATAATAAAAAAAGGCTAGGAGCCCAAAATTTCTGTTGCTAAGTAAGACAGTTGGTAAATGCCCCATATTACAACCTTTCTTATCAACAGTTGTTAAGTCAATCACTGCCGTTGTTGAGCGAACCTGGATTTCCCCCTTGGTTGTGCTTCTCAGAAGGTCGCAAAAGCGGGTCACATGAGCCCAGGACATTGCAACCGTCATAAATAGGAGTCAGTTGCCAAGTGTCAGAATTCTGACCATGTGACCATGGAGATGCTGCGGCGCTTGTAAGTGTGAAAAATGGTGATAGGTCACTTTTTTTCAGTGCTTTTATAACTTCTAAGGGTCACTAAACGAACTGTTGTTAAGTCGGGGACTATCTGTACAGTTAAGTCTTTGACTGACAAACAGTTCATTTAGTGTCCATTCAAAGTTACCACAGCACTGAAAAAAAGGGACTTATGACCGTTTTTCATACTTATGACCGTTGCAGCGTCCATGTAGTCATGTGGTCAAAATTTAGATACTTGGCAACTGGCCTGTATTTATGACGGTTGCATTGTCCTGGGGGGGGTGTCACGTGATCCCCTTTTGCGACTTTCTGATAAGCAAAGTCAATGGGGGGGAAGCCAGATTCGTTTAATGACCGTGTTGCTCAGTGGTGAAATGTAAAATTTGTTACTACGGGTTCTGTGGGCGTGGCTTGGTGGGGTGGTAATGTGACTGGGTGGGCGTGGCCAACTTTTTTTTTTTCTTTTAAAAGAATTTTTTCTACAACCTTAAGAGGTTGCAGAAAAAAATTGCTTTTAAAAGCCTCTGACGATCAGGCAACTCAGCTGAGATCGTCAGAGGCTTTTAAAAGCATTTTTTCAGCTGAAGAGGTTGTTGAAAAAGTGCTTTTAAAAGCCTCTGACGATCCCAGCTGAGCTGCGCGCTCATCAGAGGCTTTTTTTAAAAAAAACTTTTAAAAGCATTTTTTCAGCCGAAGAGGTTGCAAAAAAAAAAAATGCTTTTAGAAGTAAAACAAAAAAAGCCTCTGATGATTGTGCGGCTCAGCTGGGCATGGGGAAGGGGCAGGGATTTTTGCTCCGAACCACCTGCCTCCATCGCTACCGGATCAGGCCGAACCGGGAGCATTTCACCCCTGGTGTGGCTAAGTTAAACCAACTGCAGCGATTCACTTCACAACAGTGGCAAGAAGAGTTCGTAAATGAGGCAAGACTCACTTATCACAGGTTTCATTTAGTGACAGAAATTTTGGGCTCCATTTTTTTTTTTTTAATTTCATTTATATGCCGCCCTTCTCTGAAGACTCAGAGCGGCTTACAATGCGTTAAGCAATAGCCTTCATCCTTTTGTATATTTTATACAAAGTCAGCTTATTGCCCCCACAAACTGGGTCCTCATTTCACCTACCTTAGAAAGGATGGAAGGCTGAGCCTTGGCGAGATTCGAACCCTGCAGTAATTGCAGGCAGCTGGTCTTAATAAGCTTAATAACAGGGTGCCTTAAACCCCTGTACTACCAAGGCTCTTTTTGTGGTCGTAAGCTGAGGGCTACCTGTATTAATTTCTGGCTGTGTTTCCTGCTTCTGTTCTCTAATCCTAAACATCCATAATTTCGTCTCCTCACAATCTCTATGAGAAGGAGTGACTGACAGGCCGTATTTGAAATGTTTATTTAGAACATGTGGCCTAGTTATCTCGGGTATCATATCCACAATCTAACTGCCACTCCCTTCAGCTAATAATGTTCTACAGGAGTAGATGCAGAAACTGCCTTGCCTTGCGCCACTCGGCTGCGATGGGGTAATTTTCAAGAGGGGTGGTAGCCTTATCTTCCTATCTGAAGGCAGGAGATGATAGGTGGCAAGGCACCGCAGATAAATCAAAGTCAAATCGTTTTAATTATTTCTTGTTTGTTTCTGCATCCAATCCGGAGACCGCCCATTTCTCTCTCACAGAGAGAGACCCTTGTTTAACCAGGAGCGCTGCTCGAATCTTCCCTTGTGCAGATGAACTTCAAGACTAATTTATAAACTTAGGTCAAAAAATAAACAAATTACGAGCATATGGAGAGATAGTCATTGGGAAATGACTACCCAGAAGACTTTCACAAGAAGAGACAGCAAGATAACACCTGCCAAGCAGCCGTAAAGATTCAGCCTTCTTCTCTTGAATATACATATACGGCAGATTAAAATAATGTCTTATGCTATCTAAAGAAGCATCATGATCCAAAGAAAGAGATACAGGCTGAATTCTGACATTTCTGGCTGAAGGATAGCAATAGCCATAGAAATACACTTAAGATTTCTTGACGGCAGCGAGAATTGTATTTGCACAGTATTGGAAAAATGAGGAAACTCCTACAGATGAAAACATAATTAAAAAAAAACATTAGAATGCGCAGAGATGGATAGGTTGACACTAAAGATAAAGGATAAGGAAGATACAAAATATCTTTTAACGTGGGATTTGTTTTATCAATGGTTAAGACAATAGAGGTAGACATTGGAAGATAAAAGATCACCACTATATACAAGTAAAGGATGATAGATTATCACTGTTGTATAAATAAATAATATTACTATTATTATTATTATGTATAAGTCAATTGATCCAGACAATACGCTGTTTATTAAGCACTTATGTATACCAAAGAAAAATGTATAAATAAATTTTTTAAAAAAGAAAGAAATACACTTAGATTTATATACTATGCCATAATGCTTTCTCTGAGTGGTTTACAATGTCAGCTTATTGCCCGCAGCAATCTGGGTCCTCATTTTACCGACCTCGGAAGGATGGAAAGCTAACCTTGAGCTAGTTAGGATCGAACTCCAGGCTGTGGGCAGAGTTTGCCTGCAATACTGCATTCTAACCACCGCGCCACCAAGGCTCCTTTTTCAATTAGTACACTAGGAAAAACAGAGATTTGTCTGAAAACCTGGACATTGGAGTTAGATTTGAGAATAGAGGTAGACCCTGACTAACAACCATTTGTTTAGTGACCATTCAAAGTTAGAACGGTATGGAAAAAAGTGATTTATGACCGTTTTTCACACCTATGACCATTGTAGCATCCCCTTGGCCATGTGATCAAAATCTGGATGTTTGGCAACGGATTCATATTTACGATGGTTGCCCTGTCCCAGGGTGATATAATCAGTTTTTGCAGCCTTCTGACAGGCACAGTCAATGGGGAAGTCAGATTCATTTAACAACCGTTGTAGTCACTTAACAACTGTGGCAAGAAAGGTTGTAAAATGGAGCAAAACTCACTTGACAATTGTGGTTATAAGCCTGTACACTTTCATTCTAGAAGAAGACAGCTTCCTAGCTTCTCCCAAAATAATGGGATTCTTAAATTTGGTTTAGTATTTGCTTAATAAACCACCATGCTGAGCCACCAAAAGTAGCAAAGCCATGCCATTTGATGTATGTCAGAAGCTTGGAACTTATGTGTGACTCTGCGTAGAAAAAGGCTAACATGATTTCAATATCTCAGGTAATACAAATAAAACAATATTCTGGACAAATTCAAGATACAGGTTCTCATCCTTGAATCACAGTAAAATTGTATTGGCATCACATAATTATACTTTTCCTGGCAAATAGATGGGGAAGAAATGAAGGTAGTGACAGATTTTATTTTCCTGGGCTCCAAGACCACCGCACATGGGGACTGCAGCCAAGAAATTAAAAGACGCTTGCTCCTGGGGAGAAAAGCCATGGCAAATCTAGACAGCGTACTAAAAAGCAGAGACATCACCCTGCCAACAAAAGTGCGTATAGTCAAGGCTCTGGTTTTCCCAGTTGCAATGGATGGCTGTGAAAGTTGGACCATAAGGAAGGCTGAGAAAGCCAAAGAATGGAGGCCTTTGAACTCTGGTGCTGGAGAAGACTCCTGCGAGTCCCTTGGACTGCAAGGCGATCCAACCGGTCAGTCCTAGAGGAGATCAACCCTGACTGCTCTTTAGAAGACCAGATCCTGAAGAGGAAACTCAAATCCTTTGGCCACCTAATGAGAAGGAAGGACTCCCTGGAGAAGAGCCTAATGCTGGGAACGATGGAGGGCAAAAGAAGAAGGGGACGGCAGAGAAGGAGGTGGCTGGATGGAGTCACTGAAGCAGTCGGCGTGAGCTTAAATGGACTCCAGAGGATGGTAGAGGACAGGAAGGCCTGGAGGAACGTTGTCCATGGGGTTGCAATGGGTCGGACAGGACTTCGCAACTAACAACAACAATTATGCTTTTGAAGGAACAGAAGCATAATTTGAGGTGGACTCTCATGTTTTGCAGGAAACAGACTGCATCTTTATTATGAGTTCTTGGTTTCAGATATAATTGGAGCCCATGATCTGGAAACCAGTTGAAGGATGGTTATAGCTTGGTGCAAAAGTTTACACCTCGAGGCCAAAGTCCTCAGGTTCATTATCTGGGTCTTCCAGAGAAGGCCGGGAAAAGTCTCCATTTGACACCACATGGAGAGTTGTTGTTGTTGTTGTTGAGTCGCAAAGTTGTGTTTGATTTTCTGTGACAAAGCAAGGTGGTCGTTAAGGGAGTCACATCCAATTTTACAATCTTCTTGCCCAGGGTTGTTAAGTGAATCATTGCAAGCCATCATACAATCATAAGTCAGACTTTTTGGCGCTGGTGCAACTTTGAACGGTCACTAAAAAGAACTGTCGTGAGTCAAGGACTGTCTGCGTTTTAAAAACAAAAATAAGTGCCTCAGAAAAACTGAATTTCTGATTCCTTAGCCACTGACAGAGGCAGATCCTTCTTCCTTTTTTTAAAAAAAATGCAAGTAAAATCCAGAGTGCTCTTTCTGAGCATGGGAATTCCTCAAAAGTCACAATCTTTTTTATTTTTTTAAGAATAAAAATTACCAGTACCACACCGAAGCTGCTCAAAGCAGTAAGATCACAGATTAATTTCTCCACAGGTTGCTTTGCCTGGCAGTGTTTTCTTTTTTTCTTTTTAACCAGGATTATACCCTTCATTATGAGATAAAAAATAAATTAAGGGTTCTCTCTTTTTTTTGTTGTTTGTTTGTTCCCCTCCCAACAAAAATTGCCACCCCAGAAAGAAGAAGGAGTCTGTGAGAAAACCCTTGGAGCCATGCTGGGATGAATCTTCCTTCAATCACATCAACCTAAACTTAACAAAGTACCAGGCACCACTCCCTTTCCAAAAGATGTGAGAATGGGTAAAACAGTATTTCTCAATCTCAGCAAGTTTTAAGGTGTATGGATGTCAATTCCCAGAATTCCCCAGCCAGCATAGCGTAGAATTCTGGGAGTTGAAGTCCACATGCCCTCAAACTGACTGGGGACATAGCTATGCTGGGGAATTCTGGGAGTTGAAGTCCACATGCCTTAAAACTGACTGGGGACATAGCTATGCTTGGGGATTCTGGGAGCTGAAGTCCACATGCCTTAAAACTGACTGGGGACATAGCTATGCTGGGGAATTCTGGGAGTTGAAGTCCACATGCCCTCAAACTGACTGGGGAATAGCTATGCTGGGGAATTCTGGGAGTTGAAGTCTACCCTGCTTAAAGCTGTTAAGGTGAAAAGACTGCTATGGAGTCTTTCCCAGGTATTTTTGCAACTGCAATTCCCACAGCTCTGCAACCATACTGGCTGTGAAGCATAAGAGTTAACTATGCTGGCCAGGGAATTCTGGGAACTAAAGTTTACCCAATTTAAAATTGACTGGAGAATAGCCATGCTGGGGAATTCTGGGAATTAAAGTCCACCCAGCTTAAAGTTACCAAGCTTGAGAAACATTGCTTTAGACCCTTTCTCAGGCATTTTGCATCTGCAATTCCCACAATTCTGCAACCATACTAACTATGAAACATCCGAGTTAGCTATGCTGGCTGGGGAATTCTGGGAGTTGAAGTCCACCCGGCTTCAAATTGCTCCGGAGCTCAAAAATGCTGTTTTCTTTGTTGCTTGCTTTTCTCCAAAAATCATACAACTTGAGAAAGGAAGCTGTATACAGGTAGTCCTCCACTTACAACAGTTTGTTTAGTGACTGTCCAAAGATTCAACAGCACCAAAAACAGTGACGTATGACCATTTTTCGCACTTAAGACTGTTGCACCACCCCCATGGTCACATTCTGATGCTTGGCAACTGACTCGTACTTATGACGGTTGTAGTGTCCCAGGGGTCACGTGATCCCCTTTTTCAGACCTTCTGACGAGCAAAATCAGTGGGGAAGCCAGATTCCCTGAACAACCGGGTTGTAACTGCAGTGATTCGCTTAACAACTGTGGCAAGAAAGGTTGTAAAATGGGGGCAAAAGTTGCTTGCCAGAAATTTGGGGCTCAACTGTGGTCGTAATTTGAGGACTACCTCTAATTTGTAAAATTGCCAGGTTCAGACAGATGTTTCCAAAAGGAACCAAAACCCGAACCGCTTAAGAACAAGTGGATCTAATGAAAACCTAACCATAGACAAGGAATTCTGATGTTCACGCTTTGCACGTTGAGGGTAATTCTATGCTCGCACGTAAATGAAAACCTGGCACGGTTTTGATACGTGGATCCTTTATTCGGCCTCAGAAGAGGATCATGTGATCCTCATTTATTTCTATTTAACAATGGGAAAATTGGAGAAGTTGCCTGAAGTTCCCCACCCTGTCTAGAGCTGTAATTTCATCTAAGTGGCCTAGTTCTGCAATTAAAACGCTAACCCCAATGGCACAGAAAATCTCAAGAGTGTTTCCCCCCCCAAGAAACTGAGCACAATACGCTTAAAAAAATAGAGAAAGAATTTAATTTAATTTTTTTTTAAAAAAAAAGTCACCTATTTTTTTTTTATTTTTTTTTTAGCTTTGGAAGTTTCTACTTGATACAGCTCTCCCAACCTCACCTTTGCAGAGGAGAGCGTGTTCTCCCAGTCACCCTGAGTAGGTAAGTTACTTGGGTTGTGGTGGCTTGCAAGATGCACAAGCTGCAACACGCCACACCTGAGGTTCAGCACACCCCCAAGATGTGAAATAATTCCCTATCTTTGGATGCAATTCATTTGATTTCAATCTCATCCTGGCTGGCGAGAAAGCGCCTGACTTTATTAAAACGAAAAGAGAACGGGGCGAGGGAGAGAAAGACGTCTTGCAAACTTTTCTGGCAAGAAAAAGAAAGAAAGAAAGAAAGAAAGAAAGAAAGAAAGAAAGAAAGAAAGAAGGAAGGAAGGAAGGAAGGAAGGAAGGAAGGAAGGAAAGAAAAAAGAAAGAAAGAAAGAAAGAAAGAAAGAAAGAAAGAAGGAAGGAAGGAAGGAAGGAAGGAAAACATGAGGAAAGGAGAAAGGCAGGCAGGGAGGCTAGATTTTTATTATTTATCTTTTTTAGTTGTTTTAATGTTGGGGAGGGAGAAAGAAAGAAAGAAAGAAAGAAAGAAAGAAGGAAGGAAGGAAGGAAGGAAGGAAGGAAGGAAGGAAGGAAGGAAGGAAGGAAAACATAAGGAAAGGAGGAAGACAGGCAGGGAGGCTAGATTTTTATTATTTATCTTTTTTAGTTGTTTTAATGTTGGGGAGGGAGAAAGAAAGAAAAAGAAGGAAGGAAGGAAAGAAAGAAGAAAGAAAGAAAGAAGGAAGGAAGGAAGGAGGGAAAGAAAGAAGAAAGAAAGAAAGTAAGAAAGAAAGAAAAGGAAGGAAGGAAAACATGAGGAAAGGAGGAAAGCAGGCAGGATAGATTTTTATTATTTATCTTTTTTAGTTGTTTTAATGTTGGGGAGGGAGAAAGAAAGAAAGAAAGAAAGAAAGAAAGAAAGAAAGAAAGAAAGAAAGAAGGAAAGAAAGAAGAAAGAAAGAAGGAAGGAAAGAAAGAAAGAAGGACGTAAAGAAAGAAGAAAGAAAGAAAGAAAGAAGGAAGGAAGGAAGGAAGGAAGGAAGGAAGGAAGGAAGGAAGGAAGGAAGGAAAACATAAGGAAAGGAGGAAGGCAGGCAGGATAGATTTTTATTATTTAACTTTTTTAGTTGTTTTAATGTTGGGGAGGGAGAAAGAAAAAGAAAGAAGGAAAGGAGGAAGAAAAGTAAGAAAGAAAAGAAAAAACAAAAAATCCCAACTTTCTCCTGTCATATTTCCAAAAAGCGGGGGTTGGGGAGTGGGGAAGCAGTGAAGGTTGCTGGACGTGATAACCAAGGAAGAGACCTGCAGAGCCTTGTTCATAAGCGAGAATGAACCGGGTGTGCGTGTGTAGCGTTTGGCGTTTTCTAACGCAAGTAACCACAACTTGGAAATCCCGAGTGTTGTGCCCGGGGAGTGTGGCTGCCCTGTAGATTTGCTAATATTCTGGTTACTGTGCTTGGTGGTTAGAGACAAACAGCAACACCTGTTTTTGTGTGTTTGTGCTTGTCGGTGCTTGCTGGTCGGTCCAGGGGTGTCTGAGGAGCCGTCTCGCCCCAACCCTAAAGAGAGATCAAACCTAGAATTAAGGAGAATAATTAATCAATGGGATGGGCTTGCCTCCCTCCGGAAATTGTGGGTGTTCCATTGCTGGAGGTTTTCAAGAAGGGATTGGAGGGCTATTTGTCTGGAATGGCGTAGGGCAGGGGTCTCCAACCTTGGCACCTTTAAGCCTGGCGGACTTCAACTCCCAGCATTCCCCAGCCAGCTTTGGGGAATCGCAGTCAGCCGGCAGTCGGCGGAAGTAGCCTGCAGTACCGCCTTCTAACCACTGTGCCACCACGGCTCTTCAAGTTATAACTTTGAACGGTCACTAAATGAAATTGTTGTGAGTTGAGGATTACCTGTGTAAGTCTAAGTGCTCTTGCTAATTCCAGCCTCGTATCGCCCGTCCTCTCGGTTTTGTAGTCTTTAGCTAATCTTTCTTAATTTTAATCGTTTTTTTATTATCTTTCTTATCGCTTTAATCAGTTTTGTAAGGCTCCCAAGAGTTGCTGCAAGAGTGAGATGGGCGGCACATTAATTTAATCAACAAAAGAAGCAATAAACATCACAAACTCATTCTTGCATATAATAAGCCACCTGTGGGTTGGCATCTCCAGATGGGGCTGGCATTGCTCAGCTGGGAGTTCCAGAAGTGGAACTGGCCAATTGAAGGTGGATCTACGTCCAGGTAGTCCTCGACATACGACCACAATTGAACCAAAACGTTCCGTTGCTAAGTGAGACAGCTGTCAAACAAATTCCGCTCCGTTTTACAACTTTCCTTGACAGAACGGTTAAGTGGATCACGGCAGTTGTTAAGTTAGTAACGGGGTTGTTAAGTGAATCGGGCTTCCTCGTTTGACTTCGCTTGTCAAAGGGCGCAAAAGGGAATCGCGTGACCCCGGGACACTGCGACCGTCATACTTACGGGACCGCCTTCTGCCACCAATAGCCTCCCACCGGCCAGTTCGCTCCCACAGAGAGGGCCTCCTCAGGGTGCCGTTGGCCAGACAATGCCGGCTGACGACCCCCAGGAGGAGAGCCTTCTCTGTGGTGGCACCTACCCTATGGAACAATCTACCCCCAGAGATACGAGTGATCTCCGACCTCTGGATTTTTAGTCGGGCCCTAAAAACTTATTTTTTTCAGTTAGCCGGTCTGTCTTGATTTTAGGGTTAGTTTAGGGTTAGTTTTTAAAATGTTAATATTGATTTTAATTGACAAGTTTTAAATTATGGGCCAAATTTATAAATTATTTTAACTTTATTTTCAACTGTGATGTTATGTATAGATGTTTTTATCTTGGCTGTTCACCGCCCTGAGTCCGAAAGGAGAAGGGCGGTATAGAAATTTGAATAATAAATAAATAAATAAATAAATAAATGTGAGTCAGCTGTCCGAATTTTGATCATGTGACCATGGGTGTTTGTGCCCAGAGTTACCTTCTGGTAAGGTTTGTGGCCAATAAACAAACAAGCAAATAAATAAACGGTCGTAAGTGTGAAAAAAACCATCGTAAGTGGTTTTTTTTCAATGCCACGGTCACTTAGCAAATAGTTGTAACTTGAGGACTATCCCTAACCCGGTACTGTAGCCGACCCACAAAATTATGTTTCTTCTCACTTCCCTTCCCCTCAGCTGTCCCAAACATGACAGGATATAAATTTCTGAGCAATTAAGTGAGTTTTGTGGCCGATCCTCACGCCTCAGTTAAGGAAGTTTCATTTCAGTAAAATAAATCTAAAGCTCAAAGCCAAGAATTACAAAGATTTCAAAGTCTGCAGCTTGGTGCTTGCCTTAGTTTTCGTATGGCGCTTATCTGATCCTGGAGATACATTATAAAACCACTAAATATATATATATATATATATATATATATAAAAATCTGCCCGTTCTATGCTTTTATACCATACCTCATCCTGCTCTCTCTATAACCACGGAGCCCGCTTTGAAAGCGTTATCCAAAGTTGGTTTCAATTTTCACCTGCGACATTCGTATTTGTAGATTGCCATCGGTTTATGCAGCCCTTTAAATGCAATGTGATGAATTGTCGCTTTTATTGAGCAGAAATCGCCCAATTACTGGCAGCTTTGGAAGTTTTGAAATCCTGAAACTTTGTTCGAAGGAGGCTTAGCAGCAATTCCGTAAAACATCGGTTCATTTTATAATGATATTGTCTCACTTGCAAATCTATTCTTGATACGCCCGTTCCGTAAATACTATGCTTACTCAACAATTTTTTAAAAAAAATTTGGGAAAGTGCAATTGCACAAAAAGAGTTTGTGGGTGTTTTTGTACGTCAGGTGTGTCCAACCCATGTTCTGTGGGCTGCATGCGGTCCTGGGACAGCTAGCAAAGAGGCCCCATAAGGTGGTAGTCCTCAACTTAGGACAATTGAGCCCAACATCTATTTTGCGAAGCGAGACAGCTGGGAAGAGAATTTCGTCCCATTTTATGACCTTCCTCGCCTCGTTTGTTAAGTGAATCGCTGCAGTTCTTAAATAAGCAACACCGTTGTTAAGCGAAGCTGGCTTCCCCATTGACTTGGCTTGTCAGAAGGTCACAAAAAGAGATCGCACATGACACATTGCAACCGTCATAAATGTGAGACAGTTGCCAAGCGTCTGGATTTGGATCGTGTGACCATGGGGGGAAAGCTGCAACGGTCGGTAAGTGTGAAAAAAAACAACGGTCGTAAGTCACTTTTTTTAGCGATGTTGTAACTTTGAACGGTGACGTACGTGTGGTAAGTCGAGACGACCTGTATTACGTGATTTAAATACATTAACGATATTATATATTTTATATGCCACCCAGGCAAGCCAAAAGGTTGGACACTCCTGGTGTAGATTAATTAGACAGATCACACAGAGATATTCAAAAACATTGGACAACCATCTGTCGGAAATGATATAAGGTTTCCTGCTTGAACAGGGGGTTGGGCTGGAAGAGCTCCAAGCATCTTTCCAATTCTGTTCTTCCTTTTACATACGGGATTGAGGGATTGTTACGATTTTTAAGAAGGCAGAATTTTGGATATCATCCCCTATTTTTATGGATAGTATCACTGTGCCATTTATTCACTAGAGGGCACTGTACTTGGGGAATTCTGGAAGTCGAAGTCTTTCATCTTGCAAAGGTTGAGAAATTGGGCTAAACTGACTTGAGAATTCTGGGAATTTGGAAAGCAGGAAGTTGGAAAAAGCTTAGAAAAGATTTTTTAAAAAAACAACGCCTGATGGATCTTTCTCCTGAAATGCCTCCAAGTTTTAGGAGTCCTAATAATGAAGTTTATGGAACAATAGGCAAAAATGTTACCTAATTTGTTATTTATTAAATTGATATGCCGCCTATCTCACTAAGCAAACATCAATGGGCGGCTTACAGTATCGTAAACAGCAACACAGTCAGTTAAAAATATTAAAAAGTTAAAACATTCACAACAAACTGGTCGAACTGTTGTTCTTACCTGGCTTCATCAGGCAAAAGAAAGGGAATATATGCAAACAAAAATCCTTTTTATGCTTATAGGAAAAAAATTAAGATGTGCTTAAATTTGTTTTTTTAACCTTTGCCGAAGGTAAAAAAAAGGCCTCTTAATGCAAACTATAAAACTGGGATGAATTTATGCATGTTTCATCAGAGGAATGTTACAGATAAGGGAACTGATGCTATCAAAAGCTACAAACGCAGGAAGCCCTTGTGTCATAAGTTGGGGTCTTGTATGAACAGGCTGAATGTTGAAACTGTAGCAGCCCAAAAAGGGGGAAAAAAAAAGTCACAGGAAAATATATGGATGGGATGCATTTTAATAGAAAACATCAGCCTATAAAGGGACAGAAATGGCCGAGCTGGAGAAATTATTCGCGGAAATCCTAAATTTAAAGAAGTTTTGGATTTTATTACATCGGCAGGGCTTCAATACTGCAATAACATTTCAAACATCATCATGATTTATTTATATCCCGCCTTCATTAGTTTGGTAAACAACTCGAAGTGGGTACCGTATCTAAATTCTCCTTTTTCTTCCTATTTTCTCCGCAACAGCAACTCTGTAAAGTAGGTTGGGTTGAGAGAGTGGGACTGGACTAGAACTCACATTCTCCTAGTGGTTGATCAATGTCACCCAGCCGATTTTCATGCCTAAAGCGGGTCTAGAACTCACATTCACCTAATGATTGGTCAATGACACCTAGCTGGCTTTCTTGTCTAAAGCAGGACTAGAACTCACATTCTCCTAATAACTGGTCAATGACACCTAGCCAGCTTTCTTGTTTAAAGCAGGACTAGAACTCACATTCTCCTAATAACTGGTCAATGACACCTAGCCGGCTTTCTTGTCTAAAGCAGGACTAGAATTCACATTCTCCTAGTGGTTGATCAATGTCACCCAGCCGATTTTCATGCCTAATGCGGAACTAGAACTCACATTCTCCTAGTGATTGGTCAATGACACTTAGTCGGTTTTCATGCATAGAGTGGGACTAGAACTCACATTTTCCTAGTAGTTGATCAATGCCATCCAGCCAGTTTTCATGCCTAAAGCGGGTCTAGAACTCACATTCTCCTAATGACTGGTCAATGACACCTAGCTGGCTTTCTTGTCTAAAGCAGGACTAGAACTCACATTCTCCTAGTGATTGGTCAACGACCTGTAGCTAGCTTTCTTGTCTAAAGCGGGATTAGAACTCACATTCTCCTTGTGATTGGTCAATGACACCTAGCTGGCTTTCATCCTAAGGTGGAACTAGAACTCACAACTGCCCAGTTTCTACTTTGATGCCTTAACCACTAAACCAGCGGTCCCCAACCTTTGTGGCTTGGCGACCTGGCTGGGAGGGAGAGAGAGGAACTGGGCTGCACAAATGGCGGGCTAGCGCGCACGGCTCACCGCTTGTGCGGCGCGGTTCCAAATAGGCCACAACCTGTTAGCGGGCCGCGGCCTGGGGGATCCCTGCACTAGACCAAAATGACCTGGAAGAAACCTATTGATCGCTCAGTGAATAAAGCCACACCAAGTATGAACACCTACTCATCTCGAAAAAGCTAAAACTGGACCTGATTAATATTTGCATGGGAGACCAAGGAAGGAAGGCAAACTACATTTAATACCGTTGCCAAGGAAACTATATGGACATTTTTATGTAGTCACCGTGAAAATGGCTCGACGGACAGAGACTTTGACTTACTCAACTGGAAAACCAAATAGCAAAAGAGGAAGCGAATAAAATAATGGATTTGGGTTACAGGATCAGTTTGGCCGTAGAACCAATTATCCAGAGAAGTGGTAGGTTACCCTCCGCTGGATATGGTCAAGTGAAAGCTGGACAGCCATTTCTTTTGAAGTTCTAATTTTGATTTGTGTGTTTGGCCTCAGTTATCTCTTCCAATTCTATAATTTTATGAAGAGAAATCCAGATTATCACACAGCAGGAAGAAACACGAGAAAAGCAGTTGGGCATGTTATCTCCCAAAGATGTAATCCAGGGACTTGGTGTTTTCTAGATGTTTCAAACTTCACGATGAATGGAGGGTGGGAAAAAAAAAACCTAACGCAGGGGTCAGCAACCTGTGGCTCTGGAGCCGCATGTGGCTCTTTTACCCCTCTGCTGCGGCTCCCTGTCACTCAAACTATACGTCACAACCATCAATGTGTGACACCCGCTGGCACACGATTTATTGAGCTTTTCAACCCCCGGTAGGCCAACCATAGATAAATCCAAGAAAAGAAAAGTTTCAGAACATTTAATTCAACAACATATGCTAGTTTTGTGGCCGCTCAAGAAATAGTCAGGCACGGGAAGGGTTTTGTGGCTCCCGGTGTTTTTTTTTCTGTGGGAAAGGAGTCCAAATGGCTCTTTGAGTGTTTAAGGTTGCAGACCCCTGCCCTAACAGCTATACAGTAGACCAGAAGGAAAATAAAAGCTGCCAAACTCGCTTCAAAGAGACACTTGAAATGTTAGCAATTGTGCATTTAGAAGTCAATTAAAACCTAGCACAATTGTAACTACAGAAATAAGAGCTAGAGGTCTGATACTAAATGCATTTCCTTGAGAATAAGCTTCATCCTGTTGCAGAGCAAGATAGGTTGCTTATATTATATTTTTTTAAAAAGAGAACTAATATAATGAGTCGATGCAAGTCATATTTACCTAAAGATGTTTCAATGGATGGAATCAAAAATACTTTCGGTTTTGTTCTTACTTCAAATATGCAGTAAATATATATGAATGCTTTTTTTTTTTTTTTGGTCCTGGATCCATTACAGATAAGACGGCAGAGCTTTTAAAAATTACAAACTCTGTGGAAATTAAATCATTGCCAGACTAAAGAGAAAAATCGACAAAGGATATGTCAATTAAAACCGTGTATACGGAACTGAAATTTATCTCGAGGCGGTTATTTTTTTAAAGTTCTAAAATTTATGGTCTGATAACATCGGGTTGATTGCTATTGTTCTTAAAAATCAATCTGTAGATCAAAATGGCAGCTGGTTACTTCCGTTTTTGTTTACTGGAGAAAGAAAAGATTTAGGATACAATGTTAATTCCCGACATACAGATTTGTGGTAAAGAAAATGAAAATAACTGGATGGAAGAGTAAGTTTAAGTGAGATGAGAGCGAGAGAGAGAGATTCAGAGGAAAATATATTGTAGCGAAAAGGATAAATCATTGTCCGCTATTAGATTTATACTGGCATAAGGATTAAAATGGTATTGGGGGGGGGGGGTTGGACTAGAAGACCTCCAAGGTCCCTTCCGCTGTTATTCTGTTAAAATTATACTTAATTAGCATTAAAAACATGGATGCTGTGTGGTGTGGCTTGGATCAGGCAGAGGATAGACCAATAGTCCATATTTTTAAGATGCTGTAGTAAGTCACACCTCTCTTCATATCCCTTTCAGACAAAAAAAAGAGTGCATAAGCGGAATTTCTTTTTTTAAAAATGGAAGGAAGTGACTCAAGTGTCAGTAAGAAATAATTGATTAGGTAGCCTTGGCATTGGAGATGCCCCTTCCACTTCCCTGATTATTTTTGGCTTTTAACATAGGTCGTACTAAAGCTAGGTTTTTTATTAGTTACCTTTCTTTAGTTGTTTTGATGTTAACTAGAAAGAAAGAAAGAAAGAAAGAAAGAAAGAAAGAAAGAAAACATGAGGAAAGGAGGAAGGCAGGCAGGGTAGTTGTTTTAATGTTGGGGAAGGAGAGAGAAAAGAAAGGAAGAGAAAGGAAGAAAGAAAAACTGAGGAAAGGAGGAATGAATGAGGGCAGGCTGGCTAAATTTTTATTATTTATCTTTCTTTAGTTGTTTGAATGATGGGGAGTGAGAAAGAAAAGAAAAGGAAGGAAGGAAGGAAGGAAGGAAGGAAGGAAGGAAGGAAGGAAGGAAGGAAGGAAGGAAGGAAGGAAGAAAGAAAGAAAGAAAGAAAGAATGAGAAAAGGAGGAAGGCCGGCTGGCTGGCTAGATTTTTATTATTTTAGTTGTTTTAATGTTGGGGAGGGAGAAAGAAAAGAAAGAGAAAGAAAGAAAGAAAGAAAAAATGAGGAAAGGAGGAATGAATGAATGAATGAAGGCAGGCAGGCAAGAGTTTTATTATTTATCTTTCTTTAGTTGTTTTAATGATGGGGAGGGAGAAAGAAAAGAAAGAAAGAAAGAAAAAATGAGGGAGGGAGGGAGGAAGGAAGGAAACCGGTGAGAAGTCAAGAGAACCTGCTTTCTGTACCACCAAGCTGTGCAATCCGAGAGCCCAAAGGCACCCACCGCCTCCAGTTCTGTGGTGCAGGCAAAGTAAGTTTTTGTTTTTCTCCTGACGCTTTGTGTGTGGAGCCCTGTTTGGGCAGGGCTGTGTCCAAAGCTGCTGGGAGGTTTCTCACTTTTGTTTTTTAATTGAGATGCGCACACCTTCCCCGGCACCTCCATCCCTCTTGCGCAACCGAGAAGAGAATCAAAGGGACTCACATCTGGCAATTGGTCTTTCCTTCCGAATGACTCAAAGCTCTTTTATGGCTTCCTTTTGGGAGTCACTCTTTGGAGTGTGTGGCCCAACAGCTTCTGCTCCCCACCTAACGCAACCCAGCGGAATAATTGGGGTGGCGGCTCCTGTAATTAAAAAGGAGGGAAGGGAACCTCAAGGAAGGCTGGGACAGGTTCTCATGCTTACAGTTTAAGGTGCCTTTAGGAAAAAACTGGGAGGGCGATTCATTTGCACCTCTCTGGAAATGGCAAGGTTTCTTCCCAAAAGCATAATTTATTGCCAGGACTATTGGGGGCAAAGAAAAGAAAAAAGAAAAAGAGGGAGGGAGGGAGGAAGGAAGAAGAGGGAGAGAAGTGGAATGGGAGGAAGGAAGGGAGGGTGGGAGGGAGGGAGGGAGGGAGAAAGGAAGAAGAGGGAGAGAAGTGGAATTGGAGGAAGGAAGAAGAGGGAGAGAAGGGGAATGGGAGGAAGGAAGGGAGGGAGGGAGGGAGGGAGAAAGGAAGGAGAGAGAGAGAAGGGGAATGGGAGGAAGGAAGGGAGGGTGGAAGGAAGAAGAGGGAGAGAAGGGGAATGGGAGGGAGGGAGGAAGGAAGGAAGGGAGGGAGGGAGGGAGGGAGGGAGGGAGGAAGGAAGGAGAGAGAGAGAAGGGGAATGGGAGGAAGGAAGGGAGGGTGGAAGGAAGAAGAGGGAGAGAAGGGGAATGGGAGGGAGGGAGGAAGGAAGGAAGGAAGGAAGGGAGGGAGGGAGGGAGGAAGAAGAGGGAGAGAAGTGGAATGGGAGGAAGGAAGAAGAGGGAGAGAAGGGGAATGGGAGGAAGGAGGAGAAGGAGAGGGGGAAGGGGGAGGGAGAAGAGGAGTGGGAGGGAGAAAGGAGGAGAGAGGGAAGAGAGGAGAGGGAGAGGAGACGTGGGGATAGGAAGGGAAGAGAAGAGAAGAATGGAAATTCCCAACTGCATCCACATTCCAAGATTCCAAAGTAGGGCAAGATTAACATAATAGAATAACAGAGTTGGAAGGGACCTTGGAGGTCTTCTAGTCCAACCTCTGCTCAAGAAGGAGACTCTAAATCCGTGATGGCGAACCTATGGCAGGCATGCCAGAGGTGGCATGCAGCGCCCTCTCTGATGGCACGCGAGCCGTCACTCCAGTTCAGCCCCGCTGCGCATGCACGTCTTTGGGTCTCTGCCACGCGCGGATGGGGCGTATGCGGGGGATGTGTGCGCATGCATCGGGGAGCAGGGTGTGTGTGTGGATATTTGTGCATGCGCGGGGCAGGGCACATGTGCATGTGGGGGCAGGGCATGTGGGAGCCACGTCGACCTGTGCGTGTGCTATGCACGCATTGCATTTTGGGGGTTCGGGCGCGCGCTTTGGGCACTTGGTCCGGAAAAGGTTAGACGTCACTGCCCTAAACCATTTCAGACAGGTGTCCCGTCTCTTCTTAAAAACCTTCAGGGATGGAGAACCCACAGGCTCTGGAGGCAGTGACTGCCATGTGATTTAGTTGTTTGGGAAAAATAATGAGATACATCAAATATCAGAGGTACATCCTAAGGTACATCACAAGACCTATGAGGTACAGCACAAGATTCAAATATGGAATCACCTTCTCTCTTTTATGACCCAACACTCCTATCCTCACCCATCTATTGTGGCCTTGGAGTGTATTTTTATTGTACACAAACAGAGAGAGGCCTTTTTCGCGTAGGAGGAATTCACATTCTGCTACTCTTATAATATATATATATTTTAATCACACCTTTGTGCCCAAGTGCTCCAAGGACAGAAGGAAGCCAAGTTCCACAACTGGAATGGAGAAAGAAACAAGGATGATCAGAGATGAATACAATCTGGGACAACAAAGCCAGCCAAAGAAAGAATGCAAGAGACATGGTTAAGCCGAAGAGCACATGAAAAAAACAACCAGGTTCGCTCAGAGAAGCCCATACTTGCACAATTGGCTGGGAATTATGGGAGCTGAACCCAATGAGGGAGCCACAATATAAACAAAGGTGTTGAGACTCTGGAAAGGGTGCAGAGGAATTATTGAGTCTGTCATTTGCACCTCTGTAACTGTCTGGTTAGGTTCTGCAACCCAACAAGACAGACAAAGACTTCAGAGGAAAATTAGAACTGCAGAAAAAACAATGGCTACCAACCTGCCTTCCATTGAGGACCTGTATATTGCACGAGTCAAAAAGAGGGCTGGGAAAATATCTACAGACCCCTCACATCCTGGACATAAATTGTCTCAACTCCTACCCTCAAAAAGACACTAAAGAGCACTGCACCTTAAAAGGAATAAATAAATATTTGACCTCTACAGGGAGGAGTCATAAAATATGGGTGTGTCTGGCTGAAGAGGTCCAAAAAGACCGAAATAGTGCAATCCCAGTCTCCCATAAGTCTCAGAAGAAACAACATAAAATGTCTGACAGGCCTGAAAGCGATGATTAGAGATTTCATCCCACCATGGCCATTTAACATCTTTTTTCAACATAGGAAAAACCCTGATTGCAAAAATATCATACATACATACATACATACATACATACATACATACATACATACATACATATATGCCGCCCTCCTCCAAAGACTCAGGGCGGTTTACAATGCATTTATAGCAATAGCCTTCATTCTTTTGTATATACCAGCTTATTAGGGCTTTTGGCCCCCCATAAGCGATGTTTCTACAAAGTCAGTTTATTGTCCCCACAATCCGGGTCCTCAATTTACCTACCTTGGAAGGATGGAAGGCTGAGTCAACCTTGAGCCTGGTGAGATTTGAACTAGCACTAATTGCAGGCAGCTGGCAGCTAAGTGCTACATAACAGCACTTAGTCCGCTGTACCACCAAGGCTCTTAAACACCAAACACCATCACTCTGCTTAACAACTAATTCCCACAACACTGTCAAACTATTTACTAAGACTGTATTACTATTATTCTTCTCATCCTTCCTAGTATCTGTCTCTTCTCGCTTATGACTATAACCGTATTGCTTGTATCTTTACAATTTATATTGTTTTTGTTCCCAGTATGATTTGCTTGCTTATTAGTAACCTATGACTATCACTAAATGTATCTTCTGATTCTTGATGAATGTAATTGATTTTTCTTTTTATGTACACTGAGAGCATATGCATCAAAGACAAATTCCTGGTGTGTCCAATCATACTTGGCCAATAAAGAATTCTATCTATCTGAGAAGAGCAATAGGGATGATGAGGGGACTGGAGGCTAAAACATATGAAGAACGGTTGCAGGAACTGGGCATGGCTAGTCTAATTAAAAGAAGGACTAGGGGGGACATGATAGCAGCCTTCCAATATTTGAGGGGCTCCTTCAAAGATTGGGGGGGGGGGCGGTCGATCTATTTTCCAAAGCACCAAAAGGTAAGAACCAAATGGAGACTAACCAAGGAGAGAAGCAACCTAGAACTAAGGAGAAATTTCCTAACGGTGAGAGCAATCAACCAGTGGAACGACTTGCCTTCAGAAGTTGTGGCTGCTCCATCAGTGAAGGCTTTCAAAAAGAGAGAATCATTTATCCGAAATAGTATAGAGCAGTGTTTCTCAACCTTGGAAGCTTGAAGATGGGTGGACTTCAACTCCCAGAATCCCCCAGCCAAGCTTCCAAGGTTGAGAAACACTGGTATAGAGTTTCCCGCTCAAGCATGGGGTTGGACTAGAAGACCTCCAAGGTCCCTTCCGACCCTGTTATTCTATGTGCTCAGCACTAGGTAGAAAAAAAGGCTAGTGTTGTTGCGCCTGTAGATCTCACCGCTCAATGCCATCATTTTAGCATTCCCCCTCCCTTTCCTTGTTTACGCTCTACAACTCTGAAAAGTTGTGTTCTCTACAACTTTTAGGCAATTCGCGACTCCTTTCTCCTTCCAGCTCACCCTATCAGGTGTACATGGCTTCCCAAAGACAGAAAAGGCATCCTAAAGGCAAGCTGTGAGTGCGTGTCTGTGTGTTTTGTGTGTGTGTGTCTGTGTGTCTGTGTGTGTTAAAATATGCCTGCCCTCTAGATATTTATGTATATCATGGAAACACCTGCTATTTCTATCTTGGAGGGGATTAATAACGAAGGAAAGGAAAAACACACTTTGCCAGTTTTTCGTACACCCTCAAGAAGGCGGCTTTAATTTCGTGAATAACTTCTATCGAGAAAGTATATTTAGCGCAGGGATTAGGGCAGTGGTGAAATCTAAAATTTGTTACTACCGGTTCTGTGGGCGTGGCTTGGTGGTGGTGGGGTAATGTGACTAGGTGAGCGTGGCCAATTTTTTTTTTTTTTACTTTTAAAACCATTTTTTCTACAACCTCTTTGGCGAAGAAGTTGTAAAAAAAATGCTTTCAAAAGGCTCTGCCGATCCCAGCTGAGTTGCCTGATCGGCAGAGGCTTTTTTTTTTTAAATGCCTCTGATGATCAGGCAACTCAGCTTGGATCGGCAGAGGCATTTAAAAGAAAAAAAGGGTTTTTTTTTCTTTTAAAAGCCTTTGAGGATCCCAGCTGAGTCGCGCGATCAGCAGAGGCTTTTTTTTTTAACTTTAGAAGCATTTTTTCGGCCGAAGAGGTTGTAGAAAAAATGCTTTTAAAAGTAAAAAAAAAAGCCTCGGATGATTGTGCGGCTCAGCTGGGCATGGGGGGGGGCAGGGATTTTTGCTACTGGTTCTCCGAACCACCCGCCTCCATCGCTACCAGATTGGGCAATCCGGTCCGAACCGGGAGCATTTCACCCCTGGATTAGGGACAGAATTGAAAATTCAGCTCCTGAATGGATGCTGATTTTTTTTTTTTTTAAATTTGATTTATATGCCGCCCTTCTCCGGAGACTCAGGGCAGCTTACAATGCGTTAAGCAATAGCCTTCATACTTTTGTATATTTACACAAAGTCAGCTTATTGCCCCCACAAACTGGGTCCTCATTTAACCTACCTTAGAAAGGATGGAAGGCTGAGTCAACCTAATTTACTGCTGGTTCGAATCTCTCCAAGGCTCAAGGTTGACTCAGCCTTCCATCCTTTCTAAGGTAGGTTAAATGAGGACCCAGTTTGTGGGGGCAATAAGCTGACTTTGTGTAAATATACAAAAGGATGAAGGCTATTGCTTAACGCACTGTAAGCCGCCCTGAGTCTCCGGAGAAGGGCGGCATATAAATCAAATAAAAAAAAAAAAAAGTGGGTTGGATTAGAAGACCTCCAAGGTCGCTTCCAACTCTGTGTTCTGTCCCCGTCCCACACACGCACCCACACAGACGGCCCGGAGTTAATAAACCACACGACAAAATCTTTGAAGATAAAGCTGGCAGCAACCCAGTGGCTAGCTGCCGATTCAGACTTTACTCACACAAAACAAAGATTAGACTGCAAGCATTCCGATAAAGCAGGCAAAGTTTCAGCAATACAAATGCAGTCCGACAAGGCAGGCAGAAGTCCAGTAACGCAGAGATCATGGATTATTTCTAGTTTTTGCTCGTCACAAACTGAACCGGCCACCACACCCACATTTATACCCTGTGGGGTGTGGTCCAGTGACTCAGCTAATCTCTGGCACGCCTTCCCCTCTGCTGCGCACGCTTCTCCCTGCGCCGCTGCCGAGGATCCAGCCAGCACTTATCTCCTTCATCGCTGTCCACCTGTGGCTGCGGGGACATGCTTGGCTCTGGGCCTATCTCTTGGCCTTCGGTGTCCTCCGGAGGCATTGCCAGAGAGGAGAGTCCTGGAGAGGGAGGCCTTGCCAACTCCTCTCCCTCACTCTCAGAGTCTGCATCTGTCGATAGCCCAGGCTCAGGCAATGGAGCCACAACACTCTGTTAGTCTGTTACTTAAGTTCCCCCCTTTTCTGAAGGCCTTTTCCTTTTGACTTGGGTATGTGTGTGTGAGTGAGAGGGAGAGAAACAGGATCAGATGCTGGTTCCTGTTTGAGGAATGAGGATTACTCAAGGAAAACCACTTGCTTTGCTTTGGGAATTATCTAAATACACCTGACAAATACCTGGATTTGAAAAACAAGGGTGGAAAAGCACGTTAAGCAGTGTTTCTCAATCTCGGTGACTTTAAGACATGTGGACTTCAACTCCCAGAATTCCCCAGCCAGACATGTTATGAATCACATGACTAAGAGGGAAAATGGAGCAGTCCACAGCGGCCAGAGCCCCTGCCCAGCTGCCTCTTGCATGGGAGAAATTTTGTCAGGGAAAATTGCTTCCACCCTGACTTTATAGCATTTCTCTGTGGCATGGAAGACAATTTTGCTTTCTCGGGTTTTTCATAGATAGGCACGTCTCAACTTACAAGCAGAATTGAGCCCAAAATTTCTGTTGCTAAACGAGACAGTTAACCGAGATTTGCCCCATTTTACAGCCTTTCTTGCCGCAGCTGTTAAGTGAATCACAGCAGTTGTTAAGCTAGCCACACGGTTGTTGAGCGAATCTGGCTTCCCCTGTTGACTTTGCTTGTCAGAAGGTCGCAAAAGGGGATCACATGACCCCAGGACACTACGACAGTCATAAATAGGAACCACTTGCAAAGCATCGGACTTTTGATTACATGAACCTGGGGGTGCTGGAATGGTCGTAACTGTGAAAAACGGTCCTAAGTCACTTTTTTCAGTGCCATTGTAACTTACAAGGGTCACTAAACGAATGGTTGTAACTTGAGGACTACCTGTATTCAGGTGTTCGTTGAAAATGTATATGCTGCAGGGAACCTTATGGTGACTGTTGTTTTAATGGTTCATGTATGTAAGTGTGTTTGTATGTATGTATTCTGTCTGTGTCTATCATTTTAGAAAACATCTCTCTCTATTTTAGAATATCTATCTATCTATCTATCTCTATATTCTATCTCTTCTATCCTCTCCCTCTCATCTATCTATCTATCTATCTATCACCTATCCATCCATCGGTGTCTGTCTGTCTACCTACCTACCTACCATCTATCTACCTATGCCTGCCTGCCTGCCTGCCTGCCTGCCTGCCTGCCTGCCTATCTATCTTTCTATCTATCTATCTATCTATCTATCTATCTATCTATCTATCTATCTATCTCTTCTATCCTTTCTCATCTATCTATCTATCTATCTATCTATCTATCTATCTATCTATCATCCATCATACATGCATCTATCTATCTATCTATCTATCTATCTATCTATCTATCTATCTATCATCCATCCATCCATCCATCCATCCATCCATCCATCTCTATCTAGTAATCTGCCTTGGAAATACTCTCAACGTGGAAGGGCAGAATGTCTGTTTTTAACTTCAATCCACACACACACACACACACACACACACACACACACACACACACACACTCCAAAACAGCAGCCTTTCCATCAGTAGCCACTGTATTCTCTTTCCTCGATGCTGGAAAGCGATCACAAAAAGATCCGTCCAAGTTCCAGTCCTGTGATCCCGACCTTAACCAGTGACCGTTCCCTGCTAAGTGCTCCTTTGCGCAATCGCTGGCCTCGCCCTTTGGCCCGTGGCACAGAAGGGGGTGCGGCCGTGGCTAGCCTGGCCTCGCCACTCTCTCCCCTACAGCTGCTCTCTTTTATCCTCCCCCCCCCAAAAAAAATCCCTTGCTCCCCGTCTTCTGATTGCAGGGCACAGTCAAGTCTTCCTCCGGAGCTCGCCTGCTGAATAGACCGAATCTAGCCAGGTAACTAACACTTGTCCACAGCTGCATCCACAATAGCTTTCTCCCGCTTGCATTACAACCGGGGGAAGATTTGGTCATGGAGCCCTAACTGTCCGAACACTGGTCCGATTCATTCCCCGCCCCCCATGAGGGAGGAAGAGGGTCTCTGAGAAGGATCCCTTTACCAGCTTCCCCACCACAAACGGGGTGGACGAAATGGAACGGGGTGGTGAGCGGCTGGGCCTGTAATGCAATCTCGCTGCCCGACAAGTCAATAAAGAGGCCCATCCGTCCTTCTCCAGCCGGGCAGAGAGAGTGCCAAGGTTAGGAGCAAACACAATTCGGATAGGCCTATACAGGGAACTTAATGAGCCCCATTATTTGGCTATTGTGGGCAAACACTATGAAACCAGTAATCTAAATTACCAAAGTCTGAATTCCCTGGTCATTAAATGGCACACGGAGTTCAAAAGGAGCTGCACAATGGCTGCCTTCTTTACCCCTTTTAGAAGGGGGCTATTGTCCCACCAAAAAGACTAGAGGTAAGGTGAGCTCGTAAGCAATTTGGAGGGTTTTTAGACCCAAGAGCAGCCTTGAAAAAGTACAGTGTCTGAACTGTTTTTTCCCCCGCTTCTTTCTCTCTCCACCAATTGGCCACCATGGGAACAAAGTGGAAATAGGCGGGGAAATTTGGGATTGTAGTGAGAAGTGACATCACCCTGCCAACAAAAGTGCGTATAGTCAAAGCTATGGTTTTCCCAGTTGCAATGTATGACTGTGAAAGTTGGACCATAAGGAAGGCTGAGAGTCAAAGAATGGAGGCCTTTGAATTCTGGTGCTGGAGAAGACTCCTGCGAGTCCCTTGGACTACAAGACGATCCAACCGGTCAGTCCTAGAGGAGATCAACCCTGACTGCTCTTGAGAAGGCCAGATCCTGAAGATGAAACTCAAATCCTTTGGCCATCGAATGAGAAGGAAGGACTCCCTGGAGAAGAGCCTAATGCTGGAAAAAATGGAGGGCAAAAGAAGAAGGGGACGGCAGAGAAGGAGGTGGCTGGATGGAGTCACTGAAGCAGTCGGCGTGAGCTTAAATGGACTCCAGAGGATGGTGGAGGACAGGAAGGCCTGGAGGAACGTTGTCCATGGGGTCGCAATGGGTCGGACACAACTTCGCAACTAACAACAACAACAACAATGAGAAGTGACTTCCTTTGTGATTTGCTAGCGCCGCATAAATTCTTCCCTTTTTTGTATAATGGCACAGACTCCAAGGGTCTGGGCAGGTCTCAAAAGTTTCCACAGAATGTTTAAGGAGTGCTTTTGAAGCCTATCCAGAGAGGTGGCCAGTCACCCGCAAAACCTTCATTGTTGCTGTTGGACCGGGTTAATATCTGGATCAGAGACCACCAGAAAATTCCAGGTCTCTAGGTTAGTGGAGACAGCAGAATAAGAGAAAAAACAAGAGAAAAATCAAAATATAAAGATCTGCAAATAGAAACAGAACAATTGTGGCAAAAGAAAGCAAAGGTAATACTAATAGTCATAGGCGCCTTGGGTGGAATCCCAAAACATCTGGAGCACCACTTGCACACCATCGGAATTGACAAAATCCCATCGGTCAATTGCAAAAGGCAGTTTTACTGAGAACAGCTTACATCCTGCGATGATACCTCTAACATCATCAAACATCCACATCTGCTTATTCCCAGGTCCTTGGGAAGGACTCGATAGGTCCATAAAAAATGCCAAAGGCACTCCGAACATCTGGCTGACTGTGCCACGAGCCATAATAATAAATAGTAATAACGCCTTGGGTGCAATCCCAAAACAACCGGAGCACCACTTCAACACCTTTGGAATTGACAAAATCACCATCGGTCAATTGCGAAGGGCAGCTTGACTCGAAACAGCTTACATCCTTGCAACGATCCTGCCTATCCCCGATTCTTGGGAAGGACTTGATAGGGGGACAGAAATGCCAAATCCAGTCTAAACATCTGTCTGATCGAATGACATACCATGATATATCATAATCATCCACCTAAAAGAAACTAGCAATGTGTTAAAGTGAATCACTGCAGGTGTTAAATTAGTGACATGATTGTTAAGTGAATCTGGGTTCTCCATTGATTTGCTTGTCAGATGGTCGCAAAAGTGGATCACATGACCCCGGGACACTGCAACTACCAGAGACCACTTCTACACTGCTACCAAGAAAACTACAAGTGCATATATATCCATGAAGCAAACAAAAAGTTTGACTTGAAGGCCTTACTTGTTTTGAAGTCTATTACTTTAGACCAGTGTTTCTCAACCTTGGAAGCTTGAAGATGGGCTGGCTGGGGAATTCTGGGAGTCGAAGTCCATCCATCTTCAAGCTATCAAGGTTGAGAAACACTGCTTTAGACCAACCTTGGCAACTTTAAGACTTGTGGACTTCAACTCCCAGAATTCCTCAGCCAACGAAGCTGGGAGTTGAAGTCCCTGAGATCCCTGCTTTAGACTACAGATGGTCTTCGACTTACAACCAATCTTTTTGCGATCGCTCGAACTTACAACGCCACTGAAAAAAGTGACTTACGAACACAATGACCGTTGCAGCATCCTCGTGGGTCATGTGATCAAAATGGGCAACTGGCATGTCTCTATGACAGTTTGCTGTGTCCCCGGGGTTGTGTGAGCCAACTTTTGCGACCTTCGGACAAGCAAAGTCAACAGGGAACCCAGAGTCACTTAACAATCACGTTACCAATTGAACAACTGCGGCGACTGGCTTAAAAAACAGTGTCAAGAAAGGTCGTACAATGGGGCAGGCTTCCCTTAACAACCGTCTTGCTTAGCAGTGGAAATGTTTGGGCTCGATGGTGATCATAAGAACTGCCTGTATAAAATGAGAGATGCAGAAAATTCAGTTCCCCGAGTGACGGAGAAGCTGAAATTTTGGTGCAGTTTTGTTGCATGTCTCTCTCTCTCTCTCTCTCTCTCTCTCTCTCTCTCTCTCTCTCTTAAACCACAGCAGTGCAACCGTCGCAAAACGCTTGCTGTGGAACAAAGGCTAAACATCAGCTTCCGGCCTGAGGGGGTTCTCAGGAAATATTCTGAGATTTTAGAAAATGATTTCCCTTGCGTTACGTGCAAGCTCTGGTGCGATGTGTGTCCCCAGATGTTTTCGTTGCGTGTGTATGTGAGAACTACCATTATTGCTTTCCCTGAACCGGGCACCTCACTGTACGTTATGTTTTGGATTTTGGGGCACGGGGCGATAGCCGTGTTGTCCTCCATTGTTTTGTTCAAGCTATTGTAGGTTTCTGAACATTATCGATTTAGCCTCTGGGAACTCAACTTCGGTGCATGTTCAGCGATATCAGTTTAAAATAAAAAAATCTAGGGGCTTTGTACTGTGTTTAATTTTTTTTTTTTCCATGCAAACTAGGCTTTTTTTTTTTTCTCCCCAGGTTAGCGTTTTGGCTAGTTTATGGTTGAAAGAATGGTGCAAATGCCAAATATTGGGTGAATTCAGTAAGAAGGGAGTAGGCAGATGCAGGTGCTGTAAATCCCATTTGCTCTGTGAAAAATGGGTGTTATTATTTGGTGGAACAAACATGAGACAAAACGTACGAAGGTAAAATTAATTATAATAAAAATAAGCTAGGGACAAAGGCAAGCAAAACTTTAAAGCAGGCCTGGGAGCGCATGAGTGCATACACGCATGCACACACACACATACACACACACACACACACACACACACACACACACACAGAGTGTTTTGTTACTAGTAGGTACTTTCTGACTGGGTGAATCTCAGCCCCTTTAGCAGCCATTTTGTAGTCAAAAAGGGACTTTTTTTAAAAACAGCATATTTACCTGATTTTTATCCCATCTTTACTACTGTTATAAATTACACAAGGTGGTGAACACACCTAATACTCCCTCCTCCTCCTATTTTCCCCACAATAACAACAACCCTATGAGGTGAATTGGGCCGAGAGAGAGGGACTGGCCCAATGTCACCATATAACTACAGGTAGTCCTCGATTTACGACCACCATTGAGCCCAGAACTTAGGTTGCTAGGTGAGGAATTTGTTAAGTGAGTTTTGCCCCATTTTACAGCTTTTCTCGCCACATTTGTTAAGTGAATCACTGCCGTCGTTGAGTGAGTAACACGGTTGTTAAGCGAATCTGGCCACCCCGCTGACTTTGCTTGTCCTAAGGTCGCAAAAAGGGGATCGCGTGATCCCGGGACACTGCAACCGTCATAAACATGAACAAGTTGTCAAGCATTTGTATGTAAATCACGTGACCATGGGGATGTTGCAAAGGTCGTACGTGTGAAAAACGGTCCTAAGTCCCTTTTTACAGTGCGGTTGTAACTTTGTATGGTCACTAAATGAACTGTTTTAAGTCAAGGACTACCTGTACAGACACCATCATATAATAGTCAAATATATATGATTGAGCTCAATATCTGTATATGCTACAGGTAGGCGTTCTTCACACTTCTATGAGATAAGCTACAATCTCCAAATTCCAATCGATCAGTTAAGCAAGAATGGGCCCAAGTAATTATTAATTAATGTTACAATTAATTTATTTTGAACCTGGAGTCCTCTGAAAGATTGTTCCTTGTTCCAAATCTTTTGCATGAATCCAGCAGCCTGTGGCAGCCTACCAAAACTGCAATTTCATGAACGGGGATGTTATACAATCTCATCAAGTAAAGGGCATTTATCAGTCAATAAATGCGATAACCCATTTGGAAATAAAACAGTGCAGACAAGGATGCTCAAATCCTACTGGCAACTGAAGTTAACCCACCAGCTTTTTCTAGATAATTAATCATAAATGTTTCCCTTTAGACTCTAAATTACAGTAGTAATCTTCTGACTTAATAACAACAGCATACCCAGGACTGGCAAGATCTATCAAATCATATAAAAGTAACTGCAGATTCCTTAGAAACCCGGTAGACCAAAATCCTCGATCCGTTAAAGGATAAGATCTTTCACAACAAATTAAATAAAGCAATTTATTGAAGCTCAAATTGGAGATAAAACAGATTCGTCGTTGACCTTTATTCATTTATAGAACAAATTTAGCTCTAATTACATTAGAATGGAATCCAATAAATTTCTTCTAATGTGGCATTTACGCAAGTATTACTGTACTTGTTTACTACAAAGGCATTAGAGATTCTGTGATTATAATCTATTTTTTTTCCACTTGGGTTTTATTGTGAAGTCAAAGCACTTGCAAGAAACTGGTGTTTGAAATTTAAAACTTCTCATAAGATCTTTTCAAACTTGCTTTAGATATAGAAGAACCAGACTCGACAATCCGGTCCATCTGTTTGGAATATACATTTAAATTAGTTGAAAAGTTTCTTTTAAAATGTGAATGTGTACTGTATATATTTGTATGTAGAAGACTTTTCCAAGGAGGGAGAAAATAGGATTCTTAAGTAGTTATAGAGAATCAATTATTTACATGGACCTGCTTGTGAATGAAACAAGGCATCGCAAAAATATTTATTTTTACTGAATTGTACGCATAGATCAATCCAAGTGTACAATCTGCCGTATCTTGGCAGAGTCATTGGAAAGGAGGAAGAATGTGTTTTCCAAACATTACACACAAAACGTCTATAGAAACATATGCAAATACTCATATTAAAGATAATTAGTCAATAATTTCACTGTCTGAATATTGATTCAAATTGGTAACTGAATAAATAAACAGACATTTATTGCCCCGAGAGTTATGTTTGCTCAAACCAATGTAGGCTCAAAAATATCAGTTTATCCAATACAATCGACTTACAATCACAATTGAGCTCAACATTTCTGTGGCTAAGCGAGACAGTTGTTAAGTGAGTTTTGCCCCATTTTATGACCTTCCTCGCCACTGTTGTTAAGTGAATCACTGCAGCAACACGCTTGTTAAGTGAATCTGGCTTCCCCATTGACTTTGTTTGTCAGAAGGGGATCACATGACTCTGGGACACTGCAACCGTCATAACTATGAGCCAGTTCCTAAGCATCCAAATACATTGTGTGATGAGGAGACTGCAACAGTCGTAAATGCGAAAAACAGTCATAGTGCCATTGTAATTTCAAATGGTCACTAAACGAATGGATATAAGTTGAGGACTATCTGTAAAGATGTTTCCTTTTATAAGGAAGGCCAGGCTTTTTGGAAACTTAGTCACATACTCACATTTGAACATATATTGGGCAGTATAGATACTGGACAAAACACGAAAGAGAAAAGATTTTGATATAATTTGAGTATCAATGGGATTAATGAGACCTGAAAAAATGGAGAGGAAAAAGGATCCACAGACTGACTTGCCAGAGTTAAACTGTCAAGCAGACCTTGAATTTTAAAGCAATTGCGACCTGTTTCTCGGTGCAAAGATTTTTTCAGAGTGCCTACAAGAAAACTCCCAAACCGCACAGGCTCCATAAACATGTCACCTTGAGTGGTTGCCAAAGCAGAAAGACTATAAATCAAATCATATAATAATAACAGCAAACAATAAAGCAATAGACCCACAGCAGACAACAGACACAATGGGTGCCAAAAACGTCTTGGGCGTACCGTCTAATAATTTAAGGTTTCCCAACCGTGGCGACTTTAAGACGTGTGAACTTCAACTCCCAGAATTCCCTCGGCCAGCCATGCTGGCTGGGGAATTCTGGGAGTTGAAGTCCATACGTCTTAAAAGCACCAAGGTTGGGTAAACCCGGATCTAATTTTAATGCCTCTTCCAAAAACAGGCCAGGACACCCAACAGATTTTATCCAGTCACCGGGAATCAAAAACTGACTCGAAGGCACACACGCACAAGATTAAATAATAATAATAATAATAATAAATCTCTATTTGCTGTTCTTAGTCCAAACAGAAAAACCCAAATACTGAGGGAAAAAAGTCACCTTTTTATCCACACGGAAAGTTTCTGCAGCTCAGGATTGATGGACCTTAATAGAAACTGTCTACTGGAGGTGCAAATACATTTATCTCTTTCTAGTGATTTGATGCAAACAATTTCAACTTCCCTTCTTCTGAGGGGACACATAAATCCCTCAACCTGTTTCTCTTCGGTATTATTTAGAGAGGAAAAGCGAACAATTTTATGGGTTTTTCCCCTTCCTCTTTTCTCCCCCTTCTCAAACCATGTTCTTTTTTTCAGAGGGATATATATATTATATACATATACATATACATATACATATACATATACATATATATATATATACACGTATGGATGGATGGATATATATATATATGTATGTAAAAAAAGAAGCAGACATTCTGCGAACTCCGGAACTTAAGATTTTAAAAATCTTAAATTCCGGAGTTCTCAATTTATGACCATAGTGGAGTCCAATGTTTCTGTTGCTAAGCAAGACCGTTGTTAAGTGAGCTTTTGCCCCCTTTTACGACCTTTCTTTTCACGGTCGTCAAACCAATCACTGTAGTTATTAGGTGAATCATGTGGCCGTTAAAGAGAATCTGGCTTCCCCCATTGACTTTGCTTGTGGGAAGCCAGCTGGGAAGGTCACAAAAGGGGATCACATGACCCCGGGACACTTGAGCTGTCATAAATACAAGTCTGTTGCCGTGAATTTTGATCACGTGACCGCTGACACCCGTTTGAAAAATGGGCATGAGTCGCTTTTCTCCCCTGCTGTTGCAACTTTGAACGGTCGCTAAATGAATGGTTGTAAGCCGAGGACTACCTGTAAAAGCTATAAACATATTTAGGTGAGTCGCGTATCATCAGTGGCCCGCAACCTTTAGGGCTCAAGGGACCGGTTCCGTGGGGAGAATTTATCCACGGACCGGAGAGGATGTGGTTTTTTGCATGCTGCCTAAATCCCACGGATGGGGCTTCGCTTGTTTGCGTGGCCCGGTTTCTTTTATGCCGTGGCCCGGTGCCAGTCCATGGACTGGAGGTTGGGGATCCCTGATGCTAAACTTCAGGTGCTAAACTTTAGTCTAAAACTCTGCTCTGTCACTACATTCTCCGATACTGTAATTGCTTCTTCTCATATGATAGCAGTCTTCTAATATTTGAAGTTGCCACGAAGAAGAGGTGGGGGGGGGGGGGGTTCAACCTATTCTCCAAAACACCTGAAGGCAGGACAAGAAGCAATGGATGGGAACTAACCCAGGAGAGAAGTAACCTGGAATTAAGGAGAAATTTCCTGATAGTGAGAAGAATTAATCAGTGGAACGGCTTCCCTCCAGAAGCTGTGGGTGCCCCATTACTGGAGGTTTTTTTAAGAAGAGATTGGACAGCCACCTGTCTGAAATAGAACAGAACAACAGAGTTGGAAGGGACCTTGGAGGTCTTCTAGTCCAACCCTCCTTAGGCAGGAAACCCTACACCACTTCAGACAAACGGTTATCCAACCTCTTCTTAAAAACTTCCAGTGTTGGAGGATCTACAACTTCTGGAGGCAAGTTCTTCTACTGATTAATTGTTCTAACTGTCAGGAAGTTTCTCCTTAGTTCTAGGTTGCTTCTCTCCTTGATTAGTTTCCACCCATTGCTTCTTGTCCTGCCCTCAGGTGCTTTGGAGAATAGCTTGACTCCTTCTTCTTTGTGGCAGCCCCTGAGATATTGGAAGACTGCTATCATGTCTCCCCTAGTCTTTTTTTCCCCCCCCACTAGACTAGACTAGACATACCCAGTTCCAGCAATTATTCTTTATATGTTTTGGCCTTCAATCCCCTAATCATCTTTATTGCTCTTCTCTGCACATTTTCTAGTATCTCAACATCTTTTTTTTTTTTTACATTGTGGGGATTCTAGAGTAGACCCTATAAATGATATAGCGTTTCCTGTCTGAGCAAGGGGTTGGACTAGAAGACCTCCAAGATCCCTTCCAACCCTGTTATTCTGTTAACTTGGTGGTCTCCATGAGTTTCCAGAAATTCCAATCAATTGATTCCGAGGGACCCCTATTGTCATGCTTTATTGGGGGACTTCTCCATTCCTTATGTCCAAAGACGATTTTTCATTTTGAAAGATTTTTGTCCCCCCCCCTTTTACTCAAACACTGGAATTGTCTTTCAGGTTGTTTCTCCCTCTTATTACCTGCATACATTCAGTGTGGAATAAGAATGTTGCAAGACTCCTAAATAGCAACGATAGTTTTCCGACCATCCATACCTCAACAATGCTCTCATTAAAGTCTCCAAAAACAACTTCCTACTCGAACAGTCGGGTGATCTCATTTTGGCAGGCGACGCTTATCCAGCAGGCATAACAATCTGACAGATTTGAAAACCTGGGCAGAATTGCAGATGCTTTGAGAGACGATTGTATCGCTCTACGGGGGACCCCACAAAACTGCACTTATATGCAGGCAGTCCTCGACTTACGACAGTTCGCTTAGTCCAGGGGTGTCAAACTCAAGGATATGGCCCGTGGAGTGCTTAGATCTGGCTTGTGGGGCCGCCCTGGAAACAGCAAAGGACCAACCCACGGTGCCTCTGCCAGTGAAACTGGAGTTTGGGAGGGCCATGTGCTTGGGAGGCCCACGGCCCACGGGAGCCCGTTTTTGCAGGCAGAGCGCTCGGGCCACCACAGGCGCCCGACACAAATGACGTCAAGCTGGCCACACCCACTCCGACCATGCCCACCCCAGCTCCCGGAAGTCAAACACAACCCTGATGTGGCCCTCAATGAAATCGAGGTTGACACCCTTGGCTTAGTCCAGAGGTCAGCAACTCGTGGCTCTGGAGCCACATGTGGCTCTTTCATCCCTCTGCTGCGGCTCCCTGTTGCCAGTCAGCTCCACAATTGATAGGACTTTCGGTTAGGACAGGTAGAGGAAAAAGGACGCCGCTCTATGGTTTGAAAACCAGATCTCCGGTTGGCAGAGGAAGAAGGATGCCGCGCTAGGAGGAGACTCTATGCTGGGGGAACTGGACTTCCGGTCAGCTCCAGAATTGAACAGGGGGGCTTCCGGTTGGGACGTTTGTGGCTTTTTGACTGTTTAAGGTTGCCGACCCCTGGCTTAGTCCATCGCTAAGCAAGGCAGTTATTCAGTGAATTTTGCCCTATTTTAGGACTTTTCTTTCAACGAGCGTTGTTAAGTGAATCATCATAGTTGTTAAATTAGTAAAGTGATTCTGGCTTCCCTCATTGACTTTTGCTTCTCAGAAGGTTGCAAAAGGGGATCGCGTGAACCCGGGACCCTGCAATGATTGGTAAATCTGAAAAATGGTCGTAAGTCACTTTTTTTCAGTGCCGTTGTAACTTTTGAACGATCATTAAATGAATAGTTATAAGCCGAGGAGTACCATTCCTCAGAGTATCATTTTCTGAAGTTGTAAAATGTATGTTTCACCTGTCCAATCCCCGATCCTGAGGGAAGGGTCAAGGGCATCATCAGTCTGGAGTTCCTTCGTGCCCACAAGTGACTGAAGTCCAGCTCACCTTGAACTCCTCTGATTCTTATCTACTGCCAGTTTGCTTTGACCCTTAGTAGTTCAGATTCTTGTAGAGAGCTTTAGCTTGCAATAAACCTATATATTCATTAGAACTGCCAGGACTCCCGATTTCCTGCGCTTGACACCTGAGGAACCATCTCACTCCAACGAAATTGGCTCACCCCACTTGTGATAGCACTAGCAATAGCACTTAGACTTATATACCGCTTTACAGTGCTTTACAGCCCTCCCTAAGCGGTTTACAGAGTCAGCATCTTGCCCGCAACAATTTGGGTCCTCATTTTACCCACCTTGGAAGGAGGGAAGGTTGAGTCAACCTTGAGCCTGGTGAGATTCAATCTGCTAAATTGCAGGCAGTCAGCAGAAGTAGCCTGCAGTACTGCACTCTAACTGCTGTGCCACCGCAGCTCATATGGCACAAGAGGAATGTTATGGACCTCATTGGCCAAGGAAATGCTTGTGGCGGGTCCAGAGAAGGGCCTTTTTTGCTGTGGCTCCTGCCTTCTGGAACATCGTAGCCCTTGAGGTGAGATTTGTCCCCACCCTCTTAGTCTTCCAGAAGGGCCTTATACCTAGCTCTGCTGTCTGGCCTGGGGTCCCGATAGGGGCATGTCATACTGGAAGTGGTTAATGGATTAAATAGAAGATCCCCTCTTCACCCCTTCTCCCCCAGATTCTTAGCTATTTCTTTGTTAATTTTTAACATATTGTTTTACTGTTTAATCTTACTCTTTATGGTCGACTCAGCCTTCCAGCCTTCCGAGGTCGGTAAAATGAGGACCCGGATTGTTGGGGGGGTAATATGCTGACTCTGTAAACCGCTTAGAGAGGGCTAAAAGCACTGTGAAGTGGTATATAAATCTATTGCTATGCTAATATTGTTGTAGGAGATCACCAAGCTGAGCCCGAGGGAGGGGTCAAACATGTCATAAGTTTTGAGTCCCTTTGTGCCCACAAGAGATCTAAGTCCAGCTCTCCTTGAATTCATTGCCAATTTGCCTTCACTGTTAGTAGTTCGGATCTTGTACGGTGCTTTAGCGTACAATAAACCTATATATTCATTTGAACTGCCTGGACTCCTGATTTCCTGCACTTGACAATTGTTTGATTGGATTGTAAGCCATCCGGAATCACGTGACGCTGAGATGGCTGGTGATTAAATTTAATAAACAAATAAATTTTTAAAAAATCCATCCCACATTTCTACCGTTGCATCGCTATTACTCATTTTTATCTTTTTTTTAGAAGCCAGTACTGACTAAACAAAGGGCTTATAAAATGCCAGAGATAAATATAACATTAACACGTACATGTGTACGCTATTCAATCCAAGCCATTGTATCAAATGATACTATTAAACAATATCTCATTTTCGGAGATCAAGTCTGATGAAATAATAGCGACTATTTTTGTTCAATGTCATAAGCTGCCAATTGTACAAGTCAATTGTACAATTCGTGTGCCATTTTTAAGCAAATCGCGGTTAGCGGTCTGGATTCCAAAACATTATTCCTTAAGCCTTTTTAAGTTTTGTTTAGTGTCCTTGAACGCGAAACACAGGAAGACAAACAAAAAGTCTTAATCTTGCCCGTACAATCGTGAAACGGGGATTATGCCCTTGGGTAGTTTTAAAGGCTTTATATTTAATTGCAATTTTTTTTTTTAAAAAAAAATGCGTTAATTATCATGGCAACCAATGTTCAGGAAATAAATTCATTAGGAAAAATGATACAGTCTATGAAATGGATTTTGCCACAAGCAGAGGAAACCATATCCACCAAGAATTGATCAAATGGGTTATTTCATACTTACATTTTGTCCTGACCACCCACTCGCAGCGTCAGCCGGGGGATCACAGGAGATGGGGCCATGATAACGGGCTCGATTTTGATCTGCTAAAGGTAACAGATTCCAGTGTTAAAACAGGGTAGCAGCTATGGAGAAATGTTTTCATGCTGTCTTGGGTTAGGCAAAGCAAGGGGTCTCCAAAGTTGGCAACTTTTAAGACTGTGGACTTCCAATTCCCAGAATCGACTCAAGGTCTGTAAAGGTGAGGAGGGAACAAAGCACCTGAGGGCAGGACAAGACGCAATGGCTGACAGAACAATTAATCAGTGGAACAACTTGCCTCCAGAAGTTGTGAATGCTCCAACACTGGAAGTTTTTAATCAGAGATTAGATAACCATTTGTCTGAAGAGGTGTAGGGTTTCCTGCCTAAGCATGGGATTGGACTAGAAGACCTCCAAGGTCCCTTCCAACTCTGTTATTCTATTCTATTCTATTCTATTCTATTCTATTCTATTCTATTCTATTCTATTCTATTCTATTCTATTCTATTCTATTCTATAACCCATTCCATTCCATTCCATTCCATTCCATTCCATTCCATTCTATTAATTTAAATGGACAGATATATATATCTGTCCATTTAAATTAATATTATATTTAATGTCATGAACTCTCGACAATTAAAATTTAAAGAACTGCAATTCTGGAGGAAGCTGGGCACTTGGGCTGGACAAGAATATCTACAGTGAATTATTGAGCTTTCAAGTCACCGAAGTGGCAATGTCCAGCAATGTAAGACTCCTTTGTAGCTAGCTAAAAATACATTGTCCCTGGATTTGTCCAGTTTTATGTATAAGCAATACTTCTTTCACCTGAACTAATACTAGTAGTCCTATAAGCCCCTTATTGCGGTGTGCTGCAGGATTTTTTTTTCTTTTTCCTTTTTTTTTTTTTTGGCACTAATCTTCAAGGATTTAGCTTCTTTGCCACATACCTCAGGGCACCAACTGATAAAGCCTTAACTCTCCGTTTTTCCAGGACACCAACAGAGCAGCCTTGCAAAAAATGAAAATCACTCATGAGATTTAAAAAAAAAAAAAAAGGGAGGGGGGGAGGGGAGAAAATTTATTTTCAAAATCCTGACTTCCAGCAAAGAGATGGGACGACTTTTTCCATCGTTTTTTTTAATAAAAAGAAAAAAGAAAAAGAAAAAAGAAAGAAAAAGAGAGGGAAAGGCTTATCTGTGGAGATCGGTTTAAATTTTAATTTTGTGTGGTAGGGATTCTTTCATGCAGCCTGGCTTTAAAGTTTTATCTTTTGACAGGGACTTTTCGCCAAAGCTAACAGAAAGCTTTGTCAATGTAATCTGCCCAAGCTTATATTGCTTTCCTATAATGCAATATATTTTAGGAGTATAAAGGGTAGATTTCTTTTTAATCACTTGTAATGGTGCATTATAGTCCTAATAGTGTACTGAATTGTTAACGGTAGGAGACGAGATCTAGTTATAAAATGAGGGAAGAGCTATTTTATTTTATTTTATTTTTATTTTTTTATTTTCTAAGTTCATTTTAATCATTCAGCGCTTTAAGCTGCAGTTTGGAACAGAATCCTATCTTCTCTCAAAATCTGCTAATATATGAATGCTGCAATTATGACGACTCCCCCACTCCGCAGGTAAGGCAGTCATTGAGAGATATCTATTTATATGCGATTTCTACTTGGGAGATTTACCCCATCCAATGTGATTATTATAGGGATTTATAGAGTGGTTTCTTATGCCAAAGTATCCAACCTAGAGAAAAAAAATAAATGAAGGAGCAGTGAGAAGGAAATACCAGCCCAGATAGAGGGGAGGTAGACAGATTTAAACACAGATACTTAAATCCCTTCTGTCTCCTTCAATGAACTGGCTTTCTCCCCCCACCTCCCACTACACCTCTATCAAATAGCCCGATAATCTGATCGTCGGAGCAAAATTTCTCTTTCTGTCTTTTCCCCCCAGATTCTCTTTTTTCTCCTTGGTCTCTGCACAGTTTACTTTGAGACAGAGCATTTCTTCAAAAGAATCTCCTGTTTGAACCCTGAAGGTGTTTTCCAAGGGAAGAGTTCACATCAACTCAAGAGGTTAACGAGTTTGCTGGATGAGAGATGAGAAAATCTGAATGATGCTGGTTCAGGAATTCTGGGAGTTGAAGTCCACAGGTGGTAAAGCTGGCCTAGTTGCCCACCTGCCCACCTCTGCCTTAGGCCAAGGGGGAAGATCCTGAGCCCCCTTCATTGGCATCTCTCATCTAACCTGACTCCAGATCAAATGCAAATCCCTTTGGAGGCTTCACAAGTCTCTGACTCCATATCAGGGGTGAAATGCTCCCGGTTCAGACCGGATTGCCCGATCCGGTAGCGATGGCAGCGGGTGGTTTGGAGAACCGATAACAAAAATCCCTGCCCCCCCCCCATGCCCAGCTGAGCCGCGCGATCATCAGAGTCAAGGACTACCTGGATACGGTCTAATGATCTGCAGTCTCTCCCTCTTACTATTTTCATTCCTGATTTAAATTTCAGAATCCTGCACAGGCCCTCCATTTTTAGGCTAATTACCGTACTTTTCAGACTAAAAGACACACCTAAATTTAGAAGAGGAAAACAACAACAATAAAAAAAAATGTTTTTGGCCTCGGTGCACCCCATTTTCGGCCCTTTTTTTGGCCCTTTTCCAGCCTTTTTTCTGCTTCTGTTTTCGAGGCTTTTTTGGCCCATTTTTGAAGCTATTTTTGGCCCGTTTTCAAGACTTTTTTGGCCCATTTTTGAGGCTTTTTGGGGCCTGTTCTTGAGGCTTTTTTGGCCCGTTTTTTTCTGAAAAATGGGCCGAAAAAAGCCTTGAAAACAGGCCAATGAAAGCCTCAAAAAGGCTAGAAAACGTGCTAAAAAGCCTCAAAAATGGGCTGAAAAAAGCCTCAGAAACAGGCTGAAAACCCCCTGAAAATGAGCCAAAAAAAGGCCTGAAAAAGGGGCACGTGGAGGCCAAAAAATGGCCAGCAGGCGGCCAGGCCATCTTGTAGATGCATAGACAATGCATCTTTGGCAATATGCGTCTTATAGAGGCATAGACATTTTCACCCCCTTTTGGGAGGCAAAAAAGTGCATCTTATAGTCCGAAAAAATACGGTATGTCATTAAACAAACAAAAAAAAAAGTAATCAGCATATAATTTCAGGCCATGAGGAAGGCGAATCTGACGCTACCTACCAACGCATGACATCAACTTACTTTTTCATGCTTGTGTTTCTCTTTCTCTTTCTCTTTCTTTTCCCTTTCCTTCTTCTCTTTCTCTTTCTCTCTTTTCTCCTTCTCTTTGTCCTTCTCCCGCTCCTTCTTTTTCTTCTTCTCTTTTTTGTCTTTTTTCTTTTCTTTGGGTTTTTCCTTCTCCTCGAACAGCTTCTCGGGAAGGACTGAGGAAGGGGGCTGCAGCAACGAGGGGAGCTTCATGGTGGTCGGGGTGCAGTACAAGGGGAGGGCCAGGTCTTTGGGAGGGAGGATCAGAGGGACTGACAAAGCTTTAGCCTTGTCCTTACTTTTCTCTTTTATTTTCTCCTTGTCTTTCTTCTCTCGGTCCTTTTTGCCTTTCTCTTTCTCTTTCTTCTTTTCTTTGTGTTTCTCGCGTTCTTTCTTGGACCCTAGGTCTTTGATCTTGACTTTGGTGTCGTCCTCAAAGTCCTTCATTTTGAACTTGAAAGAATCCAGGTCATCGTCTCCTCTGAGCAGGTCCTTCCATTGAAACTTGGCTTCTCGGCCTCCTTCCTTGTCTCGGTCCTTCTCCTTGTTCTTCTCCTTGTCTTTGTTCTTCTCCTTGTCTTTGTTCTTCTCCTTATCTTTCTGCTTTTCTTTCTTTTTCATTTTGGTCTTCAGCTCCTTCTTCAGCTTCTTCTTCACCTCCACTGAGGCCGCCTGCTTCGTTTTCTCCTCGTAGATTTTGAGCAAAGGTTCCGGTGTGGGCGGAGAAGCCGAAGGAGATGAGAAATAGGGGAAGCTCGCCGGTAAATTTGCGTGAGGGCCCATGTTGGCTTTGCGAATCACCTCGTCGATCGAATCGTCCATTGTCCATGAAATGTCCGAACTTGAGGTTCCGCCAGAAGGCGGAAGTGGGGTGCTTCCTGCTTTATTTAAGCCGCTATTCGCCGAAACGGAAGCTTTAGGGATGGGAGGCTCAGACACAGAAAGTCTTTTGGGACTCGTGAAAACATCTCCTTCGGATTCAGACCCAGAAGAAAACTCAAATGGATCTGGATCCCGTTCGGCACATGCCCGGGCAATGACCGCGTCAATCGAATCGTCGATTGTCTTGTCCATCACCATAAATTTCTTTGCTGGATTCTCACTTGTGGGTTTGACAGGTTCAGCTGGCATCGGTACTTGTTTAACCTGAATAGTCTCTTTCCCCATCTTTTCGCTCAGTACAACTAATGGGGTTTTCATCGGGGTCTCCTGCTTAATTGTTATTTGAGGGACCACGTGGACTGGAAGTTTGGGACTTTTTGGGCTTCGGGGGCTCTTGGCCCGGCCAGGAGATTTTTTCTCCTTGGTACCAATTTTGGGCGAGCGGAGGGGGCTGCCCATCACTGCCGGAGATGGGGAAACCTTGGGCGTTTTAGTCTTATGCACCGGAGAGACTGTTTTCGTCTTGGGTTTAGGAAGAAGTGCTTTGGATTCGGAGGGTTTGGGAACGGGCAGCTGGGACTTTGCCATCGGAGCCAGGACAGGTGGCTCTGGGGAAGTCGGTACCTGATCGCTGCCCTCTTGAACACAAACCGGGGAAAGCATTGGAGGCACCTTCTGGGCGTTGATCAAACTAAGAGGTTCGCGTGGCTCCGGGGTGATGTCAAGCTGAGCGTCTCCTTTCGTGTTGGTTAGTTTGGGTCGCTTGGCCGGAGGCAATTCCTCGGATTCGGGGCTTTCCAGGGGCCTCTTGCTTAAGTAATTTTCGTCGTTCACAGCCTCGTCTTCTTCCATTTCTCCTTCTTCCTCCAAAGGAACCTGCATGGCTTCTGCGGAAGTTCCTCCATCCGTTGGCACCTGCTCCTCTTCCTCCTCTGGAGTAAGAAGAGAGAAAAGAGAAAAGTCACTTTCAGGCTAAAATGTCTACGGAGGGTCTCAGTCATCCTGGTCATGGTTATTTATTTATTTATTTTATTTTATTAAATTTCTATACTGCCCTTCTCCCGAAGGACTCAGGGCGGTGAACAGCCAGAAGATAAAACACAGGAAATACAAAATCTAAAATAAATTAAAACAGATTAAATAATTTAGGCTGAATTTTAAAATACCCAATAATTAAACAGATTAAAAATTTATGTTTAAAATTTAAATTTAAAAGAGGAGATGGTTGTCCCAAAGGTGCTTTTTTCAAGAGGCAACTGGACTTTTTAGGTTTTTTTTTTTCCTTTGAAGACGTTTCGCTTCACATCCAAGAAGCTTCCTCAGCTCTAGCTGAAGAAGCTTCTTGGATGAGAAGTGAAACATCTTCAAAGAAATTTATTTTTTACTGGCAAAGAAATAAAGGGAGACTAGTATAGATCAATTTCAAGCTATTTAGCTCTCATCAGCTAGCCGTACCCTTCTGGGATTCGAACCCAAGCTACTTGCATATTAGGCAGATGTATTAACCTCTAAGCGGGGTTCGAATCCCAGAAGGGTATCGCTAGCTCAAGGGTGTCAAACTCAAGGCCCGGGGGCTGGATCCGGCCTGCAGGGTGCTTAGATCTGGCCCGTGAAATTGCCCTGGAAACAGTGAAGGACCGGCCCGCAGTGCTTCTACCAGTGAAAATGGACTTGGGAGGGCTGTGTGAAGCCCCTCCAGCTCCATTTCGCTGGCTGATAGTTGCAGGAGGCCGTCACAGCTTAAAACAGAGCTTGGGAGCCCATTTTCACTGGCAGAGCGCTCGGGCCATCACAGGCGCCCCTGACACGAGTGACGCCGAGTTGGCCATGCCCACCCTGGTCCCCCAAGGTCAAACACAACCCTGATGCGGCCCTCAATGAAATCGAGTTTGACACCCCTGGGCTTCCTAATGACAGCTAAATAGCTTGAAACAGATCTATGGTAGTCTCCCTTTTTTTCTTTGTCGGTCAAAGATAAATTTAACACAAAACTGGCTGCCTGGGAAGGCCCCTGGATTGGGGCTAAAAGGTGAAAACGGAAGCAGTAGGCTCCATCCCATAATTGGGTAAACCAGGTTGCCCTGTTAAAAAACAGTCTTCAAGGAAAAAAAAACAAGGAAGTCCAGTTGTCTCCTGAAAAAAGCACCTTTGGGTCATTTTCAGGCTCTGGATGAGATAACAGTTTATAGAGTTCATGAGGAATTCGCTTGCACGGAAAGAACGGTTCATTGCGATGCCACTGAGGTGGCATTACCAACAGTATCAACAGTAGAGACCTTCAAATTTCTAGGTTCTATCATATCTCAGGGCCTAAAATGGACACCCAACATCAAAAAAGCTCAGCAAAGAATGTTTTTTCTGCGCCAACTCAGAAAGCTCAACCTGCCCAAGGAGCTGCTGATCTAGTTCTACAGAGGAATTGTTGAGTCTGTCATCTGCACCTCCATAACTGTCTGGTTTGGCTACCAACCTGCCTTCCATTGAGGACCTGTCTACTGCACGAGTCAAAAAGAGGGCTGGGAAAATATTTACAGACCCCTCGCATCCTGGACATCAACTATTTCAACTCTTACCCCCAAAACGATGTATAGAGCACTGCACACCAGAACAACTAGACACAAGGACAGTTTTTTCCCCGAACACCATCACTCTGCTTAACAACTAATTCCCACAACACTGTCAAACTATTCACTAAATGCATTACTATTAATTTTCTCATCGTTCCTATCACTCATCTCCTCCCACTTATGACTGCATAACTGTAACTTGTTGCTTGTATCCTTACGATTTATATTGATTGTTACCTAGTATAATTTGATTGTTTATTTGTACTCTATGACTATCAGTAAGTGTTGTACTTTATGATTCTTGACGAACGTATCTTTTCTTTTTATGTACACTGAGACCCTATGCACCAAGAGAAATTCCTTGTGTGTCCAATCACACTTGGCCAATAAAGAGTTCTAATCTAATTAATTGAAGATCAGAAATACACCAAGAAAAGGCACCAATAAATAGAAATAGCATTTAAGATTATATACCGTACTCTTTAAGCGGTTCATAATAAATGTTGCTTTATTTATTTATTTATTTATTTATTTATTTATTTATTTATTTATTTATTTATTTATTTATTTATTTATTTATTTATTTATTTATTTATTTATTTATTTGATTCATATGCCGCCCTTCTCCGGAGACTCAGGGCGGCTTACAATGCGTTAAGCAATAGCCTTCATACTTTTGTATATTTATACAAAGTCAGCTTATTGCCCCCACCAACTGGGTCCTCAATTTACCCACCTTAGAAAGGATGGAAGGCTGAGTCAACCTTGAGTCTTGGAGAGATTCGAACCAGCAGTAATTGCAGGCAGCTGGTCTTAATAACAGGGTGCTTTAAACCACTGTACTACCAAGGCTCTTTTATTTTATGTATGTATGTATGTATGTATGTATGTATGTATGTATCAAATTTCTATACCGCCCTACTCCCGGAGGACTCAGGGCGGTGAACAGCCGAGATAAATTTATATTTATATAAATTTAGATTTATATTTTATTTATCTGCCATGTCATACAGGTAGTCCTCAACATACGACCATTCGTTTGGAAACCGTTCCAAGTTACGACGGCTCTGAAAAAAGTGAGTAATGACTGTTTTTCACAATTACGACTGTCCCTCATGGCCATGTGATCAAAATTCAGATGCTTGGCAACTGGTTCACATTTATGACGGGTTGCAGTGAACCCAGGGTCACGCGATGCCCTTTTGCGGCCTTCCGACAAGCGAAGTCAATGGGGGAAACCAGATCCACTCAACAACCAACCCTGTGACTAATTCAACAACTGCAGTGATTCACTTAACAACAGTGGAAAGAACGGTCGTAAAATAGGGGAAAGCTTACTTAACAACTGTCTCGCTTGGCAATTCTGGGCTCAGTTGTGGTTGTATGTATGACGTGGGACAGAGGTTGGAAGGAGTGTCCCACACTCACCCTTGGTTCAGCATGATCATACTTGGATTTTAATTATTTTAATTATGTTTAATTGTACTATCTTAACTGGCTTTTCAGTCCACACGATCACTATATAGAAGTGAAAAGGTATGGTTAAAACCTCCACAAATAAATGCCAAGAGATAGTTTTTTAATTAGAAGGCCAAAGATTTTTTTCTATTGGTTTTTTTTCCTATCATTTTTCCCCCGTTAGTTAGTTCACCTGGCATTGAACAATTGGCATCTAAACTAGAACATGTACAGGCAGATCTTGACTTATGAACACAACGGAGTCCAAAATTTCTGTTAATAAGTGAAACATTTGCTAAGTGAATTTTGCCCCCATTTTACAACCTTTCTTGCCATAGTTGTTAAGTGGATCACTACAGTTGTTAAGTTAGTACCGTGTTTCTCTGAAAATAAGACCCTGCTTATATTTTTTGGACCCTGAAATAAATGCTTGGCCTTATTGCCATGCGCTCAAAAGCCCGATTGGGCTTATTATCAGGGGATGTCTTATTTTGGGGGAAACAGGGTAATACAGTTGTTAAGTGAATCATGCTTTCCCCTTTGACTTCGCTTGTCAGAAGGTTGCAGGAGGGGATCACATGACCCCGGGACACTGCAACCGTCATAAATATGAACCGGTTGCCAAGCCTCTGAATTTTGATCACATGACCATGGGGACAGTCGTTAAGTGTGAAAAACACTCCTTACTTGCTTTTTTCAGGGCCATTGTAATTTTAAACGGTCACAAATATGAACCAGCTGCCAACCTTCTGAATCTTGATCACGAGAGCATGGGGATGGCTGCAACGGTCGCAACTGGGAAAAACGGTCCTAAGTCACTTTTTTCAGTGCTGCTGAAATTCCGAATGGTCACTAAAAGAACTGTTGTAAGTCGAGGACTACCCGTTCCTGCAAATGGAGGTATATTGCTTTTAAAAAATCAAAATGGCTACATTAAAAGGTAAAGGTAAAGGCTCCCCTCGCATATATGTGCTAGTCGTTCCCGGCTCTAGGGGGCGGTGCTCATCTCCGTTTCAAAGCCGAAGAGCCAGCGCTGTACGAAGACATCTCCGTGGTCATGTGGCCGGCATTACTAAACGCCAAAGGCGCACGGAATGCAGTTACCTTCCCACCAAAGATGGTCCCTATTTTTCTACTTGCATTTTTTACGTGCTTTCGAATTGCTAGGTTGGCAGAAGCTGGGACAAGTCACGGGAGCTCACTCCGTTACGCAGCACTAGGGATTCGAACCGTTGAACTGCCGACCTTTCGATCGACAAGCTCAGCCTCTCAGCCACTGAGCCACCGCATCCCATGGCTGAGCCACCGCGTCCCATGGCAAGCCCAATTCTAGTGCTACACCTGTTACAGAACAACTACATTCCTTTGTCCTTTTACTTCTTGACAAATGGCTTTTTCTGGCTTCACTTTGGCATAGTGGGAGCTGATGCACCATGCGACCCTTTTCCAGTGACTTGACTTACGGCACATAAAAATCCCCTTTCATCCACTTTTAAGGTGCTCGAATAAAAACCAAGCCACAGAATAACATTTGAGAAACAACCCGACATTTATTTGGTGGGTGCATTCTTGTTATTTTAACAAAACTTTGCTTCTCGTGTCTGGACCCCCCCCCCACTCCAAAAATCTCATTCGATTTTTTGGGGTTTGACTTTCAAGCCTGGGAGTGGGGGGGGGGAGAGACCCTTCCTTTCCTCTAAAATGTGTCAATGGCTTGATTTACGAGATTTGAGTCAAGAGCCTCAGGTCTAAACACGAATTTGTGCCAGCAGTGCAAATTAAGTAAAAACAAACAAACAAACAAACGAAGACAAGTTAAGCTTTGGCCAAGGCCCAGAGCATTTACAGCAGCAGGTCCAAAGTGGAGATTCTGCCTAGGGGATAAAGGCTTCTGTTTTATTTAGCCTTCTGTAAGAAACAGAAATGTGTTAGTTCCAGTTTTGCTTGGATGGACATGTGTGTTTTTGTCGTTTAAAAGAGGAGGAGGAGGAGGAGGAGGAGGAGGAGGAGGAGGAGGAGGAGGAGGAGGAGGAGGAGGAGGAGGAGGAGGAGAAATAGAAGAAGAGGAGGAGGAGGAGAAGGAGAAGAAGAGGAGGAGGAGGAGAAAAAGAGAAGAAGAAGAAGAGGACGAGGAGGAGAAAAAGAGAAGAAGAAGAGGAGGAGGAGGAGGAGAAAAAGAGAAGAAGAAAGAGAAGGAGGAGGAAGAGGAGAAGAAGAAAGAGAAGGAGGAGGAGGAGTGGGAGAAGAAAGAGAAGGAGGAGAAGAAGAAGAAGAAGAAAAGGAGGAGGAGGAGAAGAAGAGGAGGAGGAGAAAAAGAGAAGAAGAAGAGGAGGAGGAGGAGGAGGAGAAGAAGAAGAAGAAAGAGGAGGAGAAGAAGAAAGAGAAGGAGGAGGAGGAGGAGGAGAAGAGGAGGAGGAGAAGAAAAAGAGAAGAATAAGAAGAGGAGGAGGAGGATTAGGAGAAGAGGAAGAGGAAAAGGAAGAAGAGGAAAAAGAAGAAGGCTCAAATCTCCTGTACTGCCACCTGCTAGAAATAGACTGGGATGCCAGATTTTGTGCAGGTTCCAAAAAATTGGTTTAATCACTGCTTGATCTCTTCGGGTAGTGAAATATGCTCATGTTCCCTAGGGGGGCATGATTTAAAAGAGAAATGAGCTGAGCTGGAAAAATATTTCAAATTCATATTTTTGACCTCAACGTTACAGAGAAGCAGCTCGGTGTAGAGGTGAAAGAAAAATTCTCTTTAATACTCCTGCAACAAAGATGAACAGGGGACTGGAGGCTAAAACATACGAAGAACGGTGGCAGGAATTGGGTTTGACTAGTCTAGTGAAAAGGACTAGGGGTGGCATGATAGCAGTGCTCCAAAATCTAAAGGGCTGCCCCAAAGAAGAGGGGAGTCAAGCTATTCTCCTTCCGTTGTCCTCAATAACACCATCCTTGCGAGGTAAGACAGTGATGGGCAGACTCAGCTTTCCAAGCTCTCTGGGACTGAGCTGATAATGCACTTCTCAGCTGTAAGGGCTAGGAAGAGGGCAGGGAAGCATGGATCCAGTCACAGCTGGGCTGCCGGGTCTTTGGGAACAATTTCTCAGTGTGCTACCCATCCTGCGGCCTCAACAAAGTCAAGGGCCTTGGTAGTACAGTGGTCTAAAGCACCCTGTTATTAAGAACAGCTGCCTGCAATTACTGCAGGTTCGAATCTCGCCAGGCTCAAGGTTGACTCAGCCTTCCATCCTTTCTAAGGTAGGTGAAATGAGGACCCAGTTTGTGGGGGCAATAAGCTGACTTTGTATAAATATACAAAAGAATGAAGGCTATTGCTTAGCGCATTGTAAGCCGCCCTGAGTCACTGGAGAAGGGCGGCATATAAATCAAATTAAAAAACAACAACAACAACAAAAAAAAACGAGGGAAGACGGATTTGCTTATGGACCGCATGATTCGTGTAACAATTGCAGTGATCTGTTTAACAACCATAGCAAAAAATAAATAAAACAAAAAAGGTGACAAAATGAAGCCAAACTCACTTAAACAGCTGCCTTACTTAGCAATGGAAATTTGGGGATCAAATTTTGATCGTAAGTCGAGAACTACCTGCAAACCGTTGCTCAAAGGAACTGGATCAAAGCAGTATATAGAGGTTGTAATTTCTGGGGATATTATTTTTTTGAAGGAATTTTCATTCTGGAGGCATGCAGACAGAACAGTAATTTAATTTATCTGCCCTCAAAGAAATACCATTAGAAATCCTTGAGCATTATCCTGGTGACATCCTACCAGCTTGAGATCCAGAAACTGTAATTGCAAGATTCTAACACATCTATTAACACACTTAAGCACACAGCCCCTCCTTCCGGGATAATATACTGTATGTCAGTTTGATCTAGCAGTTAAGGCACCAGGCTAGAAAGCAGGAGATCATGAATTCTAGTCCCGCATTAGCCACGAAAGCCAACTGGGTAAATTTGGGTTAATCATCAGGAGACTGAGAGTTCTAGTACTACATTAGCCATGAAAGCCAATTGGGTGAATCTGGCCAAACATCAGGAGGCTGGGAGTTCTAGTCCTGCATTAGCCATGAAAGCCAATTGAGTGAATCTGGCCAATCACCAGGAGGCTGGGAGTTCTAGTCCTGCATTAGCCATGAAAGCCAATTGGGTGAATCTGGGCCAATCACCAGGAGACTGGGAGTTCTAGTCCCGCATTAGCCATAAAAGCCAACTGGGTGAATTTGGGTTAATCATCAGGAGACTGAGAGTTCTAGTACTACATTAGCCATGAAAGCCAATTGGGTGAATCTGGCCAATCACCAGGAGACTGGGAGTTCTAGTCCCGCATTAGCCATAAAAGCCAACTGGGTGAATTTGGGCCGATCATCAGGAGACTGGGAGTTCTAGTCCTGCATTAGCCATGAAAACCAGCTGGATGAATTTGGGCCAATCACCAAGAAACTGGGAGTTCTAGTCCTGCATTAGCCATGAAAGCCAACTGGGTGAATCTGCCCAATCACCAGGAAACTGGGAGTTATAGTCCCTCATTAGTCATGAAAGCCAACTGAGTAAATTTGGGCCAGCCCCCCTCTCTCAGCCCAACCAACCTCACAAGGTTGTTGTTGTGGAGAAAACAGGCGGAAGAAGTAGTGTTGGATATGTTTACCACTTTGGGTTGTTTGTAAAAAATAATGAAGGCGGGATACAAATAAATAAACGAAAGCAAGCCAACAATGCTGTGAAAGCATTCTTTTGCCCAGTTTGTCATGGTTTAGCAGCCCGAGCCAGTGAATATTCTATATTTTTTTGTTTTGTTTTGAATCCTAATCCTTTGCCTAGAGGCAGAAAATAACTTTCTGAAGGAGCTCTTACAATTACACAAAACAAAGAATGGACAATTAAAACAAAACAAAACAAAAAACCTGACCATCCCCTTAAGAGAACTGGAATTTCTAAAAAGAAAGGAAGGAGAAAAAAAAAAAAGAATTGTGCACAAAAACGAGTCACTTCCACAGGGAGCAAGTACCTGTGGCTCAAGCAGTAAATCCTAATTTCTTCCCACACTTGCTCAAAGGCAATTGCTGTCACAAATTCAGTAGCATCCAGGGTGGGAGGATTTAAGCAGAAATGATTTAAAAGAGGGTCTCATAAAGCTTCTTAGAAGAAAAATCCGGTCCGGTTCCAAGCCGGGAGAAAGATGCTGGAAATAAAATGGAGGCTGGCTGGTTGGAAAGAAAGTTTATTTGGATGCCAGAAACTTCAGTGACAGCAGCATGTTTCCGGGGTGGCTGACCAAATGGTTGGGTGAGTGGATGGATTTTTATAGGGTTCTGGGGTTTTGTGATTGAGATGCTCCAGGGGGTTGTGCAATGTGGTGAGCCTTGTGTCTTTTGCTATTCTAATGGTGGTGGGTAAATCCTATTATGTCCTAAAGATCAGGTCCTGTCCTTAGAATTTGGGGGGGCGGGGAATGTACATTCTTAATCCCATCAGATCCAGCCTTCTGTGGGAGCTGTGGCTAAAGGCATTTTGTTTATGAATAGATTGGCCCGGTCTTTTTTAATAGGTACAAAATATCCATCTCTAAAGACTTAAGATATCTGCTTGAGGTTATGGTAGGAAGACTGGGGCTGGTTTCTGCCTTTGTTAAGTTTTCTCTCCATTTCTCCTTTGGGGGTATATAATATTATGCTTCTTTTTATATTTCCCAAAATATTTCAGTCTTGGGGGGGTTAGGGTTAGGGTTAGGGGGGGGGCTTTCCTCAAGCTGATTCCAGATCCCCAGCTCTTCAAACGACTTTCAGGGAGTGGGTTTTCAAAAGGCCAACTGAGTGGTACTGTAAGGTCGAGGGGCAGAATTGTGGAGTAATAGAGATGAAAAGAAACTTACTAGCTTGACACAATCCTTTGGCATGAAATGTCCGAAAAGTGCTTTTTCAAAAGGCAACTTGGCTTCTCTTTTGTTTTTGTTTTTCCTGAAGATGTTTTGTTTCTCATCCAAGAAGCTTCTTCAGTTCTGACAGAATGGTGGAGGGGGGAAATGGAAGGATTGATATCCCTTGCAAGTCATCTGGTCATTCGCACTCTCTCTGGGAGTCGATAAGGCACAGATAAACCCCAAGAGGCTTCAATGCCTCTCAGAGAGAGTGCAAATGACCTGATGACTGCAAGGAATAGAAATCCATCCACTTCCCCCTCGACCATTCCATCGGAACCGAAGAAGCTTCTTGGATAAGAAGTGAAACGTCTTCAAGGGAAAAAAAACAAAAACAAAGAAAAGTCCAGCTGCCTTTCAAAAAAGCACTTTTAGGACAACCATGACTTGAGAATGACTAAGAATCTCCGCAGAAACTTTGCATGGAAACAACATCACTCTACTTTACTTAACGCTGTGCAGGTTATATAGACTACCAACGTTGAGGACGTTACCTAGTTTGGTGATGAAATGTCTGCAAGAAAACAACCAAGCTCAGAGATCACCATTTCAATCCTGAGCTACAAATATTCTCCTTTATCTGTGCTGTACAGGTAGTCCTCGCTTACCAACGACTCAGTCAGTGAACATTTGAAATTACGACAGCACTGCAAAAGGGGATGTACGACCGGTCCTCAAAGTTGCGGCCGCTGCAGTGTCCCGTGGGGGGTCACACGATCGTCATTTGTGACCTTCGTTTGTGACCTTTATTGACGCTTCCATCAATAAAAACCCCGATTCCCGCTCCACTGTCAATCAGGCTTCCTTAACCAAAGACTTCCCTAAACTATGCTCGCCGTATTCCTTATTTAAATGTATTTCTTTCTTTTTTTCCCCCCTCGGTTAAAAAATGAAATTATTAGCAAAGACAAGGTAATTAGGCCGTGACAACCTGTCCACCGCAGCCAATCAATAACAGGAGTAGATTAACTAAGACGACGGATTGTACAATGTTGATGGGCTATAAATGGCTAGAGAGAGAGAGAAAGAGAAAGAGAAAGAGAGAGAGAGAGAGAGAGAGAGAGAGAGAGAGAGAGAGAGAGAGAGAGAGAGAGAGAGAGACTGACCGGCAGAAAAAGGAGTCTTTTCTAACATATCCACAATAAAAAAAAAGAGAGAGAGAGAGAACCTTAAAATGCTATATAAGCAGGCTAACCTGAAATGACACCTGGTATTATAAATGGCCTAATCTATATGTTAATATGGTTGTATCACAGAACTGCAGCAAGAGTAAGATAACAATATGACTTTGGGGTTTCTATGGCTACCATCCTGAGCGAATGTGCCGGCAAGGGCCTTTGCAAGGCGGACACCGCAAACCCGGCTTTCCGAGGGTTTCTCTTTTGCTTATTTATGATATGATTTATGATAACGACAACATCTCCCATTTTCTCCCCTCGTCAGGTACAATAAATTGCCGTCGTTAATCTCCTTTTTTTTTTTTTTTGGTGGTGGTTCAGGCCTGATTACAATAATATAATAGGTGCCCAGTTATGGTAATCGGAAGCATTAAGGTGAGAGATTTTTTTTTTTTCTCAGCCCGGCTCATTTCTTACCAAAAAAGAAAAAAAAAACAAAAAAGAAATATGAATTTGGAGATGATCGGAGACAATTGTCACCAGGTGGGTTATTTTTTAAGGGTTTTTTTTTTTTTTTTTTTTTTTTTTTTGCTTTGAGCAAAAATTTCCGAGCCATCTCAAAATTCTCTCTTGCCTGTTGTTCGCAGGCAAAAAAAAAAAAAAAAAGGGTGGTTTTAAAATTAAAAGCCTGGGAAAGCTTTTCATGGAAATTTGGGACTTCTGACGTGTCCTGCCACCAGGGTGTGTGTGAGAATGGGAGGGCCACATCCACACCTGAAAGCAGGAAAAAAAGGAAAAACCAACCAGCCCATGTGTGGGAAGGTCCTTAGTCAGCTTTTATACTCTGTATTTATCGAGCTAATAGCAGTTGGGAAGGAGTTTTCAAGCTGGCACTTAAGACGGGAAAATATTTTATCCCGGTGCAGCAACTCCCAACTCATTTAAAACACACGCGCAGAAAGAAAACAAACACAGGATACAGTTGACCAATCTGGTTCTCTTGGTCCAAACATCTGAGAGCTGCTGGCGGTTCGGGCGAACCTCTAGCTAAGATTCTGTGCAGTTCAGAGAACCCGCAAATCCCACTCCTGCCTGGCTCCGTCCACCCCTCCCCTCCCCGGAGTCCCTATACAGTCCATTTTGGATGCAAGTAAGTACAGGGCAAGTGCGGAGGGTTGGGGAGGGTGAAAAACGGGCCTACCGGAAGATTGGGAAGGCTGGAAACGAGCCCATTTCCAGCCTCCAGAGGGCCTTCGGAGCCTGGGGAGGTCGTTTTCGCCCTCCTGGAGGTTCGAGGAAAGCCTCTGGAGCCTGGGGAGGGCAAAAACGCCCTCCCGCCATGGTGCAGGAGGCCGACTAGGCCACACCCACCATGGCCACACCCACCTAGCAACCAGGCAGCGAACCCTTGCTAAAAGTTTTGAAGCCCCCCCCCCCCTTCAAGACAGAAAATTTTATCTATCTGTCGTCTTGGCACTTTTCAGGGAAATCTTCCAGGTTTACAGGCAATCCTTGACTTACAACCATCCGTTTAGTGACTGTTCAAAGTTACAACAGTGTTGAAAAAAGCGACTTAGGACCAATCCTCATGGTTGTAAGAATCTCCCCGTGGTCACGTGATCAAAAATTTAGACGCTTGGCAACTGGCATGTACTTATGATGGTTTGCACTTGTCCCGGGGGGTGTGTGTGTCACATGATCCCCTTTTGCGACCTTCCCACCTCCCCATATGGACCAGTTGCCAAATATCTGATCATGGGAAAGCTACAACGGTTGTAATTGTGTAAAACGACCATAAGTCACTTTTTTTCAGTGCCTTTGTGACTCGTCACGAAACGAACTGTTCTAAGTCGAGGACTACCCGTAATAGAACCTGCAATGAAGTGGAAATGGGGTAGAAAGCCAGAATGACTTACTACCTGGGGAGATGGTGACACCCCATTAACGAAAGCAGAGATTACACACACAGGTGAGGCCCATGAAATCTCAGAGGCCAATGAGCATCACGCACTAATTTGCTTTAGGAAAGAATTAAGGGAGATTTTCAGCTATGGATCAGTTGAATTCCAAATATAAAAGCAAATGAAAATACAACTTTATCTGAAGTGGGGATGGACAAACTTTTTGCCGGATCTCATTTAGCTGTTTTTGGGGAGGGATTAAGGGGCTGGTTGAATCACGGAGACGAGAAAAGAGCGGGTTTCAAGTAGGATTAAGTCTTTTCCTTCTTCTTCATCCTTATTTTACGGCTTACAGTTATATTTCGCCTGGCTTCCTATTTCAAAATGATGAGAAACTCTACCCTAAGTTTTCAATAATCAGATGAGACTCTGAAGGTCAGTAAAATTGTGCAGGGGACTCAAAATTGTGCAGGGGACTCAATGCAGTGCCTGGAGGCCGTACGGATCTGGATGGGGAGAAACGGGCTCAGGCTCAACCCATCCAAGACCGAGTGGCTGTGGTTTCCGACGTCCCGATATAGTCAGCTGGCGCTATCGCTGGCTATTGGGGGTGAATCATTGGCCCCCACGGAAAGGGCTCGTAACTTGGGCGTCCTCCTGGACTCACAGCTGTCTTTAGAAGAGCACTTGACGGCCGTGACCGGGAGGATTTTTCATCAGGTTCGCCTGATTCGCCAGTTGCGTCCCTTTCTAGATCGGGACTCGTTACGCACAGTCACTCATGCCTCGTCACCTCTCGTCTGGACTATTGTAATGCTCTCTACATGGGGCTCCCCTTGAGGTGCACCCAGAGGCTCCAACTGGCGCAGAGTGCGGCCGCGCGGGTGGTTATGGGAGCAACATGGAGCTCCCATGTAACACCTCTCCTGCGCGAGCTGCACTGGCTCCCAGTGGTCTTCCGGGTGCGCTTCAAGGTTCTGGTTACCACCTTTAAAGCGCTCCATGGCTTAGGACCTGGTTACTTACGGGACCGCCTACTACCATCAACAGCCTCCCACCGACCAGTACGCTCCCACAGAGAGGGGTCCTCCAGGTGCCGTCGGCCAAACAATGTCGGCTGTCGGCCCCTTCTCTGTGGGGGCACCGACGATCTGGAATGAGCTCCCCCCAGAGATACGGAGGATTCCGGATCTGCGCACCTTCCGCTGCGAGCTGAAGACGCTTTTATTTCATCAAGCTGGCCTCGCCTAAATCTTCCCCCTTTTAAGTGTAAATTTTAAATTTTTAATGTATTTTAAAATATGGGTATCTTAAATTATGGGTATTAATTCAGCCAAATTTATTTAATTCATTTTATTCGATTTTAAATTTTGTATATCTATGTGTTTTATTTCATGGCTGTGCACCGCCCTGAGTCCTTCGGGAGTAGGGCGGTATAGAAATTCAATAAAATAAAATAAATAAATAAATAAAATAAATGTAGCTTTGGGGCTGATTTAACTAGGGTGCCAAGTCTGATGGTTCAGATTGTTCTGCCCCAGCTACGGACCCCAAAAAACGCAGCACACACAAAGTCTGTACAAACCTTAGTTTACTAAATTAAATCAGTCTTTTTTCAAATAAAGGCTGTTAATTAACTTTCTTAACAGCCTACAAGAATCCAAAGAATAAAGAATCGTAATCTTACTATGGTTGGCAGAAAGCCCAGAAGCAATTTGCAGGAAACGGATAAGCGAACTAAGATCAGGACGCGAAGGAGAGTGAATGAAGTTGTTCCCTGCAGATTGCCTCACTCGTCGTTCTTCCTTAAATAGGCTAAGGGAGTGGCCAATTAGCCCCAAGCCTTACTCTCGAGGAGACTTCCTCCTGAGGAGCCACTCCTGCCTTTTGGCAGCTCTGCGCGCCCGTGCATCGAGAAGAGGCTCCTCCTCTTCTTCCTCTTCACCCATGGAAGCTTCTGGAGGTTCTGAAGGCCCTGGCTGAATCCCCATCTCTGGCACCACAACTTCTCCAGCCTCCTCATTGTGAATGCTTCAACACAGGAAGTTTTTAAGAAGTGTCTGGACAACCATTTCTCTGAAGTAGTGTAGGGTTTTCTGCCTGAGCAGGGGGTTGGACTAGAAGACCTCCAAGGTCCCAACTCTGTTATCCTATTCCCGTGATGGGGAACCTATGGCATGCATGCCACAGGTGGCGCGCATAGCCATATCGGTGGGCACGCGACCTCAGCTCCGGCGTGCATGTGCGTGCCGGCCAGCTGATTTTCAGGCCTTCTGGGCCCATCAGAAGTAGGGAAACAGGCTGTTTCCTGCCTCTGGAGGACCTCAGGGGGTGATGGGGAAGGTCCGCTTTTCTCTCTCCCCAGCCTCCAGAGTCTTTCTAGGAGGGACTGGAAGTTGGCAAACGGGCTGTTTTTGGACTCCGGAAGGCCTCCAGAGGAGTGGGGAAGGCTGTTTTTGCCCTCCCCAGACTCCTCGAAAGGCTCTGGAGGCTGGGGTCAGCAAAAACCAGGTCTTCCGGTCCCACCAGAAGTTGGCAAACGGGCCGTTTCCGACCTCCGGAGTGGTAGGGAAGGCCGTTTTCGTCCTTTCCAGACTCCTAGAAAGGCTCTGGAGGCTGGGGAGAGCAAAAAACAGGCCTACCGTGCCATCACGTGCCAGGAGTGGGGGGAGAGTGGGTCGTACGCACATGCGCGGAGACAGGGTGCATAGAATTATGGGTGTGGGTGTGTGCACGCATGACTCCCCCCCATCCTGGCATGCGATGGCAAAAAGGTTAGCCATCACTGCCCTATCCTATTCTTCTATTCTATTCTACTTATACCACCTTGCCTAGCGCCTTGATTACATGTTCAGGTTCAAGGCCACTTGCCAAGAGCCTAGGACAGCGATGGCTAACCTTTTTGCCATTGCGTGCTGAGGGGGAGAGGTTTGCATGCATACGTGCCCACACCCATAATTCTATGCGGCCTCCGGAGGTCTCTCTAGGAGTCTCTGGAGGCTAGAACAGCAAAAAAGTCACTTCCTGTCCAACCGGGAGTTGGGAAATGGGCCGTTTCAGGCCTCCAGAGGGCCTCTGAGGGGGGAAGGCTGTTTTTGCCCTCCCCAGATGCATAGAGAGGATCTCGAGCCAGGTGAGAAAGAAAAACGGGCCTTCCCCACCCCACACCCCCAGGCCCTCCGAAGGCAAGAAACAGCCTGTTTCTCTACTTCTGGTGGGCCCAGAAGGCCCGAAAATCAGCTGGCCAGTGCGCGCAAGCACGCCAGAGCTGAGCACGCGTGCCCATTGATATGGCTACGCGTGCCACTGTGGCACGCATGCCATAGGTTTGCCATCACAGGCCTAGGAAGAAACAGAGTGTGGAAAAAAAAATCAAAATGGAAATATATTAAAGTCGGAAAAACAAAACACCCTGCCAGTTTATTCCCACCAAGTGGCAAAATAAGACAAATCGCTTGTGTGTGCAAACAAGTTGTTCGGCTTCCACTAAAGTAAGCTGAAGACGCTTTGAAATAATCAATACAGACACTTCCCGTTTAACGCGCCGTGAGATCAGAGAGAAATATTCATAATTCAGTTAGACAAGCACCTTTGGGCTCGGCAGGCACCGTATCTAGATTCAGCTAGATTTGTAGAGCTAAGACTATGATAGGACTCACTACTGCATTTCTGTCTAAGACTCACAGAGTCTCAAAGAAGGTTTTGTGTCCTTCTGGAACAGGGGTGTCAAACTTGCGCCGTCACGGCGGTGTCACATGACGTATCGTGATTTTCCTCCCCTTCGCTAAATTGGGCATGGGGGTGCCTAGTGCGTGACGCATCCGGTCCGTGAGCCAGGAGTTTGACACCCCTGTTCTGGAAGATTCAAACGTAACAGAACTTTAAATTAAATTACCATTGAATTAATTCAATTAATTGTTCCTTTGTTTTGCTATCTGGATTGAAGTTAATGGAAAAATTGGACCTTTCCTTACCAACGATAGAGAAATCAAGGAATTATTGATAAACCATTTGTCAGGCATTCCACTGACGAGCTAAAATGGCATTTTCTTATTAATATCTCTTTGCCAAATCTAATTAAGGGCTGCTAATTTTTAGCATAAGGTTGCAAATACTGATTTCAGCTGGGTTGCAATACCTGAGCTCAGTCTCACGGCCAACAATGGGATCTGCTTCGCATAAAAGTGACTGTTTTTCACACACTTATGACCGTTGCGGCATCCCCAGGGTTACGTGATCAAAATTTAGACACTTGGCAACTGACTCATATTTATGACGGTTTTAGTGTCCCGGGCATATTGGTGGGCATGTGAGCTCAGTTCCGGTGCACATGTGTGCGCTGACCAGCTGATTTTCAGGCCTTCTGGGCGCACCGGAAGTAGGGAAACAGGCTGTTTCCTGCCTCCAGATGGCCTGGGGGTGGGTGGGGAAGCCCCGTTTTTTGCTCTCCCCAGACTTCAGAGGCTTTCTAGGAGCCTGGGGAGGGCAAAAATGGCCTTCCCCACCCCCTGAAGGCCCTCCAGAGGCAGGAAATGGTCGGTTTGCCAACTTCGGTTGGGACTGGAAGGCCCGTTTTTTGCTCTCCCCAGGCTCCAGAACCTTTCTAGGAGCCAGGGGAGGGCAAAAACAGCCTTCCCCACACACCCCGGAAGCCCGGAGGGTCATTCTCACCTGTAATGTGAGAAAGAAGGGGGAAAAAACTGGCCAGGTGCTGCAGTTTTATGACTGCCTATATAAAAAGTTAACCTTTTAAAAAAACCTATGCGTTTAATTGGGTGCTCACCCCTAATCAATTAATATATCTAATCAACTGAAGACCTTGCCGTGATTGGAGCTATAACAGGGCGATGTATAAATCTATGCTTCAATTAATCTTTACTCCATCCCAGTGGACATCAACTGAAGATAGTCTACCTGAGGAAGCATAAAGAAGACTAAGGGAGCCTGGTGGCTCAGCAGACTAAAAGCATTGTGATTAACACCAGCTGTCTGCAATTACTGTAAGTTCAAATCTCACCAGGCTCAAGGTTGACTCAGCCTTCCATCCTTTCTAAGGTAGGTGAAATGAGGACCCAGTTTGTGGGGGCAATAAGCTGACTTTGTATAAAAATATACAAAAGTATGAAGGCTATTGCTTAACGCATTGTAACCCGCCCTGAGTCTCCGGAGAAGGGCGGCATATAAATCAATTTTTTTTTTTAAAAAAAAGCAGGTTATTCTGCTTTATAACCTGTGCTTCATAGGCTCCTAGTAAATTGACCATGTTATGGTTATGGATAATGTGAATTGTAATCTAATAGTTGGGAAAGGAGAAAGTGTTGCTCAGTCACTAAGGCGTGTCTGACTCTTCATGACCCCATGGACCGTAGTGTACCAGACCCCACCTCCCACCCCCATGCTCCACTGTCTCTGGGATTTTCCCCAAATTTTTGTTCCTGGCATCAATGACACTATCTAACCATCTCATCCTGTGGCGTCCCCTTCTCCTTTTGCCTTCCATCTTTCCCAACATCAGGGTCTTTTCCAAGGAGTCCTTTCTTCTCATTAGATAGCCAGAGTATTTGAGCTTCAGCTTCGGTCTCTGTCCTCCCTTTCCTTTAGGATTGACCGATTGGATCTCCTCGCGGTCCAAGGGACTCTCAAGAGACTTCTCCACAGCACCACAATTCGAAAGCATCAAGACTTCGCTTTCAGCCTCCCTTACGGTCCAACTCTTACAGCTGTACAAGGAACGCTGTAGGTAGTCCTTGACTTACAACAGTTAGCGACTGTTCAAAATTACAACGGCACTGAAAAAATGGTATCAAGTTTCCGAAAGATGCCCTAATTAATTCATGAGCCATGATCCAAACTTCAAAAGAAATATAGTCATTTATTAGGAGCAACATTCCGGCAATACTGGGATGCAGTTAGGACTGATCCTACGTAGATTTACGTTCCCCTATGACCCTGTCTCTCCCCTCCTCTCTGGCCATGTCATAAATCAGATTCTCCAATTAACCACTTTGGCTGGCTGTGAAACCTAACACCCTCCTTCCGATTGCGGTCAGAAAGAATGTATGGAATTCACTTCAGTTCTCCCTCCCTCCTGCTCATGGCAACTTGAAAGCTGTGCAAGTTAGAGCACTGTAGCACTCAAGACTTATATACTGCTTCACAGTGGCTTTCCAGTCCTCTTAAGTTGTTTACAGACTCAACCTCTTGCCCCAATAATCCTAACCGGTGGACTCAGTCTTCTGAGGTGGGTAAAATGAGGACCCAGATTGTTGGGGGGCCATAGGCTGACTCTGTAAACTGCTTAGAGGGCTGGAAAGCACTGAAAAGCGGTATACAAGTCTAAGGGCTATAGCTATCAGTAAAAGATCATTAAAGATCGCTAAAAGATCATTAAGGATCAGTGAAAGATCACTGCATCAGCAAAAGATGCATTTTAAAGTAGATTTGCAACAAGGCCTGGCCTTTGTCTCGATGACCTTGACCAGAAAGAAGGGGGATGGAAATGAGGGGGAGGAATATCTTAGGACCTGGGGCTCTGAAAGTATTTTAGCATGAGCTTTGAATAATTATCCTACAATATGAGTTTCCTGATTAATTGCTTCAGATAAGGTCTCCTTTTCCTAACTGGCCTCCAGTGACTCTCCCTACTTCCCATAATCACTTGTGTCTCGTGTTTTTTTGTTTCCCCCCCCTGCACACCGAGAGGGAGACTGAGGAGGGGGAAAAAAAAAAACCCCGAGATACACAATTCCATTACTTGAGGATTAGCCAGAAGATAACCTTACGTATTCCATTACTGACCGTGATTTGAGTAATTATGCAATCAAACGGAGTCACTTTGAAAGATACCTTAATTGTTTTCCCAGGTTTGTGCATCCAGCTGAGAGAAGGTGCATCTGTCCACAGCGCAAAAGTGCATTCAGACGGCCGAAGGGAAATGTAATGAGAAATCAGGCCAATTTTCAGAAAGCTAATTAAACTTTCGAAGGAACATTGTATAAAGGAGGAAGTTAGATGCCCTAATTTACTCCAAACAGAACAGAACAGAACAGAACAGAACAGAACAGAACAGAACAGAACAGGAGTGGGAAGGGACCTTGGAGGTCTTCTAGTCCAACCCCTTGCAGGAGACCCTATAGTTATTCTGGACGTATGACTATCCAATCTCTTCTTATAAACCTCCATGGATAAGAGCAGCCACAATCTCTGAAGGCAAAATAAATAAATATTGTATGTTGTGCTCTAAGCACACAGCCCTTAATCATTCTGCACTGCTCCCAATAATGATGGGGCATTTGTTTTCAATTTGATTTGATAATCATGTGTGTGTGTTTTTCTGATCTTTTCCGTGATTTTCCTTCCAGAAACTGGCAGAATGGACGTTGGTCTTACCCAGGGTGGATAAAAATCAATGATTTTTTTAAAAAATCAAAAAAATCAGATTTTTTTGATTTAAATCAGATTTTTATTTTTATCCAATTTATTTTAATAAAAAACTTTTGGGGTAAAAATCTATCGTAAGATAGTTTTCTATTTAAGATACATAAATAATTTAGCTTATTCCGCATGAAATGGAGCTTAGTTACGTAGCAGGAGGCTGTATATTCTGCAACACTGGGACCATCGGTGAGTCAACAGTGGGTCAACGGAGTAGCAGAGATGACAGTTGCTCTTTAAAAATTATGATTTAAATCGAGTTGATTTAAATCAAGCCTTTTTACTAGTGATTTAAATCGTGATTTAAATTGTGATTTAAATCAACTCGATTTAAATCAAATCCACCCTGGTCTTACCTGATACGTCTGTTCTCTATGAGGAGGAAACGGCAGTCAGTGTTTCGACTCGGTCATATGCTGCATAGAAGAGTCCAATCCCACACCTGACTGCCGTTTCCTTCCGAGTAGGAGAACTGTTTGACTGGGAGACCAGGGGCTTCATTTTAAGCCCCCAGCTGCGAAGGGGCAGATCTAATCCAACCCCCTGCTCAAGCAGGAAACCCTATGCCATTTCAGAGAGATGGTTGTCCAATCCCTTCTCAAAACTTCCAGTGTTGGAGCATTCACAAGTTCTGGAGCAAGCTGTTCCACTGGTTAATTGTCCTTGCTGTTAGGAAGTTTCTCCTTAATTCCAGGTTGCTTCTCTCTTTGGTTAGTTTCCATCCACTGTTTCTTGTTTTGCCTTCAGGTGCTTTGGAGGATAGGTTGACGCCCTCTTGTTTGTGGCAGCCCCTCAAATATTGCAACACTGCGTTCAAATCATCCCTAATTCTTCTTTTCATTAGACGACCCTGTTTCCCCGAAAATAAGACCCAACCGGAAAATAAGTCCTAGCATGATTTTTCAGGATGCTCATAATGTAAAACCTACTCCCAAAACAAGCCCCAATTAAGATTGTCAGCCAGATGAGTGCATTTAGTACCGTATTTCCCCCCAAATAAGACCTAACCAGAAAATAAGCCCTAATGTGTCTTTTGGAGCAAAAATTAATGTAATACCCGGTCTTATTTTCGGGAAAACATGGTAGACATACCCACTGAGTACCCTGTTTCCCCCTAAATAAGACATTCCCTGATAATAAGCCCAATCGGGCTTTTGAGCGCATGGCAATAAGGCCAAGTGCTTATTTCAGGGTTCAAAAAAAATATAAGACAGGGTCTTATTTTCGGGGAAACACAGTAGTTGTTCTCACTGTCAGGACTTTTGGAAAACCCCACAACTGATGTTAATATTTTCTATATTGCTGGCTGTACCTCGGATCATCATTTCACAGGTTGTTTCATGGATTATCAGTGCAAAGCACTATCCGGATCGCTAACTAATTTCTCTTCCGTTTGTTTTAATCGTGTAATTGTCTGATTTTGAAAAACCAAGCTTTTTTTAAAAGAAAAAAAAAAGATTGATGGGCCCACCCCATGTCGTAAGCCCCTGGGTGGGCAAAAATCTCCTGATTTAATTCATCCTCAAAACATCCCTGCAAGGTAAGTTGCAATCCGCACCCCCCTTCCCACTGTATAGAGATGGGAACTGAAGATTGAGATAAGGGTTTTTGTGAAAAGCCACCCAGTGAGGAGACAGCTGAGGCTGGATTAATTAGCTAATTGAAATATATATTACTTAACTCAATGGAAGCACTGTTTTTGAGGGTCCTGAAATGAAAAACAGCACCCTCTCTTCTTATACACAAGGCAGACAAATCACTTAGCTGCTGGAAAGACCCTTTCAGTGTGTGTAGCCTCAATCCAGAGATATACAAAGATAGCCGATAGACTTTGGCCTGAAAAAAACCCAAAGCAATTACTGAAAAAGTTGGTGAAGGGACCTGAAATTGTTTACACGACCCACAGGGCTAAATGATTTAAAACCGATATTGGCGTTAGAGGTTCTCAAATATTCTTTTTTTTTCTGCTTTAGTCACAATACCCATTATTGTTTATTCGTACCTGTGTGTCTGTCTTGGTTATAACTGAGAATTAGTGTCATGTCATTTTCAGGTGAAACAGACACATGATGATATGATCCACTCAGAGTCACTTCGAACTGTGAGATGGGCGGTAAATAAATTTGAGTATTTATTTGCTCTGGGATTTTAAAAATTCAAACCAACAGGCACCTGCCACATAATACCCCAGACTTAATCGTTGATAAGAAAGACAAAAAAGTCTGCAGTACCTGGAGACAGCAGAATAGAAGAGAAGGAACTGGAGAACATAACAAAATACAAAGACCCACAAATACAGATAGTCCTTGACATACGATCGCAACGGAGCCGAAAATCTCTGTCGCTGAGTGAGACAGTTGTTTAATGGCCCTGTTTTATGGCCTTTCTTGCTACAATTATTAAGTGAATCACTGCAGTTGTAAAGTAAGTAACATGGCTGTTAAATGAATCTGGCTTCCCCGTTCACTTTGCTTGTCAGGTCGCAAAAGGGTATCACATGACCCCGGGAGACTGAGACTGTCATAAATACGAACCAACTTGCCAAGTGTCTGAATTTCGATCACGTGACCTCAAGAATGCTGCAACAGTCCTAAGTGTGAAAGATGGTCGTAAGTCACATTTTTCAGTACCGTTGTAACTTTGAACAGTCACTAAACAAATGGTTGTAAATTGAGGACTACCTGTAGAAGTAGAACGGCTGTGGCAAAAGAAAGCAAAGAGAGTACCAATAGTAATAGGAGCCCCGGGTTCAATGCCAACACAACTGGTGCACCACTTGAACACTATCGGCATTGACAAAATGCCCATCGGTCAATTGCAAGAAGGCAGCTATTCTTAGAACAGCTTACATCCTGCAACGAGACCTCTGACACCATCAAACACTTACATCTGCCCAGATCCTTTGGAAGGACTTTATAGGCCAGTGTTGGCGAACCTTTTTGGCACCGAGTGCCGAAACGAGAGTGCGTGTGCGGGGGAGTGCTGGAAACCGGAAGAGCAGCTCCCCGGCAATTCCCTGGCGCACATGCGCGCGCTCCCGTTTCAGCACTTCAGCACAGTAAGTGTCAGAGGTCTCACTGCAGGATGTAAGCTGTTTCAAGAAAAGCTGCCTTTTTGCAATTGACCGATGGGGATGCTGAGCTTCCAGTTTCCGGTGTGCGAAGACCAGCTGGCCAGCGGAACCCAGAAGAGCAACGGGCGCTGGCTGGCGAGCCCGCAGAGATGGCTCTGCATGCCACTTCCAGCACGCATGCCATAGGTTCACCATCATAGTTATAGGCGGTCACAAATAGCAATAACAGGCAGGCAGGCAGGCAGGCAGATCTGTCTGTCTGTCTGTCTGTCTGTCTATCGTGTGTGTGTGTGTGTGTGTGTGTGTGTGCGTGTGTGTGTGTGTGTACCCATTCCATAGTGCTTTACTGCAATCTCTGTGTGGTTTACAATGTCACTATATTTTCCCCAACAATCTGGGTCTTCATTTTACCCGAAGGATGGAAGGTTGAGTCAACCTTCAGCCCTGCCAGGATCGAACTCCACGCTATGTGCAGAGTTTGCCTGCAATATGCAGTCTAACCACTGTGCCACCAGGGCTACAAAATGCCAAATTCAGCTTGAACAACTGTATGACTGTATGACGAACCGTAATATTTCTGTTCGGGTGTCCGCGTTACTTCAGACTTTGTGCATTTAAAAATTCATAAATGGATAAACGTGACAAAAATATGGGAGATGGCCGGAACACAAAGTAAATTTTGATCGAAATTAAATGGACAAGCTGTCTCTCCTGCGCCACATTTAAAAATTAGCGACAACTTTTGGAGGGGGATACGACTTGAGGAGAATATCCAAGATTTGCAGTGCAGAGCTATGGCTTTGGTCTGAGGGAAAAACAAAACATTGAATAATCATGGAGCAAAGCACTAATCTTCTGCTACCGTCATTTGGATGCAAACCACAGAGTTATTAATCTACAACCTGGATATAATCATTGTTATCCAAAGTTCATCTGCATAAGCAAAGTACTTTTGTGCACATCCGGGAAACGTTTTTTTTCTATGGCAGAAGGAAAAGTGCTATAAATCTTCCCTGAGTTTCCCACAGGATATTATGGTCTACAATCCACAACTTCAATGCGCACGGTAGAAAATTACAACGCGAAGAACAATCTTGCTACAGAATACAGAATACCACAGTCCTCGAATTTACAACCATTCATTTAGTGACTGCTCGAACTGACAGCGGCATTGAAAAAAGTGACTTAGGACCGTTTTTCACATTTACAACCGTTGCAGCATCCTCCCGTGATCACGTGACCAAAATTGGGATGCTCAGCGACTGGTTCATATTTATGACGGTTGCAGCGTCCCGGAGTCATGTGATCCCCCCTTTTGCGATGTTCTGACAAGGAAAGTCAGTGGGGAGGCCAGATTCACTTAACAACCCTATTACCGGGGCTGGGGGTGGGTGGGCGGGTGATTTTATTTTATTATATATGATTCTTTTACTAGTTTTATTGTTGTTTATATGATGTTTTTATATATTTGTATACAGGGACGTGGTGGCTCAGTGGCTAAGACGCTGAGCTTGTTGATTGAAAGGTTGGCAGTTCAGCGGTTCGAATCCCTAGTGCCGCGTAATGGGGTGAGTTCCCGTTACTTGTCCCAGCTTCTGCCAACCTAGCAGTTCGAAAGCACGTAAAAAATGCAAGTAGAAAAATAGGGACCACCTTTGGTGGGAAGGTAACGGCGTTCCGTGCGCCTTTGGCATTTAGTCATGCTGGCCACATGACCACAGAGACGTCTTCGAACAGCGTTGGCTCTTCGGCTTTGAAACGGAGATGAGCACCGCCCCCTAGAGTCGGGAACGACTAGCACATATGTGCGAGGGGAACCTTTACCTTTACTTATATATTTGTAAGCCGTCTTGAGTCGCCATGTGCGAATAGGTGGCAATATAAATCTAAATAATAACAACAACAACAACAGCAACAACAACACTAACTTAACAACTGCAGTGATTCACTTTACAACTGTGGCAGGAAAAGTCGTAAAATGGGGCAAAACTCACTGAATGAATATCTGGCTTAGCAAAAGAAACCTGTAAATATGAAAGGCCTCCCAGATGTGGTCTGTGGCTTCCAGAATCTTAGTGGTTTGGATGGATTGTGTGTTTTGTGTGTGTGTGTGTGTGTTGTGTGTTATTTCTGCCTACTTCTTGAACGTACCGATGGGCTGCCGGGGAAGAGGAAAGGCAGAGGGAGATTGATGGCGCAAGGAGCATGAACTGTGGATATTCTCATGATTCGATTAAAGAATGAAGAGCGAAACTTCTCAGCCATGGCTGGCCAACTTCCCCTTCCAAGTTGGGATTAAAGCCCCTGCTTGGGAAATTTCCCTTTTAATGGGTAAGCGGGTTGCCCGCCAAGCTCTGCCACCACTTTACAATTTGCTGATGAGCACAGCTCCACACTGGGTGGGGAAAACGGGGGTGGGGGGGGGATTATCCCTTTGCTGCTGCTTGCCATCTTCGGAACACCCAACCTATTAATCCAGCCTCCTTGCCAAGCACTAAAGCAGCGGTTTGGAGCCAATCCTTTTAGGAACAAGGGGGTCGGTGCCCACATTGTGACAGTCCTTCCGAAAGAGAGAGGGAGAGGGGAGGGAAACGAATGAGTTTGGTGAGTTTCAGGGGGGAAAAAAACACACCAAACCACACAAATGCACAACTTGTATAATCGCGTCAGCCTGAGAATACAGGTAGTCAGATACAGAATAACAGAGTTGGAAGGGACCTTGTAGGTCATCTAGTCCAACCCCCCGCCCAAGCAGGAGACCCTACATCATTTCTGACAGATGGCAGTCCAGTCTCTTCTTGAAAGTCTCAAGTGATGAAGCTCCCACAACTTCCGAAGGCAACTTCTGTTTACTCTCACTGTTCTCACTGTCAGAAAATTTCTCCTTATTTCCAGGTGGAATCTCTCCTTGGTCAGTTTCCATCCATTATTCCTTGTCTGGCCTTCAGGCACCTTCGAAAATAGTTTGACCCCTTCCTCTCTGTGGCAGCCCCTCAAATATTGGAACACTGCTCTTATGTCCTCGATGTACGATCACAATTGAGCCCAAAACGTCTGTTGTTAAGCGAGACAGCTGCCAAGTGAGTTTTGACTCATTTTATGACTTTTCTTGCCACCGTTGTGAAGTGAATCACTGCAGCTGTTCAGTTGGTAACATGGTTGTTAAGTGAAACTGGCTTCCCCATGGACTCTACTTGTCAGAAGGTCCCAAAAAAGGAATCACATGATCTCCCGGACACTGCAACCGTCATAAATATGAACCAATCGCCAGCCAATCTAAATTTTGATGACGTGACCTTGGGGATGCTACAACAGTCATAAATGTGAAAAACTGTCTTAAAAGTCACTTTAATGCCCATTGTGACTTCAAATGGTCACTAAATAAATGGTTATAAATTGGTTATAAGGACTACCTGAAGTCTTCTAATTGATGGGCAGAGAGGCTGGAAAATTATTTACTTTCATGGCAATGTACTTACTAATCCGTGATACTTTAGAAACAGGGGTGTCCAACCTTGGCAACTTTAAAACTTGTGGACTTCAACGCCCAGAATTCCCCAGCCAGCCTGATTGGAAAATTCTGGGAGTTGAAGTCCACAAATCTTAAAGTTGCCAAGGTTGGACACTCCTGATTTAGAAGGCATGTTTTTTTTTTAGCAATAACTTCCCTATTCGTAATCCCTGTACAATATCCAGAATAATAATAATAATAATAATAATAATAATAATAATAATAATAATAATCTGCTGAGCTATTAACCAGCCTCAAAGGCTGTGAATCTCACTAAAGATTAACCAATAATAATAATAATAATAATAATAATAATAATAATAGTCACAAGGACACAACACACCAGATATCACAGTTGTCGAAAACCGAAACGTACAATTTATTGACGTCGCGGTAGCAGGAGATGCCAGAATCAAAGAAAAAGAATTGAAAAAAATCATGAAATACTGCGACCTGAACATCGAAACTACACGGCTATGGATGAAACATGTAACAGTGATACCCACTGTCATCGGGGCATTGGTACCATGTCCAAGAATTTTACAAGATACATTAAGAAATTGCAGCTTCCTGCAATAACACCAGCGGAACTGCAAAAAACTGCGCTACTTGGAACATCATACATCTTAAGAAGGTACTAGGATGCTGGCAGCAACCCGTATCAACCATTCGCACCAATGGTATCTGTGATGCATTTTTGAATGTTCAGTTGACTGAGTTTCATGTTTAATGAATGAAGTAAATAATAATAACAACAACAACATTTATTGTCACTACACATGTACAATGAGATTGGTGGAGTTCCCTCAGTGCACCCCCCCCCCAACACAATACAACTCACAGTGGAAACAGAAAATCCCTAACCCAATAAATCATATTAACAAACCCCCAGTCCTATTACACCAGTGTGAACATGTTACACATTGCACCGGCCCTGCAAGTCCATCGTACTACATAGTTATGATGTTATTTCACATTCAGGAGTCTGACAGCCCATGGATAAAAATTGTTCTTCAGCCCGTTTATGCGGCTGGCTATGCTTCGATATATCTCCTTCCGGATGGTAGGAAGGTAAAGAACTGCTGACCAGGGTGTGAGTTGTGAGGTTTGGCTTCAGGACAATGCTAACAATAAGCCAACTTTCTTCCTGACCCCTCAGTTCATATACCAGTGATGGCTAACCTTTTTGCCATCGCGTGCCAGGAGAGGGGGGGGCGGTGGAGGGTCGCGCGCGCACATGCCCATGTGCATGCGTGCGCAACCCCCTCCCCCCTCCCCCCCGCTCCTGGCACATGATGGCCTGGTAGGCCCGTTTTCCTCTCTGTGTATCTGGGAAGGGCGAAAACAGCCTTTCCCACTCCCTTGGAGGCCCTACGGAGGCTGAAAGGGCCCATTTCCCGACTCCCGGTGGGACAGGAAGTGACATTTTTTGCTGTCCCCAGCCTCCAGAACCTCTCTAGGAGTCTCTAGGAGCCTCTCTAGGAGTCTCTAGGAGCCTCTCTAGGAGTCTCTAGGAGCCTATCTAGGAGTCTCTGGAGGCTGGGGACAGCCGTCACTTCCTGTTCCACCGGGAGTGGGGAAATGGGTCCTTTCAGCCTCCGTAGGGCCTCCAAGGGAGTGGGAAAGGCTGTTTTCACCCTTCCCAGATACACAGAGAGGATCTGGAGCAAGGTAAGAAAGAAAAACGGGCTTTCCCCACCCCACCCCCCCAGGCCCTCCAGAGGCAGGAAACAGCCTGTTTCGCTACTTCTGGTGGGCTCAGAAGGCCCGAAAATCAGCTGGTCGGCGCACGCATGCGCCCCAGAGCTGAGCTGGCGTGCCCACTAATATGGCTCGTGTGCCACCTGTGGCACGCGTGCCATAGGTTTGCCATCACGGTCATATACGTTTTTTTTTTAAAAAGCTGTCTTCCTTTGAAAGCAAAGGGAAAATACGATGCCTAGAAAGCCACTTTGCCCTGTATCTAAGCAACTAGGAAGCAAAGTTTTTGTAATCTGGGGAAAAAAAAAAAAAAAAGAAAATTGCCACCCACCACCTTGAATGAACGAACAAATGACTAATATAAATATGTGCAGGCAGTTTGGTAGATTAAAAAACCCAGACAAATAATGTTGATGATTCTTAAAGACTTGAAGATACAGAATTTCTAACGTGAACGCTAATTTCGAGCGCATAAAGAGAAATGTATCTCATGTTCTCTAATAGACTCACAGACATGAAAGAAACTGCCAAGAAAAATGTTTGATAACACATTTATAAAACATTTTGATGATTGGACTACACCAGAGAACATTTCCTTAGTAGCTGCATTGTTCCTTTTATTCTTAGATAAAGGTAAAGACATCTTTAAGTCAATTTTGAAGTGATTACCTGGAACATATTCATGCTAAGAACACATTCTTAGCAACAATATGAAAGTGGCCTGCAATTGCATTCACCTAGAGGTCCCCCCCCCCCGTTTCCTAGTCTAATTTAGACTCCTGGTTGTAAAGTGATTTTTCTATGTGAAGGCATATGCTTATGAAGAAATTCATGGCCCTGAATATGGAATTTTATTGAGAGCGCCTTGGTAAGATTAAAAATTAAAAGGACCAAGAAGCAATTGAATGTATGAATGTATGTATAAATAAATAAATAAATATACCTATACATACATATATACATACATACATACATACATACACACTCTACTGCTATAGGAGCTTATTACCAGAGGTGGTATTCAGCCGGTTCGCACAAACCGGTAGCGGCGACTGCGGGTGGGCCTACCCACCAGCCCCGGCATAATGCCATCCTATTTAGCCACGTTTTCGAGGCCAGGCACATGCGTGGAAGGCGCACATCAGAGGTGGGTTTCAGCAGGTTCTGACCAGTTTTGGAGAACCAGTGGTGGAAATTTTGAGTAGTTTGGAGAACCCGTAGTAAAAATTCTGACTGGCCCCGCCCCCATCTATTCTCTGCCTCCCAAGTCCCAGCTTCGCACATATGTGCGCCAGTGGTGGGTTTCAAATTTTTTTATTACCGGTTCTGGGGGTGTGGCTTGGTGGGTGTGGCATGGCTAGGTGGGCGTGGCAGGGGAAGGATACTGTAAAAACTCCATTCCCTCCCCAATCTGGGGGAAGGTTACTACAAAATCCCCATTTCCTCCCGATTAGATAGGGGCGGAGCAAACCGGTGGTAAGAATATGTAAAACCCATTGCTGCTTATTACAGGCCGCGCATTGTTATGTGGGCAATATTTTTTCTAAATTAACTTTGTTAAATTGAAAGTAAAGGCTTCGGAAAGAGTTCACCATAAAGTAAAGGTGGGAAGTGAAAATTCCAGGTTAATGTTAATATTACAGGTAGTCCTCGACTTAAAACAATTCATTTAGCGACTGTTCAAAGTTACAACAGCACCGAAAAAAGTGGCTTACGACCATTTTTCACAGTTACGACCGTTGCAGCATCCCCACGGTCATGTGATGTTTGACATGGGGTTCATATTTATGACGGTTGCAGTGTCCCGGGGTCATGTGATCCCCTTTTGTGACCTTCTGACAAGCAAAGTCAATGGGGAAGCTAGATTCACTTACCAACGGTGTTACTTATTTAACAACTGCAGGGATTCACTTAACAAACAAGGTGAGAAAGGTCGTAAAATGAGGCAAAATTCACTTAACTAATTTCTCACTTAGCAACATAAATTTTGGGCTCAGTTGTGGCTGTAAATCGAGGACTACAGTACCTGTAATCTAATGTCAACAATTATGGTTAGTGAACTTACAGTGTGCAATGATGAGGTGAAGGTTGGACTGAAGATTAGATTTCAGAAGGATGGTGTACAGGTAGTCCTCGACTTACGGCCGTTGGTTTAGTGACCGTTCGAAGCGACGAAGGCATTGAAAGTAGTGGCTCGTAACCGTTTTTCACGCTTAGTGACTTCAAACAGTTGCCAAAGGAATGGTTGTAACTTGAGGGCCACCTGTATAAATTCTGGACCGCTCTAATCCCTCCCCATCCATTTGCAAAAGGGCAAAGGACTGGGGATTATGGGAGTTGTAGTACAGCTTGTCAGGAGGACACCAGGTTCGGGAAGCCAGTTGCCATGAATTCATAAGCATCCGGGGTTGCCAATTCACCTTTTCCTGGCAAGGCCTTGTTTCCTCTCCTCCCCCCCCCGCACAAACCGGCCTCGTTGTTTCCATGGTAACAACAGCCCCAGGGAGACTATATTGGGGGAGAAATCTACAATAGAACAGGATAATTTCCAAGGAATTCGGAGAATAAATTATCAACTCGAACGAAAACAAGCTGGCAGTCTCTGGGGGGTTTCTAGAACTGTTTCAAAACAAAGAAAATAACTACAAATATGGGAAGGACTCCATATTAATAAAACAAAATGGAAAGAAGGTTCCTTTAGTCAGTTTCCAGTCTAGGCCGGAGCCAGATTTCTTAGCCATGAAATAAAAGACCTTAGTGAACTACAAACCGCATCATGCCTTACTGGCAATACTGACTGGGGCCGATAGCTAGACACGCCGAATTCCTCTACCATCACCGTATATGAAGGACCGTCTTCATCTTTCTCTTCCAAAGAATTTGGAATGTAATTTGATACCCTGTTGCCCCGAAAATAAGACATCCCCTAATAATAAGCCCAATCGGGCTTTTGAGCGCATACGCCTAAATAAGCCCTCCCCGAAAATATTTAACCGCATACGCAGCCGGTCCCCGCCATTTCCTCTGGTTAGGGTGACAGAGCTGGAAATCAGGTAAGATGGCAAGAGGAGCCCTATCTTGCTCCATGCACCCCAAAATAATAAGCCCTCCCCGAAAATAAGCCCTCCCCGAAAATATTGAAATGCACGCGCAGCATTTTCTCTGGTTAGGGTTAGGGAGAGAGAGCTGGAAATCAGGTAAGATGGCAAGAGGAGCCCTGTCTTGCTCCATGCGCCCCAAAATAATAAGACCTCCCCAAAAATAAGGCCAAGCACTTATTTCAGAGTTCAAAAAAAATAAAAATAAGACAGGGTCTTATTTTTGGGGAAACACAGTAAATAAGTAAATAAATGAATGAATAAGCCAGAAAACGTTAGAGATTTAAAACACAAAGGTGGCCCTCGACTTACATTGTATTTATTTATTGACTGTTCAAAATGAAAAAATGGCACTGAAAAAAGGGACTTGTGACCGTTTTTCACACTTACAACCGTTGCAGCAGCCCCATGGTCACGTGATCAAAATTCAGATGCTTGGCAACTGGCAGGTCTTTATGACTGTTTCAGTGCTCTGAGGTCAGGTAATCATCTCTTGTGACTTTCTGACAAGCAAAGTCAAGGGGGAAGACAGATTCACTTTACAACCGTGTTATTTGCGTAACAACTGCAGTGATTCACTTAACAACTGGGGCAAGAAAGGTCGTAAAATGGGGCAAAACTCACTTAACAAACTGCCTTGGTTAGCAACAGAAATGTTCGGCGCAGGTATGGTTATAACTCGAGGGCAAACTGTCTATTTCTGTTGCAGAGACAATGAATATGTTGCACATACCAAAATCTATTATGTACAGACAAGGTTTTTGAAATAAAAACATGGTTCAAACAACACACCTAACCTGGTTTTGTTTTTTTTTAAAGCACAATTCCTGTGTTCACATAATATAAGATGTTTCACTTCTCATCCAAGACACGTCTTCAGTTCTAACTGAATGGTAGAGGATGGAAAGATTATATTCCTTGCAGTCATCTGGTCATTAGTACTCTTTTTGAGGATTGTTGAGGCCACTTAGGAGGTTTATCTGTTTACAACACAATCTTTTCAGCAGTTCCAAGAAGGCTCCATACCCATTTCCACTATTCAGGTGACCCTGAGACCACAGATAAACTTCCAAGTGGCCTCAACAATCCTCAGAAAGAGTGCTAATGACCAGAGCACTGCAAGGAGTATCAATCCTGTCGTCCTCCACCAATTGGTCAGAACTGATAAAGCTTCTTGGATGAGATGCGAAACGTCTTCAAGGAAAAACAAAGTCCAGTTGCCTTTTGAAAAAAAGCACCTTTGGGACATGCTAACGTAATGGTTGACTTTCTCACAACATGGCGGGCCACCACGTGCCCTATCCCATTCTACCCTAGACGGACATGTTCTGCGAACCCAGCCAAAGTGCTAATTCTCTCCATTTTATTAGTTGAGCTGGCAAGGGCCAGCTTTCGAATTACAGCCAATTCAGAATTGCTGACCGCTCTATTGCCAAGGCTTAATTGAAGTGCTTACCCAGGCCACTGACTTTTTTTTTTTTTTTTTTGCTGGGAGTTTTAAACTGCTATAACATGCAGCTTCTCTCCTTTCGTCCACTTTTCTGAAGATTAGGGTGGAGAGGAAGAAGAATTATCTCCAGAGAAATATAAAAGATACTATTGATTTTCGGTAAGAAGTCTGTAGAAGTTCTTAATACTAGCTTATCTATACTCCTCTGCCGACTAAGCCCCTATCTCTGAAACTATCCTTCCCAATGTTATCTAGCAAAAAAAGGAAATAACATTCAGTTCTTCACTGGCTCAAATATAGCTTTGTCCAAAGTTGTAATACTAACTCCAGGTGCCACATTTGTACAGGGTCCAATGACTCGAATGCATTCCACAGTTTTGCTGAAAATAGTACCAGGCGGCTATGACTTACATTTCCCCCCCCCTTTTTTGGCACTGGAGTGCTAAATGGAATTTAGCTAATGCCAATGGCGACGTAGAGCACAGGGGCAATGCCTCAAAAGAAGCAATGCTGGCGTGCTGATATAGTGGTATGTTGAGCTTGTCCAGGGAGGTCTGGATAAGGACTGTTTTGGGGGCAACGACCAACTTTTCAGAATACGTTTTTTGCTTGTGTGATCTTTATCCAATTGTCCTATGATAGCTATATTCCATTTATTAAACATATTATAGACGTTGAATTGTTTTTTTTAAAAAAAATAATCCAACTGCAAAATTATAAGTCTAAGGAATTGATGGCAAAGCTATGACACAGGTGCCATAGCTCAGGGGTCACCAAACTTTTGGACCTGAGGGACCACTAAATTCATAATTTTAAATCCTGCGGGCCACTAATATGAATTTTTTAAAAAGATAAATAGTATTTAGTGCAATATAAAAAATGCAAATAATTTTTCTGCGGACCACTAAAATTTTCTCATGGACCACTGGCCATTGGTTAGTGACCACTGCCATAGATGACATACTGTGCCATTTTTGCTGACAAGTGGGGGTCTCTCAGGCCTCTGAAAAATCATGCTTGTGTGATTTTTGAAGGGGAGGGGAGGGGAGGTCTGGAGAGGTCTCCCACTTGTATATGTGTATGTGCGTATGAGAGAGAGAGGAAGAGGGAGAGAGAGAGGGAAAGACGGAGAGACAGACTGGGAGAGAGAGGGAGAGGGGGAAGGAGAGGGAGGGAGAGAGAGAGAGTGGGATAGAGGAAGAGGGAGGGGGAGATAGTTCGAGGGGGAGGGAGAGGGAATGAAAGAGGGAGAGAGTAAGGGGAGATGGAGAGAGGGAGGGAGGGTGAGAAAGAGGGAAAGTGGTAGAGACAGGGGGAGTGAGAGAAGAAGGGAGAAGGAGAGGGAGAAGAAGAGGGAGAGAGCAAGAGAGGGATAGGAGAGGGAGGGAGAATGTTTGATGGGGAGGGAGAGAGAGGCAGACAGGGAGTGAGAGAGGGAGGGAGGGTGAGAGAGTGAGAAAGAGAGGGAAAGAAGGAAAGACAGACAGGGAGGGAGAGAGAAAAAGAGGGAGGGAGGGCGGGAAAGGGAGAGAGAGGAAGGGGAGGAGTGAGTGAGAGAGAGAGAGAGCGCCAGGAGGTTCAAGGTAGGCATTTTTGGCACACTGAGTCCAAAAGGTTCGCCATCATTGTTGTAAAGGGTGTTGTTGTCGTCCCACTCCTTTCCTCGTAACTCAGCTCATGTCAACCTGTGTAAATTTTGGCAGAAGGCTATGCTCCCCCTCCACAGTTTGAAAGGCCTTGCTAGTACAACAAATCTATTGAAACGTGTATCGGCATCCAAAAGCCGATTGATCCTTGCCAGTTCTTGCTGGAAGTATGCATATGAATTCATGGCTTCCTATTTATTTTCGGAATTGCCTTGGCAACCAGCGTTAAGGAATATGGATAGAAGGAAGAAAAGGACAGGGAAGAGCCCCACAGTTTCTCCATTACAGAAACCCTCCCCCACAAACAGATGCAGCCTTACTGGTGGGGGTGGGAAGGTTGGTAGAAGGAGGAAGTGGGGGAGAATCTCTCTTTCCCCATTGGCTTTGCTTGTCAGAAGGTCGCAAAAGGGGATTCACATGATCTTAGGACACAGCAACGGTCATAAGTATGAACCAGTTGCCAAGCATCTGAATTTTGTTCACATGATTATGGGGATGCTTCAAAAGTCATGTGAAAAACAGTCACAAGTCACTTTTTTACAGTGCCATTGTAACTCTGAACAAATGGTCACTAAACAGACTGTTGTAAGTTGAGGACTGCCTGTATTAACCATGGTCGACAATCACTAAAAGTCTGTCTGCTCTTAGTTGAAAAACTTCAACTTCCCACCTTTATCCCATCAACTGAAACAACATGCAAGTTTGACTCATATTTCATACTTGTGTTTTCCCGAAAATAACACCAGGTCTTATATTATTTTTTGTTCCAAAAGACACACTAGGGCTTATTTTCTGGTTGGTTTTATTTTCGGGAAATACAGTAAATGAGTCCATCTGGCTGACGATCTTAACTGGGGCTTATTTTTGGGGTAGGGCTTATATTATGAGCATCCGGGAAAATCATGCTAGGGCTTGTTTTCTGGTTGGGTCTTATTTTCGGGAAAACATTCGGGAATTTTATCATTCACATCTCTATTCTCCATCCAAACTGGCCTCTGTCACGTTTCTGATTGTAACTCTCCTAAAATCATAAAGGTAAAGGTTCCCCTCGCACATATGTGCTAGTTGTTCCCGACTCTAGGGGGCGGTGCTCATCTCCGTTTCAAAGCCGAAGAGCCAGCGCTGTCCAAAGACGTCTCTGTGGTCATGTGGTCGGCATAACTAAATGCCAAAGATGCACAGAACGCTGTTACCTTCCCACCAAAGGTGGTCCCTATTTTCCTACTTGCATTTTTTACATGCTTTCGAACTGCTAGGTTGGCAGAAGCTGGGACAAGTAACAGGAGCTCACCCCGTTATGCAGCACGAGGGATTCGAACCGCTGAACTGTCGACCTTTCGATTGACAAGCTCAGCGTCTTAGCCACATGTCTAATAATAATAATCCGTTCCTCCCATGAATGCTGTAAAGCACATCTAACAAACCAGAGAAGACACAACAAAAGAAAATTACAAAATATTCTTTGTACATATCCATGTAGCTAACCAATTTGGAAATGGTGTTACCATAGGTGTTAGGAATTTTGGCAAACACTTAGATCCAGCAACAGATTTTTAACTGAAAATATGAATGCCATGAGGTGATTTTATTTCTTATATTGCTGGATACAAGTATAGGTAGTCCTTGACTTACAACAGTTCCTTTAGTGACTGTTCAAAGTTACAATAGCACTAAAAAAAAGTGATTTATGACCATTTTTGTCACTTATGACCATTGTAGCATCCTCACGGTCACTTGATTTAAATTTGGATGCTTGGCATTTGACTCATATTTATGACGGTGGCAGTGTCCCAGGGTTGTGTGATCCACTTTTCCGACCTTCTGACAATGGAGAAGCCAGATTCACTTAACAACCATTTTACTCACTTAACAACTGCAATGATTCACTTAACAACTGTGGCAAGAAAAGTCGTAAAATGGGGCAAAACTCACAACAAAGTTCCTGCTTAACATAAATACTGGGTTCAATTGTGGTCGTAAGTTGAGGACTACCTGTAAAGCTTTTCCCCTTATAAGTGGAGGAAACGAGAAAAGATTTCGGAATTGTGTTTCAATTAGCACACTGACATTAACCAGATACAGGCAAGCTAGAATAACAGAATCACAGAATTGGGAGCTTCATCTTTTAATAGCTAGTGCCAGAATTTCTAAAAACAATCAGGAAAATATCAATATTCCCCAAGTTCCGACATTTATCATTATACCGCTTAGTTCCATTTATTTAAAAATACGTCCAAATACATGGTTATTCTTCAGTAGTAATCTTGATCCTAGTTTCTACGTTTTACTCTGATTATTTTTTTTTTAAAATTAACGTTTCTTTAGCTGTCTTCTTTCTAACATCTTTATTATAAACTGCCTTTGTAAGCCCTTGCTTTTAAAAAACTGGGGTGAAAATCAATTAGAATAACAGAAATGGTTGTCTTATTGCATATTTCCTGTACCTAAATTATCTTTTCTTTTCCTTGGGGCCATAAGAACATTTTATAAAATTCTCGGTTTTCAGAAAGGTAGATGATCCTTTCCGTTTCTGTTTATATTTCTATTAGGATAATAAGAAGATGATCTAGGTCTTTTCCCTAGAGCTTTTTGCATTTGTTTTCTCTTAAATCTGTTTAGATGTGCCAAAAGGACCGGCCTTCATTAGGAATGCCTCCAAATCGCATGTCTGTACAATCTATGGCAATAACAAGCAAGATATTAGCTTGTGCATGAGAATTAGTCAAAAGCCATTCCTCTGTAGTCTCTTCCACACAGAGAGAGATTAAGAAGCATTAGCTTCTTTTAAACCAAGAATTGTGAAATTATAGCAGCGTACTGTATATGACTTGAACGGAGGAATAAGAAAAAAAAAGGAGGGGGGAGAAGCAGAATGTTTCCCCTCAAGAAAGAAACCCACTGAAACTGGCATAATAATCCAATTATATACAAAGATATATATTGGGACATCCATGTTGAGAACGTAAATATATATATATAAAAGGAAGAAACAGCTGCGATCACACACATCGCTCCTAGAAGCACGAAGCCGAGAACACCAGCCTGAAGATGACGAATGAGACTTTGTTGAAAGGGAAAATTAGAACGAGCCTATATTACTTTGTAAATGTAATGATGATTAAGAAATCAAACCAATAAAGGAAGGAAGGAAGGAAGGAAGGAAGGAAGGAAGGAAGGAAGGAAGGAAGGAAAAAAGAGGGAGAGAGGGAGGAAGGAAGGTGGCCCTCGACTTACAACCGTTTGTTTATTGACCGCTCCAAGTTACAACGGCACTGGAAAAAATGACTTGTGACCATTTTTCATAGTTACGACCGTTGTAGCATCCCCATGGTCACGTGATTTATATTTGGATGCTTGACAACGGGTTCAGTTGCAGTGTCCCGGGGTCATGTGATCCCATGTTGCGTCCTTCTGACAAGCAAAATCAATGGGGAAGCCAGATTCACTTAACAACCGTATTACTAACTTAACAACTGCAGGGAAATCGTAAAATGGGACAAAATGATATCGTCAAATAAATGCCAATTCCTGAGCCTGATCTGCTTTCCTGTGCCAAAAATGAAACAGATCGGTAGTTTGCCGTAATTTGGGGTTTTTAAATTTGTCTGCTGAATGAAGGACCAATTTGTACAGATCATTTATTGTGTGCTAAAGCTCTGCTTTTGTGCATTCCATTCCCTTGCGAAGATGAGGCTTCGGATAACCGGCTAGTTTCGGATAATATGGAATCAAATCCTTTTGCGTGCTTTCCTGAAGCGAATCAGCACAATGTCTATTTTATGTTTGAAGTGGAGATCAGGTTCTGAGAAGCCCATGAATGCCACTTTAGAAAAATCAGTTCTTTCTGTTCCTTCTTTTTTTTTTTGTTCTTCTTGTTGTGTGTTCGCTGTACAGGTTGTCCTCAACTTACGACCGTGATTGAGCCCAGAATTTACAATGCTGAGTGAGACATTTGTTGTTCTAATAATAATAATAATAATAATAATAATAATAATAATAATAATAATAAGCAGCAACATACAAAAATTCATGGAATCTTCAATGAACCTCTGGAAAACAAAACTTATGGCTAATGAAGAAGAACTGGGTGAAGTTGAAATTAAACGAGGCATTTTCCAGGGCGATTCCCTTTCACCCCTACTTTTTATACTCTCAATGCTACCACTGACAATCATTTTGAAGAAGATGAACTGTGGATACGAACTTGCAAAGAAAGGACTGAAAATCTCGCACTTGATGTACATGGATGATTTGAAGCTGTTTGTAAAACAAAAGCTGAACTGAATTTATTAATTGAAAACACAAAAGAATTCAGCCAAGACATTGGTATGCAGTTTGGAATTGACAAATGTGCAACAATAACAACCAAAGCAGGCAAGATCATAGAAGAGGATGGAATAGAACTAGAGAATGAAGAAATGATAAAGGCAGTAAAATCAGAAGAAGGCTACAAGTACTTGGGAATTTTAGAAGCCTCTGACTTAATGCATAATAAAGTCAAGGAATTAACTTCAGCCAAGTACATTCGACGAATTCATAAGATATTAATGTCCAAATTGAGTGGAGGAAACATCATAAAAGCCATAAATACCTGGGCTATACCTGTGATTAGATACTCTGCAGGAATAATTGACTGGACCCAGATGGAGTTAGACAATTTGGACAGAAAAACAAGGAAGCTTATGACAATGAATCATGCCTTGCACCCTAAAAGTGATGTTGACCGATTATATTTACCAAGAGCAGAGGGTGGTCGAGGACTCCTACAAGTAAAGCAGACTATGGAAGAAGAAAAATGCAGCTTGAATGGTTACATCCAGAAAAGTGAAGAACCAATGATTAAGGAAGTAAATAAAGGAGGCCTTTTAAAGACAACTAAAACAAAAGCAGAATATAAGAAAGAAGTAACTGAGCAGCGAGCTGAAAATTGGAAACACAAAGCTCTGCATGGCCAATACCTGAAAAGTATTGAAGGCAAAGCTGACCAGAAACTAACTTGGAACTGGTTAAGATCAGGAGTACTGAAAAAAGAAACAGAAAGCTTTATTTTGGCAGCTCAAGAACAAGCCCTAGCCACAAACTGTATGAAGGCAAAAATTCAACATGTTACCACCAACAGCAAATGCCGCCTCTGCAATGAAAAAGAAGAGACAGTCGACCACCTGATCAGTGGGTGCAGCAAAATTTCACAAACTGACTACCTACAACGCCATGACCGTGTTGCTAAAATCATTCACTGGAAATTGTGCCAAAAGTTTGGATTTGAGTACAGCAAAAACCACTGGGAACATCAGGTTGAGAAAGTTTTAGAGAATGAGAAACTCAAGATCTTGTGGGACTTTAGGATTCAGACTGACAGGCACTTGGTCCACAACACACCTGACATAACAATAGTTGAAAAGAAAAAAGTATGGTTCATTGACATTGCAATACCTGGTGATGCACGAATTGAAGATAAGCAGCAAGAAAAAATCACAAAGTACCGGGACTTACAAATTGAAGTTGAGCGACTGTGGAAAAAGAAATCGTGTGTTGTCCCGATTGTAATTGGAGCCCTCGGAGCAATACCGAAAGGGCTACCCCGCTATTTAGAAATTCTAAATTTGCCGGACTTGAACATTTTGACTCTACAAAAAACTACCTTACTCGGAACAGCTTACATCCTCCGACGATACCTTAACAGTTCCTAGGTCCTTGGTTAGGACTCGAGCTGCTGAGCTATTAACCAGCCTCAAAGGCTGTGAATCTCACTAAAGATTAACCAATAAATAATAATAATAATAATAATAATAATAATAATAATAATAATAATAATAATACCCTGACAATTATCCCAAACTACCATTAGTGTAAGTAATTGGCATAAACAGTGTGTAAGTAATAAGTGTTACTTATTAGCATACGTGTGTCAAAATAAATACTTGTAAGGCCGATTGTTTCAAAACAACAATATAGGTCTGTGATGGCGAACCTATGGCACGCATGCCACAGGTGGCATGTGAAGCCATCTCTGCAGGCACGCTAGCCGATGCCCAGGTCAGCTCCACTGCACATGCCTGCGCGCCTCCCGCTGGCCAGCTGATTTTCAAGTCTCTGCTGGGAGACGCGTGCAACTGTCTCGCTTAGCAACAGAAATTTTGGACTCAGCTGTGGTCATAAGTCAAGGACTACCTGTATGGCAAGAAGAAATATGTTCCAAAGTCTATTTAAAACAGAGGACTAGAAAAGGCAGCATAGAACTGTTCTGGGATGAAATTATGTTCTTGGATTTCAACTCCCAGAATTCCCCAGCCAGCAAAGCCTCAGTGTTTTTCAACCTTGGTCCCTTTTAAGACCCGTGGACTTCAACTCCCAGAATTCCCCAGCTAGGTTTGCTGGCTGGGAAATTCTGGGAATTGAAGTCCACAGATCTTAAAGTGAGCAAGGTTGAGAAACTCTGGGACTTAGCATTATTGTCAGCTCTGGCTAGTGTCAAACTTAACTGTGCGAACGTCCCCGGCAATAAATTCCAATCAATTCAGCAAAACTGATTTCTATTCAAGAAAGAATAGAAAAGACGATAGACTTTATTAGGAAGAAAAAAAGAAGCAAAGAAAGAAAAAAAGAAAAAGAAAGAAAAGAAAACCCCCACTAAGTCAGAAATATTCATCTACATAACAACCGCAAAAATCTGATTGAAGTATGACATAAAATTTCCAAACTGCATTCAAAGAAGTTCTCATGTGAACATCTGTACGAGAGGCAACATTTTAAAAAGGAAATGTCGGGTCATGTCAATGTGAAACTCCGAAGTGCGATAAGGTATCAAGAGAGCTTTCCTTAGAAAAGAAACGTTTTCAATGAGGTTGCTTCCTTTGGAATTGCCAGAAGAAGACATATTGCTATTAGAAGGGTTTAAACTTCAAAGCTTGTTCTGGCTCTTAGAAACGGGTTTTTCTCCAAAATAAAACTAAGCGTGATTGCGTGTGTGTGTGTGTGTTTGTATATAAGGGCAGCATAATATAGGTAGTCCCTGATTTACATCTATTCGTTTAGACCAGGGGTGAGCAAATATGGCCCCTTTATGACCTGTGGACTTCAACTCCCAGAATTCCTGAGCCAGCCAAGCTGGCTCAGGAATTCTGGGAGCTGAAGTCCACAGGTTGTAAAAGGGCCACATTTGCCCACCCCTGGTTTAGACTTATAACCATTGCGGTCTCCCCAGGGTCAGGTGATCAAAATTCCGACGCTTGGCAACTGGCATGTACTTATGACGGTTGCAGTGTCCCTGGGTCAGCTGAAAATATAGCCACAGGTTCTTTGCATTATTGGATTGTTAAATGGTATATTTAGCTGGAGGGGGTGGGGGGTCGTTGGTACTCTCTGAGCTGGGTTGTTGTTTTGCTGACGTTTTATTGCCCAACTAGGTAAGATCATCAGTGCTCGCATTGATAACATCCACACTGATGAGGATATCTAGTTGGGTCATGAAAAGTCTGCAAGAAAACAACCCTGGTGGCTCAGCAGACTGATACCATTGTGATTAACACCAGCTGTCTGCAATTACTGTAAGTTCGAATCTCACCAGGCTCAAGGTTGACTCAGCCTTCCATCCTTTCTAAGGTAGGTAAATTGAGGACCCAGTTTGTGGGGGCAATAAGCTGACTTTGTATAAATATACAAAAGTATGAAGGCTATTGCTTAATGCATTGTAAGCCGCCCTGAGTCTCCGGAGAAGGGCGGCATATAAATCAAATTTAAAAAAAAAAAAAACCCATCTCAGAGAGTTCTCCTCCTTCTCCTGCTTCTTCCCCTTTATTCCTTCTCCTTCTTTCTTCTCTTTCTCTTCCTCCATTCCCTTTTACCACTGAAGGGTTTCACCCTAGCTCGTAAAAACCATCTGCAAGAAAACAACCAAGCTCAGAGAGTACCAAGGACCCCACAGTTCTTCTCCTTCTTCCCCTTTATTCCTTTTCCTTCTCATTCTTTTTTCCTCTCCTCCTCCTCCTCCACTCCTTAAACCTTACTCCCTTCTACCACTGCATGATGTCACCTAACTCGTGAAAACCATCTGCAAGAAAACATCCAAGCTCAGAGAGTACCAAGGACCCCACAGTTCTTCTCCTTCTTCCCCTTTATTCCTTTTCCTTCTCATTCTTTCTTCCTCTCCTCCTCCTCCTCATCCACTCCTTAAACCTTACCCCCTTCTACCACTGCATGATGTCACCTAGCTCGTGAAAACTGTCTGCACCAAGGACCCCACAGTTCAACCCTGAGCTACAAATCTTCTATCAGATTATTCGGTTTTAGAAATAACTGGAAGGAAGGCTCTAAATATTGCTTCCTTGGTCTCCCCACTGAGAGCAAAGCAGCTGCTGCCACTACAATGCGCCAACTGTTATTTCCAACACACGGCCCCAAATTCAAGCTGGTGGTATTTTGAATGAGGAAGGCCATGAACACATAAACCATATGTTTATGGGAGCCAGCTGCCTCTCAGGGCAGATGATTTAAAAAGAAAAAAAAAAAAGAGGGGGGAAAAAGAACAACGCAGGTGGGGCTAATCCATATATTTTAAATACTTGAAAGTGGCCGGCGTCTCTGTATCAGTTTCAAGGACTGTGTTAATTCTGACTCGCCTGGGATTCTAATTCAAGCATCAATATGGATGCTTCAGCTAAACCTCTCTAAACCGGAGGAATGAAAAAAGTCCAGAGGGAAAATGGTGCCGGAAGAGAGATACACTCCGTTCCATGGCTGATTGTGCCCTCAGGAATATGGGGTTTTTTTTCCTTACAGGAAGTCAACGTGTCAAGTCCCAATTTGGGACTCCTGATGGGATTCCTATCAAGAATGCATTTTCGGCTGAAACGAGATCACTTCTGTATCCATCGGCGGGCTAGAAGGGGAGGTGTAATTGCCCGGATCGGAAGAATTTCACCAGCCGATGTTTATTCAAGGGAAGTTTCCATGCCTACACAGAATCCAGATGACTTAGGCACTGAATCTCCTTGGCTAATGCAAATTTTGTTCCCTCTTCTGGGTTTATTTCAGATTAAAAAAAAAAAAAAAAAACTAAAACAAAAGGTTTTAGATTTTAAAAAAACCATTTTGCCATTTACAAAATTGTGCCCCAATGTTTCTTACAATTGTAATTGTCACCAGGAAAAAGCAAAAAAAAAAAAAAAAAAAAAAAAAAGGAAAAGGAAAAGGAAAAGGAAAAAGGAAGGGGAGGAAAGGGAATAGGAGAAGAGAAGGGAGGAAGGAAGGAAGGAAAAGAAACAGGGAGGGAAGGGAAAGGGGAGAAAGGTGAGAGAAAGGAAGAGACTAACAAAGGTAGGATGGGAGGGGAGGGAGAGGAGGGAAATGGAAAAGGAAAGAAAAAAGAAGACAGGAAAGGAAGGAAAGGAAAGGAAAGGAAAGGAAAGGAAAGGAAAGGAAAGGAAAGGAAAGGAAAGGAAAGGAAAGGAGATTCTGAAATCAAGTTTCAAAATGACCTGTTGTATTCAGGACTGTAAAAATCAGATTCTGCAAGATATAGTTTCTAGGGATTTAATTCAAAGTAAGAAAACTTTATAGCAGTATTTCAGAAAGTGCTACTATGAGGAAGCCAGAAGCTTAGGGAAAAATACACAAAAAATCCTGAAAAGGGAGGAGAAAATGGTCAAAAGAAAAAAAACAAAAGAAAAAAGTAAATTCATTGCCCAAATAGGACATATTGCACAAATCAAGTTATCAAACACCGCACATTTACTTTTTATTTTGTGGACCATACTGTTCTGTCCCTATATCCAAGTAGATCTATCTATCTATCTATCGATCTGTCTGTCTGTCATCTTTTCTCTCTCTCCTACCTACCTACCTATCTATTCTTGTTAAGAATCGAAATACTATATATATTATGCACACCTTAGACCAGAGTTGTCCAACCTTGGCACCTTTAAGACTTGTGGATTTCAACTCCCAGAATTCCCCAGCCAGTTTTGCTTCTGGGAGTTGAAGTCCACAGGTTCTTATATTTCTTTCAGCTTTCCCCAGCCCAGACCACACTGAACCACTGAATGGCATGCTCTGGATTATGCTCCCCAAGGTTGGCAGAACCAGGACACAAAGCTAAATTTGATTTAAGCGGAATGCTAATTAAGCACAGTTAACCCGATTACTCCTCCAGCCACTGAATAGGTTTCCTCTTTTGTCACGTTAAAAATAGTAAATCTGAGGTGACTCTGGGGCCTTAAGGGAAGGTTTTTGAAGCAGCCTTGGAATATCGGCCTGCAATTTATATCCATTTCTTATATCCATTCTTTTTTTAGAATCAGGGCATCTGCCACACAGTATGTTTCTGTCGTGCATGTTCATACAGTACAAGGCCGGGTTCAACTTCAAGGGGATTTTTAAAAAAAATAAAAAAGAATTACGGGTAGTCCTTGACTTACAACCATTTGTTTAGTGACTATTCGAAGTTACGACAGCACTGCAAAAAGCGACTGACATCATATTTAAAACCCTTTATGGCACAGGACCAGGTTATCTGCGGGACTGTTTTTCTTAAGGACATCAACCCATCTGACCAGGTCAGGTGAGGTGGGCATGGTCCTAGACCTTCCCCTTAAATTTTGCCATCTGATGGAAGGAAGGAAGGAAGGAAGGAAGGAAGGAAGGAAGGAAGGAAGGAAGGAAGAAAGAAAGAAAGAAAGAAAGAAAGAAAAAAAGAAAGAAAGAAAGGAGAGAAGAAAAAAAAGAAAAAAGAGAAAGAAAAAGAAAGAAAAGAGAAGGAAGGAAGGAGTGTGGGAGGGAGGGAAGGAGGAAGGAAAAGAAGAGGGAGGAAGAAAGGAGAGAGAAAGAAAGAAAAAGAGAGAGAGGAAGGAAGGAAGGGTGGGAGGAAGGAGGGAAGGAAGGGAGAGAGAGAAAGAAAGAAAAAAAGAAAGAAAGAGAAAAAGAAAGAAAGAAAGAAAAGAGAGAAGAAAGAAAGAGAAAAAAGAGAAAGAAAAAGAAAGAAAAGAGAAGGAAGGAAGGAGTGTGGGAGGGAGGGAAGGAGGAAGGAAAAGAAGAGGGAGAAAGAAAGGAGAGAAAGAAAGAAAAAGAGAGAGAGAAGAAGGAAGGAAGGGTGGGAGGAAGGAGGGAAGGGAGGGAGAGAGACAAAGAAAGAAAAAAGAAAGAAAGAAAAAGAAAGAAAGAAAGAAAGAAAGAAAGAAAGAAAGAAAGAAAGAAAGAAAGAAAGATGGCTTTTCCTCCAAGTGTTGGGAAAAGGCTAGATAATTGCACATTAGAACTGATTTTTGTGATTTTTAAATGTTTTAATTAGTTGAGTTTTACAGCTTTATTATGACTTTGTATGTCTTGGTTGGGAACCGTCCAGAGTTGATTGAAAGAAGGATGGCTATGTAAATGTTTTAAATGAACAAACACCCAGCTACGGAATAAAAGGTGGTCAGATGTCAAGTTGCGTCCTTGAGGCTGTCGTGGGCTATAGAATTAGCCCTTATAGAGCAGTCAGGCTGTCCCACTTTTTAAGCTTCTGTCAAGCCTAACAAAACCCAGGCGCTAAACATATTTCATGCTTTAGACTATCAAATGTTCTTCGCTATCAGCCGAAATGGAACTCTGTTCATTTTCATTACAGCTTCTTATGAAAATGTTAGCTCTATTCATATGCTACATTCACAATGTTTAACCTGAACCTGCTGTATAAAAAGTCAATCATGTGTGCATAAATTCAATATATTCTTCCCATTTACCGCAACACAATGGCCCACCTTACAGAACGGCAATGTTTGTATATTGATTCAAACTATTTCTTTTCTCCATCCATCCAATTCATTTGGCATATTTGACTCGAAGTCATGGATATTTGATTTAAACAACAATTTTATCGCTCCGGAGCCATTATGCTCGGCACGAAAATGAATACCTGTAACCCTGCGTAGGAGAAGCAGGCTCCAGTTTCTGACTCATGTAGTGAAAAGAATATTTTTTTTATATATATAAAAAAAGGCTACCCTGCTGATAAATAGGAAATACACTATTTCTAGTTAACATTTTCAAGATAAGAAAACAAGCACTTTAGCTGCATTTGTGGATTTTGAAATAAAAGCCTGGAAAACAGAAGCTAACTGAATCAAAACCATATTGCGAGCAAGAATATATGGGGTGTTCAGGAACACAATATATTGAATGAGTTACGATATTAGGAAGGAGGAAGGAAGGGAGGGAGGGAGGGGATGGATAGAAACAAGGAAAGAAGAGAGGAGATGGATGGATGGGTAGGTGGATGGATGGATGGAAACAAGGAAGGAAGAGAAGGGGAGAGAGAAGATGGATGGATGGAAGGGAGGGAGGGAGGGAGGAAGGAAGGGGATGGATGGATGGAAACAAGGAAAGGGAGGAGATGGATGGACGGACGGATGGATGGAAACAAGGAAGGAAGAGAAGGGGAGAGAGAAGATGGATGGATGGATGGATGGATGGATGGATGGATGGATGGAAGGAAGGAAGGAAGGAAGGAAGGAAGGAAGGAAGGAAGGAAGGAAAGAAGGAGATTGTGAGTTCTAGTCCCCCCTTAGGCATGAAAGCTGACTGGCTGACTTTGGGCCAATCACTGGGAGATTGTGAGTTCTAGTCCTGCCTTAGACATGAAAGCCATCTGGATGACTTTGGGCCAGTCACTCTCTCTCTCAGCCCAATGCACCTCCCAGAGTTGATTCCTTGAGTTACTCATAAACAGTAAGATAAAAATCTAATAAATAAAAAATAAATGATATTATTCAAGACCAGAAAAGGGGGGAATTGAGTCAGTTTTAAAACCCTCTAGCCCAAATAAGTGCATGCAAAATGTACATCTTTTCATAGAAGGCTAGAGGCCATAATCTACCATCCATCTCTCTCTCCATCTTTTTCTTTCTTTCTTTCTTTCTTTCTTTCTTTCTTTCTTTCTTTCTTTCTTTCGTCTGTCTTTCAGCTATTTTCTATCTTTCTTTCATCTATCATCTCTCTCTCTTTTCTATCTATAGTCTTTCTTTCATTTATTTTCTATGTATATCTATGTCTGTCTGTCCGTCCATCCATCCATCCGTCCGTCCGTCCGTCCGTCCGTCCGTCTGTCTGTCTGTCTATCTATCTATCTATCTATCTATCTATCTATCTATCTATCTATCTAATTTAGAAACTGCCTATCTCTCTCATAGAGGTACTCTGGGCAGTGTACAAACAAAATATGGGTTGGCAGCTTTGACTTCCTTGTCCAGGGATGAAAAAATGTCTCTGGCCAAAGTCCCGAGTCTCTTAATTCCTAATACCGATACTTTAACTACCATATCTCACCAGCTTTTGCTCTCTCTCACAGCTCCTAGTAATGCAAACCAGAGTTTGCATTTCTGGGTAATTGTCAGATTATCATGATTGACATCGGCTGGCCACTAAGACCACCTGCCTAAAAACCGGATCTCCAGAAGCCTGTTATCCTGAAGAGTAACAAGTCCTGAGCTTATGGGGGTATTTGAGAGGCTTGGTTAGTGCTAAATGAATCCTAAATATCATGTCCTGGTTAATCACGTCAAATATACTTTAGAGTGTTGTTTTTAATCAGAAAATGCTGGCAAGGTCCCAAGTTACAAAGTTCCCCTTTCTTAAAAAAAAAGAAAAGAAAAAGAAAAAGAACAGTACCACCGGAGCAGTATTTTAAGAATTTCTGTTAGGTCTTTTGAATCTCAAAAACAATCACACTGCATATATTATTGCCCTTCAAATGCAATCTATCCTTTGTGTCACATCAGTCATTTCTCAAAGTGGGCTTTGTTTATTTCCTAACGTATCATCAAATATCAAAAGCTCTTAATTGACATCAAACATTAGAGCATTTATTTCAGTCTCTGTTATAAAGAAATCAAGACTTCCTCTGTGCCGGGAAAACGTTTCACGAACAGAAACCCTGCGCTGCTTTTAACTAGAAAACCCCTAATCCCTCCCCTCCAAATCCTTGTTTTTTGACTTGGTTTTAATTTCTGTAATTTTAATGCGTTTTTCTATTTATAATCGTTGAATGTTTGTTTTGCCTTGAGGTAAGTAGCTCAGAGTCGCTGGATGGGCGACAAATAAATTTGATAATAAACAAATGCCAAAAATCCAAAATGGTTCAATAATAAAAAGCAAGGCAGATGGACGACTGAATTTAAACCAGCAGCCCCTAGAATGATTAACCCTAAAATTGTTAAATTGCATTTTAATTCCTTTTATATCCTTCCATCATGGTTATCACCATTTGTCTGAAATGGTATAAGGTTTCCTGCCTAAGCAGGGGGTTAGATTAGAAGACCTCCAAGGTTCCTTCCAACTCTGTTATTCTATTCTGTTCTGTTCTGTTCCTCTTCTATTCTATTTCTTATTCCTATTTTTTGCCCCCTCCTCTCCTCCATTCCATTCCATTCCATCCCTCTCTTCTCTTCTCTTCTCTTCTCTTCTCTCTTCTCTTCTTATGGTTTCCTGCCTAAGCAGAGGGATGGACTAGAAGACCTCCAAGGTCCCTTCCAACTGTTATTCTATTCTATTCTATTCTATTCTATTCTATTCTATTCTATTCTATTCTATTCTAGTCTAGTCTAGTCTATTCCTTTCTTATTCCTATTCCTTGTTTTATCCTATCCTATCCTATGCTATCCTTCCTATCCTGTATTGTATTGTATTGTATTGTATTGTATTGTATTGTATTGTATTGTATTTCTTATTCCTATGCCTATGCCTATGCCTATGCCTATGCCTATGCCTATGCCTATGCCTGTCCTGTCCTGTCCTGTCCTGTCCTGTCCTGTCCTATCCTATCCTATCCTATCCTATCCTACATCAACTGCTTATCTTGGGAGTTGCAAGCCAATAGAACAGGAGAGCATCCAGTTAGGAAAGAATGATCTAGATAAAATATTTTTTGAAATCAAATTAGTATTGTTTAACAGAATCTGATCACTGTCTAGTAGGGAAATTTATGCCTAGCTACTTGCAAGAAAGCTGTATCAAACTCTGTGACATTTCCGACTCTATAAAGAATTGCACATTCGCTGATTAGTATCTATCCAATAGGAACCTTATATAGCTGACTTATAACAGTTCATTAAGTGACCGTTCGAAGTTACAACTGCACTGAAAAAGTGACTTATGACCGTTTTTCACACTTAGGACCTTTGCAGCATCCCCATGGTCAGGTGATCAAAATTCAGACACTTGGCGACCGATTCGTATTTATGACGGTGGTAGCATCCCCGGGGGGTGGAGGGTGTCATGTGATCCCCTCTTGCGGCCTTCTGGCCAGCAAAGTCAACAGGGAATCCAGATTCACTTAGCAACCGTTTTACTGCCTTAACCACTGCCGTGATTCGCTTCACAACTGTGGCAAGAAAGGTCGTAAAATGGGGCAAAGCTCACTTAACAACTGCCTCGCTTAGCAACAGAAATGCTGGGCTCCATTCTCGTCGTAAGTCGAGGACTATCTGTAATCTGTCGTGGGTCTGTTGAGAGGACAAACAAAATGCAAACTGATATATAAAGCGTTACATATAAATAATACATTTCCCCCCCCCATCTCAGCATTTAAAAAGCATCATGAATATTAGCAAGCTTTAGCTAAAATATCACTGTAAGAAGCTGATCTTAATGATGTACCTGGGCATCGGACTTCACGGTTGAATTAATTATGCCTTATTTTACTAATTATCTTTTTTCAAAGAAAAGAAAGCAGGACCAAAAAACCTTAGGAGATGTGATAAGAAAGCCATGTCTACAACGGCGCATGGCTGGAAAACAGCTTCTAGAATTATCCAGGGATTTGCAACTTCCTTCAAACACAGAAGGATTAATATCTTCCAGATTTTTTTCGGGGGGGGGGAAGAGGGGGGCTGGCTTTGAAACCACCTCATGAAACTGTTTACGTTAAAGCCGAGTTCAGCTGTAAGGTCAACTAACTTGGGGGGAAAAAAAAAATCAGCCGTAGTCTGGTCTCCTCTAAAAGGGGAGAGAAGAAAAATCATTAACTTGACACAGGCACGAAAAAACCTAATTTTGTTCATTTGCTACCCAGGGTACTGGCCTTTTTTTTTTTTTTTTTAAAAGCCCCTTCAGACTAATAGTATAGCTAGTCTTCAAGTTAAGAACGCCCCAATTTAAGGACGACACATAGTTAAGAACGGAGCCCACTGCGGCAAAATTCGAATTAAACACACAATTATTCAAGTTCATTAACACAATCCTACTTGTAGAGTACTGGCGGAAGAGAATATTTATAGCTCAGAGTTGAATTGTGGGGGTCGTTGACGCCCTCTGAGCTTGGTTGGTTTGTTTTTATTTTTTGCAGACGTTTCATGACCCAACTAGCTAACATCATCAGTGGTGAAAGGAGTGGGGTTTACAAAGTTGAGCAGAAAGAGAATGGGAGGAGGAAAAGGAGGAGGAAGACAATGACTGTGGGATCCTTGGTGCTCTCTAAACTTGGTTGTTTTCTTGCAGACGTTTCATGACCCAACTAGGTAACATCATCAGTGCTAGAAGGGAGACAAACAAGCTAACAGTAAACAACAGCCTAAGCAAGGAACCACCAACATTGACAGAGGAAACCACTAGTATATAAGAAGCAAACCCCATTTCTTTCTAGCACTTAATCTGCTAGAATTAGTGCTTTCGAGCACGTCAGATGTCGCCGTTGGGAACAGCCAAGCTCGACTTCCCCACTTGTAGTCCTCAACGTATGCCCACAATTAAGCCCAACATCTCTGTTGCTAAGCGAGACATCTGTTAGGTGAAACCCTGCAGTTTGTAAGTGAGTAACACACCTGTTAAGCGTATCTGGCTTCCCCGTTGATTTTGCTTGTTAGAAGGGCGCAAAAGGGGATCATGTGACCCCCCCCAGGACTCTGCAACCGTCATAAATACGAGCCAGTTGCCAAGCGTCTGAATTTTGATCACATGATGATGATGATGATGATGATGATGATGGAAGAGTATGAAAAACGGTCCTAAGTCACTTTTTTCAGTGCCCCTGTAGCTTCGAACTGTTGTAAATCAAGGACTTATTGTATTACACTGTAAGACCATTCCAGTTTCTTTGGACTTAAGAAGAGTCATTGGGAATGAAACTCATTCTTCAGCTGAGTACAGGTAGTCCTCGACTTACAACGGTTCATTTAGTGATGGTTCAAAGCTACAACGGCACTGAAAAAAGTGACTTATGACCGTTTTTCACACTTACGACCATTTCCAGCATCACTCTGGATCAGAATTGAGAGAGAGAGAGAGAGAGAGAGAGAGAGAGAGAGAGAGAGAGAGAGAGAGAGAGAGAGAGAGAGAGAGACTTTTGACACTGCCTCTTGCCAGCTTGAAAACCCCATGAAAATTTTTAAAAAAGCTGTACTATCTCACCCAATTAGCTGTGATTTTTATCTGCCTTTAAAACTGTACCTATACATCAAGCAAGCAAGATAAGTCTTTTCGACTGTACATATTCAGACGCTGTTCCTTAAAAACACCGCCAGTGAACCATCCCAAGATAAATATATATATATTTGCCAGTTCATTATGTCCGGCGAAGGAATCAATATAGAATACTGGTTTTATTTGGGTCAGGCTGCCAAGGCTACACCTTTACATCCCGAGTTTGATAAACGAGGCAATAACTGTAAAGGATGCTAGATGGGTGATCGAGCTCAGGTGTTCATCTAATTGTGCAAAGGGTCTAAAACCTGAGTGAAAAACACAAGCTTTCTTCTTAGAAGGCTTTAAAAGACCGGCGTAATCTAGGAGAAGAGCAGACGGTAAATTTTTAAGCGGCGACAAGAAGCAGCCGAAGCTGTTAAGAGAGGGCTAAAAACCATGACATAACAATCATAATACTGTGATTAGAATCGAAATCGCGTGAAGTATTAGTACCGCTTTATAAAGCCTTGGTAAGGCCACACCTGGAATACTGCATCCAGTTTTGGTCACTCACCGCATTACAAAAAAAAAAAAAGATTGTTGAGACTTTGGAAAAAGTGCGAAGAAGAGCAACTAAGACGATTAAAGGCCTGGAAAAGAGAAAAGAAGGACTGGGGGGGGGGGGGACATGATAGTGGTATTCCAGTATTTGAGGGGCTGCCACAAAGAAGAGGAGCTCAAATTATTTTCCAAAGCAGATAGCTGGAAGGGACCTTGTAGGTCATCTAGTCCAACCCCCTCTCCAAGCAGGAGATCCTACACCAATTCTGACAAATAGCAGTCTGCTCTTTTCTTGAAAGCCTCCGGTGATGAAGCTCCCACAACTTCTGAAGGCAACTTCTGTTCCATGGCTTGATTGTTCTCACTGTCAGAAAAAATTCTCCTTATTTGTAAAGGTTGAATCTCTCCTTGTTCAGTTTCCATCAGGGTGGATTTGATTTAAATCACAATTTAAATCATGATTTAAATCACTAGTAAAAAGGCTTGATTTAAATCAACTCGATTTAAATCATAATTTTTAAAGAGCCACTGTCATCTCTGCTACTCCTTTGACCCGCTGTTGATTCACCGGTAGTTCCAGTGTTGCAGAACATACAGCCTCATGCTACATAACTAAGCTCCATTTCATGCTGAATAAACTAAATTATTTATGTATCTTAAATAGAAAACTATCTTACGATAGATTTTTACCCCAAAAGTTTTTTATTAAAATAAATTCAATAAAAATTTTAAAAAATCCGATTTAAATCAAAAAAATCCAATTTAAATTAAAAAAATCTGATTTTTTTGATTTTTTTTAAAAAAAATCATTGATTTTTATCCACCCTGGTTTCTATCCATTATTCCTTGTCTGGCCTATGGGGGCTTTGGAAAATAGTTTGATCCCCCCCTCCTCTCTGTGGCAGCACCAGAAGCAGCAGAAGTCAAGACAAGAAATCATGGATGGAAACTAACCAAGGAGAGAATTTTGCCCCATTTTATGGCCTTTTTTGCCCATACTTCTTAACTGAGTCATTGCAGTTGATAAGCTAGGAACCCGGTTTCCCCATTGACTTTGCTTGTGAGAAGGTCGCAAAAGGAACACTGCAACTGTCATAAGTACATGCCAGTTGCCAAGCATCTGAATTTTGATCACGTGACTGCGGGGATGCTGCAAACGTCGTAACTCTGGAAAACAGTCATAAAGTCACATTTTTCAATGCCGCTGTAACTTTTAAAAGTCACTAAACGAACTGTTGGAAGTTGAGGACTACCTGTATAACTAAAACATATTGTTGGGAAATGTATTGATTGTTTATTGATTAGATTTATATGCCTCCCCTTTTCATCGATAAGGCGAACTCTGGGCAGAACAACTGAAATTACAATGATAATTACAACGCTATATGACAGTAGAGCCAAGCAGACCGAGAGCATGGGAATGAGATCTTATATAAGATTATATTATTATATATACTATAGTTACATGGCCAGCCCCGATGTTCAGACTGGATCCGGCATTTTTATCCACCTCTCAAGTCCTTCCTAAGGACTTGGGATAAGCATACGTAGATATTTGATGGTATTAAAAGTATCGTCGCAGGATGTAAGCTGTCCCGAGTAAAGCTGCCTTTTGCAATTGACTTGATGGTGATTTTGTCAGTGCCGATGGTGTGTCCTCTGTTAGCACACATAGAAGTGGTTTTCTTTGAGCCCAACGTAGAGGGCCTATTACAGATTCTCCGTGCGAAAAACACCACAAACTTTATTACACTTTATCAGCACACAACAACGGAACACGCTTCTGATTTTTCACAACTCGTTTTTACTACTTAAAAGTGTGGCAATAAAGTGGAGCGCATCCATCCCTCAAGCGAGCGCGTTTCCAGCCCTTTAAAACTCAAAAGGGTTCAAATCTCGGCTTTGGAGTTTGAAAACCCTGGAAACGTGCTTGCTCTATTCTGGATCAATACTTAGCGGCGTAAAGAGATGGGGGCTGTAGTCTGAAAGGTACGTGTCTCAGCAAATATTCTTGTGAAAGGAAGGCTCGGCACCAAAAATCCTATCCACTTCTCTGTCCCTTCTAACTCAGAGGATATAGAAGACTGTTTACAAAGGAGACCAACATTTTTAAAAACCCACCGTCCTGTGAAACTATGTAGACAGTGAGAGAAGTCAAGGAACATCTGCAAAAAGTTGAAAGACTGCATCATGTGCTTTCTTACGAGAGTATTATAGAACCTGGAAGGATTCCCTTCTCTCTCTTCCCCTTCCTCCCTCTCTCTGTCTCCTTCCCTCCCTCTTTTCTCTTTCTTTCTTTCTCTCCTTTTTTCCTTCCTTCCTTCCTTCCTCTTTCTCCCTTCCTTTCTTTTTTCTTTTTCTTTCTTCCTTCATTCCTTTCTCCTTTTCTCTTCCTCTTTCTTTCCTCCCTTCCTCTCTTCCCTCCCTCCCTTCTTTCTTTCTTCCTTCCTTTCTTTTTCTTTTCTTTTTCTTTCCTCTCTTCCCTTTCTTTCTCTTTTCCTTCCTTCCTTTCTCCCTTCCTTTCTTTCTTTCCTCTCCTCCCTCTCTCTTTTTTCCTTCCTTCCCCTTTCTTTCTCCCTTCCTTTCTTTCCTTCCTTCCTTTTTCCCTTCCTTTCTTTCTTTCCTCTCCTCCCTCCCTCCTTTTTCTTTTTTCCTTCCTTCCTTCCTTCCTTCCTTTCTTTCTTTCCTTCCTTCCTCCCTCTCTTTCTCTTTTCCTGCCTTCCTTTCTTTCTCCCTTCCTCTTTCTTTCTTTCCTTCCTCTCCTCCCTCCCTCCTTTCTCTCCTTTTTTCCTTCCTTCCTCTTTCTTTCTGCCTTCCTCTTTCTCTTCCTTCCTTTCTTTCTTTCCTCCCTCCCTCCCTCTGTCCCTCCCTCTCCATCCTCCCTCCCTCCCTCTTTCTTTTCCTTCCTTCCCTCCCTCCCATGGGAAGCAGAAAGAGAGAAGAAAATTATGCGTACACATCAAGTCCCATCACATCAGTCTGGAGTGCCAACTGTGTCATTTCTAGATTTCACTCTAAGTGGGAACTTGGCACTGGTTTCACCAACTTCATCTGATTGCCATCTGCTCACGTGTAACATTACAGCCGGTACAATTTGCATTTTGTGGAGTGGCAGACAGTGGCCACAAGCCTAGAAAAAGGGCCACGCTTTTAAGGAACGTTAAAAGACAGAAGCCTTTTAGGAAATACAAATACAAAAAACAAAAGTCTATTTTAACATGTTTGCTTGAAGAATTTCCTGGTTTAAGAAACGAAGTGGCTATCTAACAGAAGGGAACCTTATTACCATTTTATTAAGAGGTTTCCTAATTAACACATGAATATCCTTCCCCCCCCAAAGTCTAAATTACAGGTAGTCCTCAACGTACGACCACAACTGAGCCCACAATTTCTGTTGCTAAGCGAAAAAGCTGTTAAGGGAGACTTGCCGCATTTTACCATAAAAATTCTACCTTCGAAAAAATGCCCTAAAAATTATGTGCTTGTGGATGGGGACTTACATACTCATAGATACGTATAACTAGACAGCAGTTTAAAAACAGGCTGTAAGAAGCAGAGTAAACGAGAGTTTTTTTCCCCTTGCAAATGAACCAGTCAAGCTGATTTTTTGTGGGGGGGGGTGGGGGGGGGTAAGAGCTGGCTAACGGCAGGCCAAGTGAATCCTTTTAAAAGTTCTCATCCATCTTCGGAGTAAAAGTAGCTGTGGCAATCTGGAATCCAGCAAGCTGCTGCACCGTTAACAGGGTGGTTTAGCTGTTCTTAAGATAAACATTTCCCTCCCCTTTTTCTGCGTTCTTTGCACTCTGTGTCTTTAGAGACAAAAAGCTTTTCGAAAAGGTGCGACAGGAAAAGTCGCGCCGGCTTCCCCCTTTGCGTGCTGGCATAACTCAAGATATACAATGGAAATGAATCTGTAAAACCATTTGTGCGACTTGAACCGCTGCTGTCTACTGTCACCATTTAATCGGCATTATAGACCTTTTCAGAGACGCTGGGTTTTTCTTTCTCTCTTTCTTTTTTTTAAAGGGAATACGGAAGGAAAGAGGATGAGAAACACGAAATAATATTTCGTTGCTTAGTCCCGGTTTCTAGCCTGCTCCTTTTCAGCAGCCGAATATGATATTTCATTTACTGACCATTTGAAGGTACAACGGCACGGAAAAAAAATGGGACTTATGACCGTTTTTCACACTTACGATCCTTGCCGCATCCCCATGGTCACGTGATCAATATTTCAGAAGCTTGGCAACTGGCTCGTATTTATGACGGGTGTGGTATGCCGGGGTCATGTCATCTCTTTTTGTGGCCCTCCAACAAGCAATGTCAATGGGGGAGCCAGATTCACTTAACGACCATGTTACTAACTTAACAAACTGCAGTGATTCACCTAACAACTGTGGCAAGAAAGGTCGTCAAATGGGGCAAAGCTGTATGTCTAGTCTAGTCTAGTCTAGAGAAGAAAGACTGGGGGAGACATGATAGCTGTCTTCCAATATCTCAGGGGCTGCCCCAAAGAAGAGGGGGTCAGCATATTCTCCAAAGCACTTAAGGCAGGACAAGAAGCAATGGATGGAAACTAATCAAGGAGAGAAGCAACTTAGAACTAAGGAGAAATTTCCTAAAAGTAAGAACAATTAACCAGTGGAACTGCTTGCCTCCAGAAGTTGTGGGTGCTTCATCACTGGAGTTTTTAAGAAGAGGCTTTGTCCAGAATGATATAGGGTCTCCTGCTTGAGAAGGGTGTTGGACTAGAACAGGGGTCCCCAACCTTTCGGACCTCAAGGACCACTAAGTTCATAATTTTAAATCCTGCGGACCACTAAGATGATCTGCCTAATGACTGGCTGGGTGGGCGTGGCTAGGTGGTCATGTGACTGGGTGGGTATAGCCAACTTGATGTCACTCATGTCAAGGGGCGCCTCGCTGGCCTCTACTCGCCGCTCCCCTCCCAGCCACTCCCCGCCTGCCTGCCCAGGCTCCTTAGGGCCCCAACAGGAAGCAGTTGTTGGAGCTAAGCAGCCGCCACGAGAAAGAGTTGGCAAAACAGCTCAGTTCAAATTGGATCTGACCGAGAAGGAGGCTCAGCAGAAGCACCTCACTGAGGACTAGGAGCATAGGCTTTCCAAGCAGAGGGAAGACCTGCGGGAGTGCAAGGCCAGGTACTGGCACCTGGAGGCTCAGCGGGCTGAGATGGTCAGCCAGTTCCAGGCCATGAGGCAGTCCCACTGGAACGAGGCCCTCCGGCTCTTCGCCAACAGTGGCGCTTCCCTCCAGCCTTCGCCCAAAGCCCCGCACCAGGAGGCCGAAGCAGACCCCAAGTCAGAATTTCTGCCCCCCTTTGACTCATACAAAAAGACCCCAAAGGGGGAGACTCTCTGCAGCCACACAAGCGTTCATTGCACGTATCTGTCCCAGGGGCCGTAGTTTGAGGACCCCTGATTTAGTGCAATATAAAAAATGCAAATAATTTTTCTGCGGACCACCAAAATTTTCTCACGGACCACCAGTTGGTGACCGCTGGACTAGAAGACCTCCAAGGTCCCTTCCAACTCTGTTATTCGGTGCTTCAAGTATGCTGGTCTGCAGTTGTTCCCTCTTCCCTCTTTGCTTTGCAGACTGAAAATCTACCCGAGCCTGATATGGAAGCTAATCTTGTTTGGGCAGCATTAACTTCTACCTGCCCATCCAACAATAGAAGCGGATAACTTTCTCTGGAAAGTGACTCTATTTCCATGTTCTTAAGACACTCAAGGAGATTCACAGCATGATGTATTTACATTGAGGAAGGTGGAACGGCGGAGAACTGAGGCTGCGACAGGTTCTCCTCCACCCGCCTTCTAACATTTCCGCATCTTATTTCTCCTTTTTTAAAATTCCGCTTCTCATCTGCATTCTTCAACGGAGGGGAAGCAAAAGAAGGCTGAGCAAAGTTTAGGTCCGAACATCAAAGAGGAGCCATAAAGTAAACAACTTTCAAGGAGAGCTCCAATACATTTCATGCTGTGAAAATAATTAGTTCGGATGACAACTTCTAACGGGGAACGGGAGGGAGAGTAAACGGCCAAAGGGATGGATGGAAAATGGTGCTCCAGTTAAATCAAGAAAATAAAATAAAATAAAATAAAATAAAATAAAATAAAATAAAATAAAATAAAATAAAATAAAATAAAATAAAATAAAATAAAATAAAATAAAATAAAATAAAATAAAATAAAATAAAATAAAATAAAATAAAATAAAATAAAATAAAATAAAATAAATAATGAAATGAAATGAAATGAAATGAAATTGAGAGGCTGATACACTTTAAACCGGAATATTATGCATCACTGTATAAGGGTGGGCCGATAATGAAAAGCCCAGGTAAGATAAAAAACTATTTTATTGGATCAAATGTTCTGACATTTGGTGTTTCTCTAAGCAGCGAAGTTCATATCTAATAAAGACATTAAGAAAATTAAAAATTCTTTTGATAGCCCAAACTAAGTGAGTATTTGGTTCCCGTTACTCGGGTTTATCCCATTACCATATATCATATTTTTCAGACTATAAGACGCACCGGAGTATAAGACACACCAAGATTTCGAAGATGTAAACAAGGAAAAAAAAAACAGTTTTTGCCCTCCCCAACCCCCAGGAGCACTCTGCAGGCTTCCCAAACCCTCTGTGCGTCCCGTTTTTGCTAAAAACGGGGCCTACAGGGGGTTTGGGAGGCCTGCAGAGTCCTCCTGGGGGCCGGGGAGGGCAAAAACGTGACACATAGTGGGTTTGGGAGGCCAAAAACGGGCCCGTTTTTCAGAAAAATGAGGCACACAGAGGGTTTGGGAGGCCTGCAGAGTGCTCCTGGGGACTGGGGAGGGCAAAAATGCTGTTGTTGGCTTCCCAAACCCCCTCACGTGATGCATTTTTGCCCTCCCCAGCCCTCAGGAACACTCCGCAGGCCTCTCAAACCTTCTTCATGCCCTGTTTTTGTGAAAAACAGGCCTGCTTTTGGCAAAAACGGGATGCACAGGGTGGGGTTTCGGGAGGCCAAAAATGGCTGTATTCGGTGTATAAGACACACCAACAGTTTTTTTTTTTAAATTTGATTTACATGCCGCCCTTCTCCGAAGACTCAGGGCGGCTTACAATGCGCTAAGCAATAGCCTTCATCCTTTTGTATATTTATACAAAGTCAGCTTATTGCCCCCACAAACTGGGTCCTCATTTCACCTACCTTAGAAAGGATGGAAGGCTGAGTCAACCTTGAGCCTTGGCGAGATTCGAACCCTGCAGTAATTGCAGGCAGCTGGTCTTAATAAGCTTAATAACAGGGTGCCTTAAACCTCTGTACTACCAAGGCTCAAGGTTCCACCCTCTTTTAGGGGGGAAAAAGTGTGCCTTATACTCCGAAAAGTACGGTATATGGTTGTGGAAAAGCCAAAATATTTTGGAAACCTGCCAGATGACACCGTCGATGGTATCCAGAGAATGTCCACTCTGATAAGGAGAGACCACTGAGGAGAGGTGGTTGCACATGTAACATGCCCCATGACAGGTAAGGGCTTCAAAGCTGAGAACTGGCACCTTGCATTGTATTCCGACGCCTCCTGGGAACTAGTGCAGCCATGTACTGGCAGTGTTACATGGCTGTATCACGCTGTGCTCCATTCTGGAACATCCGAAGGTTCCAGATGCCTCTTCAAGGGGACCCCGTGAAGAGCGCATTGACGTCGTCCACTTGGGAGGGGACTAAGGTGCAAGTGGCCATGAGAAGTGCCTTCAGATGTAGACCTAGGGACAAACTGGCATACAAGATCTCTTGACGTCTATGGAGATTCTCAAGTCCTCCAGGTCATGGTTGTCCCCAAAGGTGCTTTTTTTCAAGAGGCCACTGGACTTTTAAGACGTTTCGCTTCTCATCCAAGGAGCTTCTTCAGCTCTGACTGGAAGGTGAGGAATGGAAGGATTTATACCCCTTGCAGACAGCTAGTTGTTTGCATTCTTTTAGAGTCGTTGAGGCCACTTGGAGGTTCAGCAGTTCCAAGAAGGCTCCATACCCATTTGCACCACTCAGGTGACCCCCTAGGACCCAGATAAACCTCCAAGTGGCCTCAAGGACTCTCTAAAAGGATGCAAATGACCAGCTGTCTGCAAGGAGTATAAATCCTTCCATTCCCCACCATCCAGTCAGAGCTGAAGAAGCTTCTTGGATGAGAAGCGAAACGTCTTCAAAGAAAAACCAGGAAGTCCAGTTGCCTCTTGAAAAAGCAACTTTGGGAAAAGATGTCTTGACCATGGTGGTCTCCTGCTCCTCAAGTTGTAAAATGGGGGCAAAACTCACTTAACAAATGTTTCACTTAACAACAGAAACCTGGGGCTCAATTGTGGTCGAGGACTTCCTGTATTTTTCAATGCAGGCCATCCACTTGGAAAGGGTTCTCCACCCTCATTGCTCTTTTTGAAAGATTTAGCACCTGAAAAAAACAAAAACTGCATCCTCTCCTTAACCACAATTCCTCATTCTCTTAATTTGTTCATAACAGCAAGAGTTAATAATCCCAGTGGGAGGAAGTGGACCGATTAATCCACAATTAATTCACACCTGAGGGGTCCTTGGGGTTCTCTTGAGCTTGGCTGCTTTCTTCCAGACGTTTCATTACCCAAACTAGGTAACATCATCAGTCCTAGCACTGCTGAGGTTGCCTAGTTTGAGTAATGAAACCTAGACTGGACTAGACTGGGCTGGACTGGACTGGACTAGACTGGAACATAACAACAGAGTTGGAAGGGAACTTGGAGGTCTTCTAGTCCAACCCCCTGCTTAGGCAGGAAACCCTACACCACTTCAGACAAATGGTTATCCAACTTCTTCTTAAAAACTTCCAGTGTTGGAGTATCTACAACTTCTGGAGGCAAGTTGTTCCACTGATTAATTGTTCTAACGGTCAGGAAATTTCTCCTTAGTTCTAGGTTGCTTCTCCCCTTGATTAGTTTCCACCCATTGCTTCTTGTCCTGCTCTCAGGTGCTTGAGGATAGCTTCACTCCCTCTTCTCTTTGGCAGCCCCTGAGATATTGGAACACTCCTATCATGTCTCCCCCCATCCTTCTTTTCATTAAACTACCATGTTTCTCCGAAAATAAGACCCTGTCTTATATTTTTTTGAACCCCGATATAAGTGCTTGGCCTTATTTTTGGGGAGGTCTTATTATTTTGGGGCGCATGGAGCAAGATGGGGCTCCTCTTGCCGTCTTACCTGATTTCTAACTCTGCATTTAAATATTTTCAGGGAGGGCTTATTTTCGGGGGAGGCTTATTTTAGCACATGCACTCAAAAGCCCGATTGGGTTTATTATCAGGGGATGCTATTTTTGGGGAAACAGGGTAGACATACCCAGTTCCTGCAACCATTCTTTATAGGTTTTCGCCTCCAGTCCCCTAATCATCTTTGTAGCTCTTCTCTGCAGTCTTTCTAGAGTCTCAACATTTTTTTTTACATCGTGGCGACCAAAACTGTCTGCAGTATTCCAAGTGTGGCCTTACCAAGGCATTATAAAGTGGTATTAAACACTTCACACGATCTTGATTCTATCCCTGTATTAATGCAAGAAACATCTGCAAGAAAACAAGACCGGCACTGATGATGTTACCTAGTTGGGTCATGAGACGTCTGCAAGAAAACAGCCCGGCTCAGAGAGCACCAAGGACCCCCTCATTTCAACCATGAGCTACAAATATTCTCCTTTTATCAATTCACACCTGTTGCATGGAGGCGTATCCCTTTTGCATCCTCGGGATGGGCTTGGTATGAATAAAACAAGAATTCCCCCCCCCCCTCAATTCCGTTACCTAGGGTCAAGTGGAATTTAAGGAACCTTTTCAGAAATAAAGAATGAAGGGAAGAGAAGCGGAAACGCACAGAAAGGAGCAGAAAATGAAAAAAAAAAGGGGGGGAGGGAATACCACGGGCATAGCAAAACAAGAGATTCACTTACTTAACTGACTTCAGAGGGAAGCGATCCCCACCTTTGCTCACGAGCTCCTTTAATCAACCTTGATGCAATTTCAGCAAAGCAAATTCTATTTAATTTCATTGTGCCTGACCAAGCGGTGCCATTCCTACTTATTGGACAGTTTTGAGTCGTCGTGTGTCCCCCCCCCCCACCGCCCTCCCCGCCCCAATCAGGGCTTTCACCGCCGCAGTCGTTCCCTTGGATTTATCAGTGCATTTATCGCGGCGTTTTTATAAGCGCCGGCTCCGCGAGGCAGAACCACCTGGTGCTCAATCCGTTTTATTTGTATTCCACAGACCAAGCTTTGCATTTTCAATCGTCGTTGCTCCTTTTGACTGTCTGCTCGGTGACCGAGAGAATTTTCTCGCTCGCTTTGTAACATAATCATTCCAGCCTATGAAAATTCAACGTGGTTTAGGAATGGGGCAGCCACAAGATTTTATTTTTATTTTATTTTTTTTAACGCAAAGTTACTTGACTGGCCATACGGACAAAAATGAATACAAGGTAGTCCTTTGACTTATGATAGTTCATTAAATTGGATAACTATTACTTACTTATTTATTTATTTATTTATTTATTTTTTATTTTTTATTTTTTATTTATTATTTATTTTTTATTTATTATTTTTTATTTATTTATTAGTTTGATTTGTATGCCGCCCTTCTCTGGAGACTCAGGGTGGCTTACAATGCGTCATACTTTTGTATATACCTGTTTAGTAGGGCTTTCGGGCCCCCCTAAGCGGTGTTCTTTTTTATACAAAGTCAGCTTACTGACCCCACAATCCAGGTCCTCATTTTACCTCCCTCGAAAGGATGGAAGGCTGAGTCAACCTTGAGCCTGGTGAGATTTGAACTTGCAGTAATTGCAGGCAGCTGGCAACTAAGTGCTACTTTAACAGCACTTAGTCCACTGCGCCACCAAGGCTCTCTGTCCGAAATGGTATGGGGCATTGATGGCTAACCTTTTTTTTCCTAGGGTGCCAAAAGTGTGCGCATGTGTGTGATAGCGCATGTGCGTGTGCCCAGACCCATAATCCAATGCCCCCATGCACACCCTGCCCCCCCTGCGCATGTGCGCACAACCCCCTCGGAGCTGCCCCGCCCCCCTGCGCAGGCACGTTCAACCCCCCGCCCTCCCCCACTCCCCTTCGCATGTATGTGCGACCCCCCCGCACCCCGTTTTTGGCCTAGCAGGCCTCCCTGAAGCCTCCAGAAGGCCGGAAACAGCTTGTTTCCGGACTTCCGGTAGGCCTGTTTTTCACCCTCCCAGAACTCCGCGCGAGCACTGTACCTACCTGGCATCCAAAACAAGCTGCGTGGAGACTCCTGGGAGGGGAGGAGCAGCATGGGCATGCGCGCACGTCTCCTGCATGCGTGGCAAAGACCTGACAATCAGCTGGCTGGCGGGAGATGCGCACTCAGGCGCAGTGGAGCTGATCTACAGCGACGGCTTGTGTGCCCGCGGGAATGGCTGCGCGGGCCATCTGTGGCATGTGTGCCAATCGGTTCGCCATCACGGGTATAGGGTTTCCTGCCTAAGCAGTGGGTTGGACTAGAAGACCTCCAAGGTATTCTATTCTATTCTATTCTATTCTATTCTATTCTATTCTATTCTATTCTATTCTATTCTATTCTATTCTATTCTATTCCCGTTCAAAGTTACAATGAAACTGAAAAAAGTGACTTACGACTGTCTCTCCCACGTATCCCCAAGGTCACGTGATCAAAATTCAGCTGCTGGCGATTGGTCCATATTTATGATGGCTGCAGTGTCCCCGGGGATGGGAGGACATGTGATCATCGTCTGGGGTCTTCTGACAAGCAAAGCCAATGGGGGAAGCCAGATTCACTTAACAACCACGTTACTAACTTAACAACTTCAGTGATTCACTTCACAACTGTGGCAAGAAATGTCGTAAATTGGGGTGAGACTCACTTTTTTTTTTTAATTTTGATTTATATGCCGCCCTTCTCCGGAGACTCAGGGCGGCTTACAGTGCGTTAAGCAATAGCCTTCATACTTTTGTATATTTTATACAAAGTCAGCTTATTGCTCCCACAATCTGGGTCCTCATTTTACCTACCTTAGAAAGGATGGAAGGCTGAGTCGACCTTGAGCCTGGTGAGAATTGAACTCGCAGTAATTGCAGACAGCTGGATGTTAAATGCTGCCTTAGTAGGAGGTATTAGCCTCCTACGCCACTCAGGCTCCTTAACAACTGTCTCACTTTACAACATAAATATTGGGGTCAATGGTAATCGTACGTCAAGGACTACCTGCACTTTCTTTTGAGAGCAGGCAACGGAATTTCATTTTTAATGTGTGCCAGTGTGCTCCCAGTAAAAAAATGACAATAAAGGTTAACTTATCTTATCTTAATCTCCTTTCCTTTCCTTCTTTCCTTTCCTCACTTTCTTTCTCTCCTCTCCTCTCCTCTCCTCTCCTTTTCTTTCTTAGCCCACTGTGTGGAATCCCTTCAGCTGTGGACGTAATAAAAACAGGCCAAACCCATTTACAAACTGAGGGGTCCTTGTTGCTCTCTGAGCTGGGTTGTTTTCTTGCAGACGTTTCATGACCCAAACTAGGTAACGTCATCAGTCCTACCACTGCTGAAGTTATCTGGTTTCGGTCATGAAACATTTGCAAGAAAACAACCCAGCTCAGAGAGCACCAAGGATCCCACAGTCGTCCTCCTCTTCCTCCTCCTCCTCCTCCTCCTCCCATTCTCTTTCTGCTCTACTTTGTAAACTCCACTCCCTCCTAGCACTGATGATATTACCTACTTGGGTCATGAAACGTCTGCATTTCAACCCTGAGCTGCAAATATTCTCCTTTCTTGGCACTCATGAACTGCGCATCTCCCATATTACGAATGAAAAGGTAAAGACAAAACTGCCCCCCCCTTTTTTTTTACTCTGTCAAAGAACAGAATTCAAAGTATTTTGTTCCGAGGAGGTTCCTGCTTCAGTAGCTGATTAAACCAAACTAATTGGTAATTCTTATCCGTCCCCCCCACTTATACTCTTCGACAAAAAAACGGTTCCAGAAGAAAACGGCAGCCTCACGAATCTGAGTAAAATATATACTTAACTCCCTAAAAGATCCTGGGAAAAAATGTTGATGGCTACGAAGCCATCAAAAATCTGAAAGGCAATATGGTCTCCGCTTTGGCCCGTTTCAAAGAGAAGTCGTTTTCAATGGCTGGGTGCTCACACACAACATTAAGTCGCAAGCACTAAAAAGTTAATTGAATGTTTGCCAGGAGACACATGGCCCGTTTTTATATTGGATAATTAATTTCTTTGTTTTTATAAGAATTTTAAAGAGTGACCAACATGTACCCCAAGGGTAATTAGCTTCATTGAAGGGGAACCTGATGACTTCTGGTGGGGAAGGGTCTCCCTAGCACGAAAATGAATTCTTGGGCCTGATGATTGGAACTTGCACCCTCCCCGCTTCTCGTGTTTTAACTGCAACATGTTTTATAACAAATCGGTGGGAAACGAACTCTTAAGCCGGCATGCAATCCGTTTCTGCAAAGAGTCCCCTCAATATTATCTGGGAAAGCTTGGAGACGGAATTGGTTTTAGTAATAACTAACAGAAAAGTGATTTGTCCTTCATTCATCACGGTAACGTCAAGCTGGAGGGGAAAAAAAAATTTCTTTTAACTCGTTAGCGATGTTGGAAAGTGATTTTGTATCGTTAAAAAAAAAAAGCATGATTAATTGCACCGTGCGTCGGATGGAGTGAGGTTTACATTGCAGTATTTAGGAAACTTACGTCGTGCAATCTTTATCGGTTATTTTCTAAAACCTCCGATTTTTATTCCAGTGACACCGGCTGAGCTTTTTGGAGATCAATTGCCCATATGAAGAGCGTTGTTTCCCAAATTCAAATCGTTGCGTTAGTTGCGGATCTGAACACTCATTTTCTAACGTTTATGGCGGTTATACAGAAGCCGCCTAAACGGTAAGCCAAGGCCAACATGTAAACAACTCTTCCCTTTTCCAGCCCAGTTGCATTATATCCTCAGGAAAACAGAAGTTAAGAGATATACAGGAAAGCTATAACCATCTTCCTGGTAAATCAGCAAAACCCTCCTTGCATTTTAATAATTTGCAACAGGGTGGATAAAAATCAATGATTTTTTTAAAAAAAAATCAAAAAAATCAGATTTTCTTGATTTAAATTGGATTTTTTTAATTTAAATCGGATTTTTTTAATTTAAATCAGATTTTTTTTATTTTTATTGAATTTATTTTAATAAAAAACTTTTGGGGTAAAAATCTATCGTAAGATAGTTTTCTATTTAAGATACATAAATAATTTAGGTTATTCAGCATGAAATGGAGCTTAGTTATGTAGCAGGAGGCTGTATATTCTGCAACACTGGGACTACCAGTGAGTCAACAGTGGGTCAAAGGAGTAGCAGAGATGACAGTTGCTCTTTAAAAATTATGATTTAAATCGAGTTGATTTAAATCAAGGCTTTTTACTAGTGATTTAAATCATGATTTAAATCGACTCGATTTAAATCAAATCCACCCTGATTTGCAATAATGCTTATCGCCATGGAAGTCAGAAATGTCGCCTGCTCCATTGCAAGCCAACGTCCCAAGGTCACTGTTGTTGTTGTTTTTATAGCCCCATCTTCTGTTTTACAATGCCACGTGCAATTAGATTTATTTTTTTTTTTTAAAAAAATCAAACACAAACGATTACACTGCGAAAGCCTTTGAAGGCATCTGACACTTACTTAAAAAGAACGTGTAGTCGGTGTAGCGGTCACGTCGGTGCAAGATACGCCATTTACACTGGCAATTTTCCACCACCAACAAAAAGAGCCCCGGCTAGTTGATGCAATGTTTTCAAATCTCATGTAAACTATTTAGATGAATTCTTTTTGACTGCGAATCCCAAGGGGGATCAGCCGAGGGGAAAATGATTTGTTTTACCCTCCGAGCTAAAAAAAAAAACAAAACAAAAAAACGAAACTCTCTCGGGAGACAATTCAATTGAAATTTCACATTCAGAGTAGCCAAGCAGTGATAAACAGATGCTTAAATTAGCTGCTTTATGCTATAATCAAACATCTTAAAGGGGAGAAGTTTTGCTTTTCAATCCACATCACAAAAGGGTGTGTTTCTTGCAAAGGGGGGGGAGGAAGGGAGGGCTGCTTAGAATTTCAGAAGAAATGTTCTTTTTTTTTTTCTTCTTCTTTTCTTCATAGCTCTGTAATCAATCAACCCCCAGTTAAGACTTCTGGAAACACACAGAAGAAACCTTAACAAACTTGGAAACGCGGCAATTTCATTAGCATGGCTTCATCTGATAAAGGAGGCAATATTCGGGCGACGGGCAACTTCAAAACAGCACATTTTCACATTTTAAACTTTTTCGCTCCAAGCGCACCAAAACCAGCTTGATTTCTGTTTGGCGGGGGGGAGGAAAAACTGGAGGACCTCCATGTATAGTAGACTTTCGAGTCCCCAAAGGTGCTGACTGGGGAAATCCATTTGATTGATGATTTTTAAAATAAATTTATTAGCCAACCTACGGCATAAACTTGCCCAGACATTTCATTTCAGATCCAGCCTAAACAAACGTCAGCTAAAAGGCAGTTAATTATCTGAGTGTTGAAAAAGTTGGAACTGAAACAAAATCAAAGGAAGCCAATTGGTACCGTCTAAACTGTTTTGGACCGTATCCTACAATCCTAATTTGTGTACAGTTTAGATGCAACTCTGTTTTGAAGTTTTGCCTCAGGGCACCTATGCCTATGGAGATTCTCAGTCATCCAGGTCGTGCTTTTTTCAGGAGGCCATTGGACTTTCTTGGTTTTTCTTTTTGAAGACGTTTCGCTTCTTATCCAAGAAGCTTCTTCAGTTCTGACTGGATGGTGGGGAAGGGAAGGATTGATACTCCCTGCAGGCAGCTGGTCATTTGCGTCTTTTCAGAGAGACGTTGAGGCCACTTGGAGGTTTATTTGTGTCCTCAGGGTCACCTGAGTGGTGCAAACGGGCATGGATGGAGCCTTTGGGCAGAGAGGACTGCTGGTTTGAAAGAGGGCTCCCAAGAGGCCATCTAGGTCAACATTGAACAGCCCTCTCTGGGAGGGATAGGACATCATACGAAACGAACCAAAGAGAGAAGCAACCTGGAATTAAGGAGAAACTTCCTAACAGTGAGGACAATTAACCAGTGGAATAGCTTGCCTTCAGAAATCGTGAGTGCTCCATCGCTGGAAGTTTTTAAGAAGAGACAAGACAATCACTCATCTGAAATAGTATAGTCTCCTGTTCAAGCACGGGGCTGGACTAGAAGACCTCTAAGGTTCTCTTCTCTTCTCTTCTCTTCTCCTCTCCCCTTCCCTTCCTTTCTCCTCTTATCGCCAGTCTACAACACAGTCCTTTCAGCAGTTCCAAGAAGGTCCCACACCTTCTTGAAAGCCAGCTGGATGACTTTGGGCCAGTCAGTCAGTCACTCTCTCTCAGCCCAACCCAACCCACCTCACAGGATTGTTGTTGAGGGGGAAAATAGGAAGAAGAAGGTGCGTTGGCAGGCTCTATTAAGAATTTCAGCTAGGGGCGAGGAGGTCACATAATCCAAAGCAGGGGTGGTAAAAGATTACCTCATCAAAATCCCCATTTCAATGCATCAAAGCATCAATTCAATGCTTTGAATTGTTTGGTTTAGAAAGCGATTGTGATCAGACGATCAGGCCAGAATACTGTACTTGTGATTTTTAGGACTGGACTGAGATAACCCTGGTACTAGTCAGCATTCCAGGATTAAACTTCATGGGTGATTAGACTTTCCTTCAAAGATTATTCTTCGAATGAAGATTAGAGCCAGTTTGGTCTAGTGGTTAAGGCACCAGGCTAGTAAGCAGGAGATCATGAGTTCAAATTCCTGCCTTAGCCATGAAAGCCAGCTGGGAGACCATGGGCCAATCACCAGGAGACTGTGAGTTCTAGTTCCACTTTAGCCACGAAAGCCAGCTGGGTGACTTTGGGCCAATCATCAGGAGACTGTGAGTTCTAGTTCCACTTTAGCCACGAAAGCCAGCTGGGTGACTTTGGGCCAATCACCAGGAGACTGTGATTTCTAGTTCCACTTTAGCCACGAAAGCCAGCTGGGTGACTTTGGGCCAAGCACCAGGAGACTGTGAGTTCTAGTTCCACTTTAGCCACGAAAGCCAGCTGGGTGACTTTGGGCCAAGCACCAGGAGACTGTGAGTTCTAGTCCCACTTTAGCCACGAAAGCCAGCTGGGTGACTTTGGGCCAAGCACCAGGAGACTGTGAATTCTAGTCCCACTTTAGCCACGAAAGCCAGCTGGGTGACTTTGGGCCAAGCACCAGGAGACTGTGAGTTCTAGTCCCACTTTAGCCACGAAAGCCAGCTGGGTGACTTTGGGCCAAGCACCAGGAGACTGTGAGTTCTAGTCCCACTTTAGCCACGAAAGCCAGCTGGGTGACTTTGGGCCAAGCACCAGGAGACTGTGAATTCTAGTCCCACTTTAGCCACGAAAGCCAGCTGGGTGACTTTGGGCCAAGCACCAGGAGACTGTGAGTTCTAGTCCCACTTTAGCCACGAAAGCCAGCTGGGTGACTTTGGGCCAATCACCAGGAGACTGTGAGTTCTAGTCCATGAAAGCCAGCTGGGAGACTTTGGGCCAGTCACTCTCTCTCTCTCAGCCCAACCTACCTCACAGGATTGTTGTTGTAGGGAAAACAGAAGGAGGGAGACGTGTTGGATATGCTATGAATTATTTGCAAAAATAAAAACGACAGGATAGAAATAAACAAATGAATATTCTGATGGTTAACACCAACTTTTGTACTGTACCTTCAAAAGGTTATCGGGTGCTCTAATCAATTCCTTCCCTTATTGTGCATTTGGTGAAATCTGCATCTGTCAACCACTTTGCTTTCGCTTTGAATTCTTTCTTTCAAGTCACATTTCCTCTTCACAAATAGCCGAAGCTGCTCTCTCTCTCTCTTTCTTCGAGTTACACCTTTGTATTGTCATTCCTGGCCCAGACTCAGAGACCCCCAACCCGTTTTGTCGGAAAGTGGATCTCAAGCCGAAAGCAATCTGAAGATCACGGTGGCCCACCAAGTTAAAGTTTCAATCGGTAGCCAGGATGCCGTTAGCAGCTCCGCGAGAGGCATTTCCCAGCGTCGCGTGACAGACGCAGTGACAGACCCCACTGCTAAAATTCGAGTTGCTTTGACCCCGAGGTTACTGCCACACCGCAGGCTACTGCTGTGGTCTGCTTTTTTGAAACCCAAGGCAGCCAAGATTTAAAAAAAAACAGAGGAAAGCGACTATCCAAGCTTTAGCAAGCTCAAGCCTGAAATAATGTTATTCTCAGAACTCCGCCTAAAGAACTAACAAGACATTTATTTAACTAACTGTCAAATAATTTACTAAGACTGTATTACTATTATTCTTCTTTCCTTACTAGTATCTATCTCTTCCCACTTATAACTATATGTTGCTTGTATCTTTCAAGTTATATTGTTTTTATTTGTTTCCTAGTACGATTTGATAGCTTATTAGTAACCTTGACTAGCACTAAGTGTTGTATCTTTTTTATTCTTGATGAATGTATTTTATTCTCCTTATGTACACTGAGAGCATATACCGTGTTTCCCCGAAAATAAGACCCTGTCTTATATTTTTTTGAACCCTGAAATAAGCGCTTGGCCTTATTATTACCATGCGCTCAAAAGCCCAATTGGGCTTATTATCAGGGGATGTCTTATTTTGGAGGAAACAGGGTACACCAAAGACAAATTCCTTTTCTAAGAAGAGCGGAGCAGTTTAAATTGTCAGTAATTCCACACTGAAATAAAAAAAGAAAACGAAACAAAACACATTTTTCTTCTTTATTTTGTTTTGGTAGAGGGTTAACTGCGTTCTGAATTTTTTTTGAAAAAAATATTTCGTTTGGATGAATTGTTCTAGCAAAGCGTGAATCAAATAAATACACTGTGATACAGAACGTTTAATTCTTCCTGTTTGCGTGTCATTCATTTCCTAAACAGAGTGCATGGAAGCTATAATGGGGTTTCCGCGTGAAGCCAAGCACTGTATATATATTTTGAATGGCACGTTGGGCCTTAGTCATTAAGGCAAGTTGCTACCAGAGCAATCTATCCAACTCAAATCTCATAGAATAAATGTAGGAGAAACACTCGATTAAAAAAAAGGTTTATGATCATGCAAGGATATTTTAAATAAGCCCACACATATGCACCCAAACCCATACCTTCGTATTGGTTTTTCCTGGACTTGAGCTCAGCAACTAACTCACCGTAGTAATCTGTGTCTCAAAAGGGCAATGAGCAAATTGCTTTCTTAGAATTGTAAGGAGTAGTATTTGCTTTTCAAGCTTTTCGGATTTATTAACTCTCTGTTTCAATGAATCACTTGTCAGTTTTAGGCCTTTCTTCCTCCCCCCCCACCCCCAAATAATTTGCATGCACGCAGATGAATGTCATGTAGACGCATTTATTCCTTAATGAGTCTACCAGACGTTTATCTGTCTAGTATTTCAACTAACCAGTTTGTTTGTTTATTTAGTGAATGTATAGTATATACGGCTGCCCATCTCTCACAAAGTGACGCTGGGCGGTGTACAAATAAAGCAATTATTAAAATAAATTAATCATTTTAATTTAAAGCAAAGCAATAAACTAAAATAAGACAAGAAATGGATTAAAAAACAACAATTAAAAAGCACTCATTATTTAAAAAAAAAATACAACCATCCAGTACAAAAGAGAATAAGCTGATTTTGTATAAATATACAAAAGTATGAAGGCTATTGCTTAACGCATTGTAAGCCGCCCTGAGTCTCCGGAGAAGGGCGGCATATAAATCAAATTAAAAAAAATAAAATAAATAAACACAATGTTAAGAGTCATTTTATGGCATCTCCCTGGTCTCCTTGGAAACAGCCCCCCCCCCCAAGTCAGGTCCATTAAAACACTAAAGCTAGTTGCTGTGACTCTGAAGATTTTGATACTAACACCAAAGATATAAAAAAAACATTTGCTTCCCTTCTAGGGCAGCTCCTAAGCAGCCAAAGTCACTCTGAAGGAGTGTGAGCCCAGGAGCGTGCAGCCGCCACTGAAAAAGCTAATACAATCCTTGGTTGTATAAACAGAGGCACAGAATCAAAATCATGTGAAGCATTCATACCGCTTTATAAAAAGCCTTAGTAAAACCACACCTGGAATTCTGCATCCGGTTTTAGTCACCACATTACAAAAAAAGATATTGAGACTTTGGGGGGAAAAGTGCAAAGAAGAGCAACTGAGACGATTAAAAGCCTGGAGACTAAAACATATGAAGAACAGTTGCAGGAATTGGGTATGGCCAGCCTAGGAAAAAAACAGAAGGACTGGGGTGACAGTATTCCAATATTTAAGGGACTGTCACAAAGACGAAGGGGTCAACTTATTGTCCAAAGCACCTGAAGGCAGGAGAAGAAGCAACGGATGGAAACGAATCAAGGAGAGAAGCAACCTGGAATTAAGGAGAAACTTCCTAATAGTGAGGACAATTAACCAGTGGAACAACTTGCCTCCAGAAGTTGTGTGCGCTCCATACCTGGAGGTTTTTATTCATTCATTCATTCATTCATTCATTCATTATATTTCTATACCGCCTTTCTCCCGTAGGACTCAAGGCAGTGTACAGTCAAGAAAAATATAGATACACAAACATCATAAAATTGCTAATTAAAATTATTACTTAGTTTGGTCAATTAAATAAAACCCAGAATTAGATAACATTTAAAAAAAAAAAGAAGAAGAGATATTAAGAAGAGATTGGACAGCCACCTGTCTGAAATGGTATAGAGAAGAGGGGTGGACTAGAAGACCTCCAAAGTCCCTTCCAGCTCTATTCTGATTGAGTTTCAAAACTCCAATTGGCCTGGTGTCTATCCTTACAAGTGCACAATATTTAGGAGCTAATTTGCAAGCAGGGGTTTTATTCCTGTTCCAACTTTAACACAGGAATATTGTTATGTTTGGCGCTGTACCTGGAGCTTGGAGCGTGCGTGTGTGTGTGTGTGAGAGAGAGACTCACAATCCACTCGAGATCATTAATCTCAGCAAGGCTCAGTTTTTTTCCACCCCAATCCAAAAAGGCTTTTCAAACGCCTGCCAACGTATTTTGTAATACTAAGCTTCTATTAGCTGTGTTTTACTAAAGCATTAACCCAGACATATTTCTTATTTATAGAAGAGTCACTGCTTCCGCTGTGAGGCTTTAGTTTTATTGTTTAATTGTGAAGGGTTGGTAATTACTCAGAATTGTTCTAGTTAGTTGAACACAGCGGCGGGCAGGAGTGGCCGTTCCTGACTCACGAGGCTCTGCCAAACAAAATTATAGGCAATCACTTTATTGCTTTCAACCTGCCCAAATCTGGCCAAGTTGGTAGCATAGGATAAAAAAACCAACAACATAAAGTTGGCTGGGGGGGGGGGGAATTAACAATATAAGCCACTGGTCTACCCTCTCCTTCTTTGGCACCAGGAAGGTTTCTAGCAAGGAGGCAACCCAGAGAAATGAAAAGAAGGTGAGGACTGATGTAGGAATTAATGGGGCATCTTTCAAAATTGATTGACAATAGCAAGGTAGGAGGGTATTACATGGGGCTCCCCTTGAGGTGCACTCGGAGGCTCCAACTGGCGCAGAGTGCGGCCGCGCGGGTGGTTATGGGAGCGACGTGGAGTTCCCATGTAACACCTCTCCTGAGCGAGCTGCACTGGCTCTCGGTGGTCTTCCGAGTGCACTTCAAGGTTCTGGTTATCACCTTTAAAGCGCTCCATGGCTTAGGACCTGGTTATCTATGGGACCGCCTGCTACCGTCAATAGCCTCCCACTGGCCAGTACGCTCCCATAGAGAGGGGCTCCTCTGGTTGCCGTCAGCCAAACAATGTCGACTGGCGGCCCCCAGGGGGAGAGCCTTCTCTGTGGGGGCACCTACGATCTGGAACGAGCTCCCCCCGGAGATACGGAGGATCCCGAATCTGCGCACCTTCCGTCGCGCGCTTAAGACTTTTTTATTTCATCAAGCTGGCCTGGCCTAAATCTTCTCCCCTTTTTAAATGTAAATTTTAATTTGTTGTTAAATTATGGGGTATTTTAAATTTGTTCAGCCAAATTATTTAATTTGTTTTTATTCTATTTTAAATTTTTGTATTTATGTGTTTTATCCTGTGGCTGTTCACCGCCCTGAGTCCTTCGGGAGTAGGGCGGTATAGAAATTTAATAAAATAAATAAATAAAATAAATAAATATTACCTGTGGACGGTCTCTGATTTAAAAAAATAAAGAAATAAAAAGAATCCTGTGTTTTCAGGTCTCTGTTATGGGACTTGAGTTCTAAAACATCAAGAGTTAATTTTCTGTATAGGGAAGGAAGGTTTATTGTGGATAAATTATGACTGGAACTGAGGCAAAGTTCTGGGTTCTGGTTTATGAAGGGGAGGGGAAAGGAGGGGAGGGGGGGATTAAACCAACCAACAAGGGTCTCTGAATGATTCAACAGCGGCAATAAAAGGTTCTCGCCTTCTAAATTAGAAGATCTTTTCTATGAATACGTGCTCAAGTCCCTCCCAAAGGTAAGCAGCCGTTTAAAATTCATTTTTTTTGAGACAACTGCTTGTAGTGTCAGAACAACAGAGTGGGAAGGGACCTTGGAGGTCTTCTAGTCCAACCCCTTCCTCAAGCAGGAGACCCTATAGTCATTCTGGACAAATGAGTGCCTAATCTCTTCTTATAAACCTCCATGGATAAGAACAGCCACAATCTCTGAAGGCAAGATAAACAAATATTGTATGTTGTGCACACAGCCCTTAATCATTCTGCACTGCTCCCAATAATGGATGGGACATTTGTTTTCAATTTGATTTGATAATCGTGTGTGTGTGGCTTCCTTTTTCTGATCTTCTCTGTGGTTTTCCTTCCAGAAACTTGCAGAACTGTTTGAATGGAAGACCAGGGGCTTCATCTCAAGCCCCCAGCTGCGAAGAGGCAGATCTAATCCAACCACCTGCTCAAGCAGGAAACCCTATGCCATTTCAGACAGATGGTTGTCCAGTCTCTTCTTAAAAATCTCCAGTGTTGGAGCATTCACAACTTCTGGAGGCAGGTTGTTCCACCGGTTAATTGTCCTCACTGTCAGGAAGTTTCTCCTTAATTCTAGGTTGCTTCTCTCCTTGATTACTTTCCATCCATTGCTTCTTGTTCTGAGTTCAAGTGCTTTGGAGAATAGCTTGTCTCCCTCTTCTTTGGGGCAGCCCCTCAAATATTGGAACACTGTGATCATGTCACCCCTAGTCCTTCTTTTCATTAAACTAGACACATTCAATTCCTGCAACTGTTCTTCATATCATTAATTAATTAATTAATTAATTCATTCATTCATTTATTTAGTGGTTCGATTTATATGCTTTTAGCTTCCACCCCACTCCTAATCATCTTTGTTGCTCTTCTCTGCACTCCTTCTAGAGTCTCAACATCTATGCCGCCCGAGTCCCTTGGGAGTTGGGTGGGATAGAAATGCGATAAATTAAATTAAATTAAATTAAATCTATATCGTGGCGAACAAAACTGGATGCAAAATCTAACTGGGGTCCAAATCAATTAGGCCTCCTGCAGAATGTGTATAGGTGCAATTTGCTTTAAGAAGAGCCTGGTAGCTCAGCAGACTAAAAGCATTGTGATTAACACAGCTGTCTGCAATTACTGCAAGTTTGAATCTCGCCAGGCTCAAGGTTGACTCAGCCTTCCATCCTTTCTAAGGTAGGTGAAATGAGGACCCAGTTTGTGGGGGCAATAAGCTGACTTTATATAAGTATACAAAAGTATGAAGGCTATTGCTTAACGCATTGTAAGATGCCCTGAGTCTCCGGAGAAGGGCGGCATATAAATCAAATTTTTTAAAAAAAGTGCTTTCAAGCAATTTCCAGCAGAAAGAACTTCGGTTGATTTGGGTTCTCTTTCAGAGAAATTTGAAAAAAGAGAGAAGCGGTCTATTTCCCTACAAAGAAGCTGACGGGCCCTTTCCTCTGACAGAAAATAAAAAAGTGTATTTTAACATTTTCGAACCTCCGGCATGTCATTTTAATTGCTTCACACTGTAAACGGCGATGCTGGTTCTTTTGGGGGGGGGGCTCTGTTCGGTTCAGTGGCGGTGCTGTTGGGCCGCCGTGTCTTTAGCGCACAACCACGTGGGGTTAAGACCAAGCCATAACGAAGAACAGATCGCGAAACTCCACTTTTAATTGGATTTAATTCCACCCCCCCTCATTAGCAGCAATTATGAGCCCATCTTTCTGCGAAAGACCGTAATTAAGGGAGACAAAAGCGTGGGTTTGGTGGAAAAAGAAAAACATTTAGGAAAGGAGGCGTTTGTTGTCTCAAAACACAAGCCAACCAAGGAAGCAAAGAGTTGAACTTATAAAGAGGTTTAGCTCCTTCAGGGTTCATATCACGGCGGTGACCGAGCTTCAAAGTGCTAAAATGCACATTTTGAATTGTTTCACTCTTAAAAGCCGAACGTGCTTTTTGTTGGCAGACTGAGTAAAGTGGAATTAAAAACAAAAAAACAAAAAACCCGAAACAAGTGATGGGGGAAAAAAAAGTTGTCACCTTTTCTGCAATCCTATCCCCTCTCTACCCCGCTCCGCGAAAAAACCTTCTTAAACAGATAAAGGGCTTTCCCCTTTTCTGTTCCCTACAGCCCCCCTGCCCACCCCAGTCACAGACACCAGATACTTTGGGGTAAAATAAGAAAACTCATTACATTTTGAAAAGGACTTTTGTTCTGATTTTTTAAAAGCATTTGGGTTCTCTTCCCGCCCGCCCCCCGCCGGAACACCCCCCCGAATATTGAATGGAGGCACCGTGTTACAAAAGATAACTTTGGCCAAACAGTCGGGTGGTGTTTGGTTCTCCTTGGTCCTAATCATTAAATTTCAACTTGGGGTCCCCAAAGTCTTCATTAACAACTCCTGAACCTGGCAGAAATGCTAGTCTGGGAATTCGGAGAAGGAGGAGAGAATGTCTGCTGTAAGGAGACGCTCACCGATCTCTGGTAGCCCACCAAGAGCCTTCTGTTGGTGCCAACTGATTGCAGGAACCAGGCTAGCCTTACCTACGTGGCTGGCCCCCTCCTCCCAACATTTTAGGATCACATTTACAAACACACACACACACACACACACACAGAGATCAGACTACTGACTGATTATAATCAAGCAAATAAATAGGAATATTTACTTATTTATTTTATTATCTATGTCCCAACTTTATTATTATTATTATTATTATTATTATTATTATTATTATTATTTAATCTTTAGTGAGATTCACAGCCTTTGAGGCTGGTTAATAGCTCAGCAACTCGAGTCCTAACCAAGGACCTACGAACTGTTAAGGTATCGTCGGAGGATGTAAGCTGTTGGTGGTTTTTTGTAGAGTCAAAATGTTCAAGTCCGGCAAATTTAGAATTTCTAAATAGCGGGGTAGCCCTTTGGGTATTGCTCCGAGGGCTCCAATTACAATCGGGACAACACACGATTTCTTTTTCCACAGTCGCTTCCTTAATCATTGGTTCTTCACTTTTCTGGATGTAACCATTCAAGCTGCATTTTTCTTCTTCCACAGTCTGCTTTACTTGTAGGAGTCCTCGACCACCCTCTGCTCTTGGTAAATATAATCGGTCAACATCACTTTTAGGGTGCAAGGCATGATTCATTGTCATAAGCTTCCTTGTTTTTCTGTCCCAATTGTCTAACTCCATCTGGGTCCAGTCAATTATTCCTGCAGAGTATCTAATCACAGGTATAGCCCAGGTATTTATGGCTTTTATGATGTTTCCTCCACTCAATTTGGACATTAATATCTTACGAATTCGCCAAATGTACTTGGCTGAAGTTAATTCCTTGACTTTATTATTATTATTATTATTATTATTATTATTATTATTATTATTACAAATAACTCAAGGTGGTGAACAGATCCAACACACCTTCCTCCTCCTCTTTTCCCCACAACAACAACAACCCTGTGAGGTAGGGTTGGCTGAAAGAGAGGGACTGGCCCAAAGTTGGCTTTCGTGCCTAAGGCGGAACTAGAACTCATCGTCTCCTGGTGTTTGGCCCAAAGTCACCCTAACAGGCTTTCACGGCTAAGGCAAGGCTAGAATTCCTGGTGATTAGTCCAAAGTCACCTCGCTGGCTTTCAAGGCGGGACTAGAACTCACAGTCTCTTGGTCATTGGCCCAACATCTCTCAACCAGTTTCCATGGCTAAGGTGAGACTAGAACTCACCGTCTCCTGGTGTTTGGTCCAAAGTCATCTAGCTGGCTTTCATGCCTACGGCGGGACTAGAACTCACAGTCTCTTGGTCACTGACCCAACATCTCCCAGCCAGTTTCCACGGCTAAGGTGAGACTAGAATTCACTGTCTCCTGGTGTTTGGTCCAAAGTCACCCAGCTAGCTTTCATGCCTAAGGCGGGACTAGAACTCACAGTCTCTTGGTCATTGGCCCAACGTCTCTCAACCAGTTTCCATGGCTAAGATGAGACTAGAACTCACCGTCTCCTGGTGTTTGGTCCAAAGTCATCTAGCTGGCTTTCATGCCTACGGCGGGACTAGAACTCACAGTCTCTTGGTCACTGGCCCAACATCTCCCAGCCAGTTTCCACGGCTAAGGTGAGACTAGAATTCACTGTCTCCTGGTGTTTGGTCCAAAGTCACCCAGCTAGCTTTCATGCCTAAGGCGGGACTAGAACTCACAGTCTCTTGGTCATTGGCCCAACATCTCCCAGCCAGTTTCCACAGCTAAGGTGAGACTAGAATTCACTGTCTCCTGGTGTTTGGTACGAAGTCACCCAGCTAGCTTTCATGCCTAAGGCAGGACTAGAATTCACAGTCTCTTGGTCATTGCCCCAACATCTCCCAGCCAGTTTCCACGGCTAAGGTGAGACTAGAACTCACCGTCTCCTGATTTCTAGCCTGGTGCCTTAACCACTAGGCGAAACTGATTACGAGCCCATGACACTGGAAAAACTTAAGCAAACTAAAATAAACATTGCCTTGTCAAATCGTACCTTGGGGATCAAAATGCAGGTGATTCCGCCTACCCAGAAGAGATCCATAAAAGGCACCCCATTTTGTAAAGGTTAACCCAGTTTAAGAAGTGGAGAGGCCATTATAACAAGACAACAAAACAAAACAAACAAAACAGATTACTGTCCATCTCACTTCATTGATGGCTACAAAGGGGCGACTGAGTCCCAAACCCCGCCTGGGTTATTTATTAGTAGAAAAATCAAGCTTTTTTTTCTGAGTCAAATGTCCCAGAAATTCAGGACATACAGCACCCACTTACGACATGCCCAAAGTCATATGAATCTCTAACACTACAGACTGACAACTTCTACTATTTTTTTTTAAAGACCCCCCCCCCAAAAAAAAAGAAAGAAAGAAAGAAAGAAAAACCTGGAAAGAAAAATAGCAGAAACAGAAGAGCAACATCGGGCTATTGTGAGTTACATTGTTAGTTCTCATCACAGAAACAATAACTTTGAGGAATAATCCCGTTAATGAAACACCAAAATTGGATTCCGTCTCCCTAATTAAATTAAATATGTCAGGTATCAAACTTCAGTGGGAACAATGAACTGGAGCCACACGGTTGCCTCCCAACATGGTCGTATAGAAATACGACGGATATTTAATTTCTCAGAATTAAAACAAAACAAAACAAAACAAAAACAAAACGTTAGCTGGATGCAAACTCACTAAGCCATAAAAACAGGTCAGGAGTAAAAAAAAAAAAAGGGGGGGGGGAGAATTTATTTAACAGAGAAGAACCAGCAGAACCGCCAGCTAGATTTAAATAAAGGGTGCCGCTATGTCTGAACCCTTCCATGTGTTTAAAAGGGATTATTCTAGAACAATTTCATTTTTCTTCCATAGCATGGCAGAAGGCAAAAGGGACAGGAGGCATCATCGGTGCTTATTAATGAAATAGGCCTCTTCTCTTGAGCCACCTAGATTGGCAAAATAAAAAAATGAAGGGCCAGAGAAGAACGCGGCATGTTCTAGTTAGAAAGTATAACATGTTAACCAAAAAAAACCAGTCCTTGCATCCTTCTTAAGTTTCTTTAACTTAAGAAACTTAAGTTTCTTTTGCAGAAAGGTGAATTTTGCTGTTCTTCCCCCCACCCCTTTTGCAGTTGGCTTCTGGTCTTCTCAAAAAAAAAAAAAAGTTGGTTGTTTGGGGTTTTGTTTTTTTTTTGCAGGAGGGCTCAAGGAAAAGTCCATGAAATAAATTTTCTCTTTTTTCAAACTATTTTTATCTGCTAAAAAGATCTTCCCTCAAAAGACATTCCAGTCCCCAAAAGCAAATTCAAGACTCCTGTTTGGATTGACCCACAGACAAGAGGTAGCAAGGAGCTATGGATGGAGTTATTAAGTTATAATAGGAAAATACAGACTTAATTAAAATTTTGCGGATGAAACCTCTACGTAGATTTATATGGAGGCAAGCCAGAGAGGAGAAATCATCAGAAGAATAAACAGTTTAGATTTTATACTCTGCTGAATAAGCTGGGGGCCTCAATAACAACCTTCCTGAGCTTCTAATCTGATTTTTCTAAATTAATAATAATAATAAAAAGAATACAGGAGCTGGAAAAGGAATATTTTGGGGAATAAACAACTAAAGAATGAAAATACCTACTACTACAATATACAGAATTGTATTGTGAGAATGCAGCATTGAAATATAATAAAATATGTTTTATTTAATACATATTTAATATAATGTAGTGTAACGTAATAATATAATGTAATGTATTGTAATTAAATGCAATATATCATACCATATCATATGTTATATAGAGACTTAATTATAATTTAATTTACTGTAATTACGTATCACTCCAAATTAATTAATGTATTGTATGTAATAAAATAACTACAATATCAATAGCAGTCTTTTCATCAATATATCAGGTTCTTTAAATTTTTCTAAAAACTCGTTAGGAGTAATAAACATGGCCATGGAATTTTACTGTAACAATATTGATCATAAAAGAGTTGACTAATCCAGAGATAAAACTTAAATTGACCTTGTCAAATATAATCTGGACAAAAGGGGAAAAAAATAACCAACAACTTCACAACAACCTTAGGGCAGCTTCTTGTGTGGGAAAAAGAAAGATATGTAGAGATAATATAATATTTTTACTATAAAGCAGCACATGGATATATGTTTGGGAGATAATAGGAATTCTGTCTTAGATTTTCTGTAAGGACTGAAAGGAGTGCATTATAAGCATGACAACAATCAGTGAATATACTTTGAAATCAAGACTTTTTTTGATAGATGTTGATTAATGATATAGATACTCCCAAATGACATATTAACATTATTTTAACTATTAACAGGAAAGAGCAGAAATCTCTCTCCTGAGAGATGTGCTAAATTTACTCAAGAGTGCAGAAACTTGCATTGAAGTTTATAATATTATTGCAAAATGATGGACCAGAGATCACCCAAATTCCCCACGTGTTAGATGTTCATTGTTTATTTTCAGCTTGCTTTGTTACGTTTAACCTGGAGAAGCCAAGAGAATTTCTGGAGTCATTTTGAGCGTTTTGTATAGCACAACACAGCAGACGGGACAGCAAAAACCGAACTGCAAAAGTTCAAAAGCGATTGCTAATTTACCAAAGCAATCACAAGCCCAGGATTATTTTGAAAGTCGACGGTGATTTGATTTGATTTGATTTAATTTAATTTAAGTGCTACTTTTACATAGAAGTATAGCAATCAGAGGGAAATTTAATAATTTAAAAGCCAGCTACATGCAAAAACTCTTTCTACCTTATTTACGTGTAGTATCGAAACAATTTTTTCGGATTTTGAATAGATTGAATAGATCCGAATTTTTCAGATATGAATAGATTGTCAGAGAAGTTGTGGTTCGGAGTCTACCTAGTTGTACTGCAGTGTGAAAACTTTTCTCAGTTTTCGCAGTTTTAGAATGATGACACTTTTTTAAAAAAAGAGGGAAATATACAAAACAAAACACCTCTCTCTAAAATTGAATCCCAGCGGCGAAGTAAAAATTGATCTATATCAAAATTACACACTTTAGGGGACCGCTAAATGACCTAAATATTTATTATCGCAAGCAGAAAAAACAAACACTCTGTGGTTATAAAATTTGATTCCAGAGTTAAGTGTTCCATTTTTTTTCTCATGGCTGTAAGGAAAACCCCAAAGTAAACTAGATGATAGCTATATAACAACTACTTTGATTATCCTGTTCATTAAGCAACTGTTAATTACGCTTGGGTGTAGCATAATTTTGATTTCAGTGAACCGAATGCCATCGCAATATTGTATAACTGCGTTGCAAAAAATGCAGATGAAGCAAACGAGAAAGGAAAGTGTTACCGGGTAAAACCCAAAACACAGACTTTCTGATTTCTCGCTTAAATTAAATATATCACTCTCTCTATATATACATATACATATATATTATTTTACCAATAAAATGCATGTTCTTCGTTTAGGCAAATCTCTTTCCCTTTCATAGGAAAAACATTCAGCAGATATTGTCCCTTTTGTGTCTGAATACCAAGAGGACTTTAATAGCACTGTTTTTAAAAGGGGTTGCCAGAGTATTTTTATACGTCGTTCAGGACAGTCAAACAAAATTTGAAGTTTTATATCCAATAGAAGAGAATGTTCTTCTAAGGGAAGGGAAGGAGCCTTGGTGGCGCAGCAGATTAATGTTAAAGAGCCTGTAGTACAGTGGACTAAAGCACTGTTAGTAACATCTGCTGCTTTCAATTACTGCAAGTTCAAATCTCACCAGGCTCAAGGTTGACTCAGCCTTCCATCCTTTCGAGGTGGGTTAAAGTGAGGACCCGGATTGTGGGGGCAATAAGCTGACTTTGTTTAATATACAAAAGTATGAAGGCTATTGCTTAACACATTGTAAGCCGCCCTGAGTCTCATGAGAAAGGCGGCATATAAATTAAAGATATATATATATATGCTGTTAACTAGCACCAGCTGCCTGCAATTACTGCAAGTTCGAATCTCACCAGGCTCAAGGTTGACTCAGCCTTCCATCCTTTCGAGGTGGGTTAAAGTGAGGACCCGGATTGTGGGGGCAATAAGCTGACTTTGTATAAAAAAGAACACCGCTTAGGGGGGTCCGAAAGCCCTACTAAGCAGGTATATACAAAAGTATGAAGGCTATTGCTTAATGCATTGTAAGCCGCCCTGAGTCTCCGGAGAAGGGCGGCATATAAATCGAACCAATAAATAAGCAATAAATAAATGTTTGTAACTCGGGGGTTGAAACGAGGGAGCCTTTGGTGTTCTTTGAGGTTGGTTGTTTGCTTGCAGACATGTCATTACCCAACTAGGTAAGCTGATGATGTTACCTAATTGGGTAATGAAAAGTCTGCAAACAAACAGCCGAGCTCGGAGAGCACCAAGGGCTCCGCCGAAGGTTTATATTCCCACCTTAGAAAGCGCTGCATTGATAGAAAGCATGCCACGAGGAAAGGGGGGGGGAAACACACCCACCCCCTCTGTCTTTAGATGAGCGACAGTACTATTACCCATTGAAGGAAGACAAGCAAGGCTGAAAAACAACACTATCCAAAGCAATGGCACAAAGAAGATGGCTCGGTTGCTAATTATTCAGGCAACTGAATTTAATTACAGAGAGAACATTAAAACGCTTTCCAAAATTTGAGGGAAGGGGGAGGAGGGATGAAAGAGAGGAGAGAGAAAGAAAAGTGAGAAATATATATATATATATATATATTAAAGGTAGAACATTCTAAAGGTATTGGTGTTGCAGCACTGCCCCCTGCTGGTATAAGAAGACCGCTTTCAATCACACAAAGCGAGACAAGAAAATGTAGAATAACAGAGTTGGAAGGGACCTTGGAGGTCTTCTAGTCCAACCCCCTGCTTGGGCAGGAAACCCGACACCACTTCAGACAAATGGTTATCCAACATCTTCTTTAAAACTTCCAGTGTTGGAGCATTCCCAACTTCTGGAGGCAAGTTGTTCCACTGATTAATTGTTTTGTCAGGAAATTTCTCCTTAGTTCTAGGTTGCTTCTCTCCTTGATTAGTTTCCATCCATTGCTTCTTGTCCTGCCTTCAGATGCTTTGAAGAATAGCTTGACTCCCTCTTCTCTGTGGCAGTCCCTGAGATATTGGAACAGTACTATCATGTCCCCTTAGTCCTTCTCTTCATTAAACTAGACATACCCAGTTCCTGCAACCGTTCTTCCTATGTTTTAGCCTCCAGTCCCCTAATCATCTTTGTTGCTCTTCTCTGCACTCTTTCTAGAGTCTCAACATCTTGTTGAGTCTCAACAAGTGTCTCCCCTGAGCCCTCTTCAGTCACCAGGGGCAGATCCAGTCCTCCCACCTAACCATCAAACTACTTGGTGGGTTGCAAGTTCACTATGGGCTTGCAAGATGGATCTGTTGAGGATGTCCAACCTTCACCCAGCACCTAGAAGCCTTGATCAAGGTTCAGCATCTCCTCACTGCCTTGATTGATTGATTGATTGATTGATTGATTGATTCGATTTATATGCCGCCCTTTTCCGGAGACTCAGGGCGGCTTACAATGCATTGAATGAAACACATCTGTTTCCTCTTCAGGAAATTTTTTGGGGCCAACCTTAACAGGGCTGATGCTGTGCCCCCCCCTCCAGACAGAGGGGGTTCATATGTAACTCTAATTCCTGTGCAGGCAACCTCTGGCCTTCCAACTCGCATTACCGACACACACATCCCTTCCCTCCCCAGCCATGATGACTAGGGTGCTACAACTACACTTCGGCAACGTATCTATTTATTGCAATGTGCAAAACCCAGCAACATCAAGAAAGCAGAGGAAGGCGGTATATTGAAATTAAGAAAAGTCTAAAGATAGGGGATATTACTATATTGTTCATTTTCCTCAACCTTCGAATAACTGTGCATTTCAGCCGACTCAGGAACATGGTGGCCAATTTACATGTTGGGAAATTCTCTTACCCCCATTTGGGTAAGTAGCTTCAAAATTACATTCTCCCCCAATCCCCCGTGGTAAATTTTTGCAAGTTTGCATTAAGGAAAGCCATCGAATATTTGCTTTGATAACTAGGAGAATTTTACAAATTTTACAAATTAATATTCATGTTCCCCTATGAAAACATTTAGAGAAAAAGAGCTGATTCCAATATACTAAGAAAAAAAAATGCTAAGAAAAAAAGAATTCAAAAATGAAATTCCGGTGCAAGTCCACAATCCAAAGTGTCTAATTCATTTGAATTCAGAAAAAGGAGCACTAACACCCACACTCTGCCAATGTATTTCAAAGTCTGTCATGAGAACAGATAAAATTGTATAGACAGCAGAGAGCAAAAAGCAAATTTGCTGGACTTAATTTTTTTTAAATTAGATTTTTATCTACCCCGTACAATTCATTCCGAAATCTAACAATCATGAAATGCAAGAAGATACAACGGAAGCCACCCCAAAAGTTTCTGAAGCTCGACCTCCGGGCCGCTAAAAGCTTTATTAACAATTTCCTGGTTTCCTACAGATTGTCACTCATTGCTGGTTTTATTCTTTTAAATTTCTTGCAGGTTTATCCTACATTTCTTAAGGAAACACCTTGGTTACCTCTCCTTTCAAAAATCTGTGAGACAGATAAAGGTTGAGAGCTAAATGATCCAAATTCATACATTTATTTTTAATAGTCACCATGAGTTTGGTGGGGGCATATTAATTGATTGATTGATTGATTGGTTGGTTGATTGATCGATCGATTAAATTGTACAGGCTCCCTTTTTCCCAAATACAAGCACACCCACTCTCTGGTCTATAAGGCAATTATCAGACAAAACTTTTCAAGCTTCAAAAATCTAGTGTTGTTATTAGAAAAAATAAAATTTGAGATTAAAAGTATTTAGGCATCTCAGACTTCAGCACCCTTCCGCAGGAAATCAAGAGCAGACTTGGCTGCCAACAATAAGCAAAGTGGTAAAATCATTTGCTTATTCGGGCTGCTGATTATGCATTTATATGAAAAACACGGAATTTGTTTGAACCGCCTCCAAACCCAAGCTAAATTCAACGGAGGGAATTCCGATTTTATTAATGAAGTACAGTGTGCCATTAAGGCTAACGCAACCAGAAAGACTCGATGGGATTTCTAAGAGGAAAAATCAAGGAGGAAAATGGATGGAAATAGTAAAACCAAGAAACTGTATCGGTAAAAATTACGGTGGGATGATAAGTATCAATATAACATTTTCCGAGCGACTTTTTCAGCTCAGAAACAGCCAACAGTTACACCTTAGTTCCAAATTCTACGACATGAATGTTCACTGTGTCGCACAATTAACTTTTGATAAGTTATCCAGTAACACATTTAACTATGAAATTACGTAACATGAAATTACGTTCTAGTTATCTAGGGAAAAATAGCTTTAAAAGACTAAAGGCTACTAGTTTCGGGATAATGATGATACAATTATTAAGAGATAAGTCGGTTTCAAAGAAGCAGTTCACATTTGCACACCAGAAAACTAAAAAAGTAGAGTTAACAAGCTTTTCCATAGTCGTCATTCAACAAGGCACTTCGCGTCACATTCTTTCTGAATGTCACAAAGCAGCCTCTTGATTGACGGCCCAATGCAGAGAAATTTGTTTTGAATTCCTTCCAAAGAATTCTGTATTATAAAGGTTGTTCTCGATGTAAGGAGCACAATTGAGCCTGAAATTTTGGTTGCTGAATAAGACACTTGTTAAGTGAATTTTGTACGATCTTACGATCTTACTTGCCATAGTTGGCAAGAAAGGGAATCACTGTAGCTGTTAAGTTAGTTAAATTGGTTGTTAAGTGAATCTGGCTTCCCTGTTGACTTTGCTTGTCAGGTGGTCGCAAAAGGGGATGGCGTGACCTCAGGACACTGTGACTGTCATAAATATGAGTCAGTTGCCAAGGGACTGAATTTTGATGACAAGACCATGGGGATGCCAGAACGGTCGTAAGTGTGAAGAACGGTCATAAGTCACTTTTTTCAGTGCTGTTGTAACTTTGAACGGTCACTAAACGAACTGTTGTAAATCAAGGATTACCTGTCATTTTAGTCTGCCCTTTACTGAGCTGAAAAAAGCTGAAAGTTGATGCTTTTTTCCTTCTGCCTGTATCTACCCCCTTCTTCCCCTTCCCCTAGCTTTATTTTCATTTGTACTTCATATTATGACAACTGTAAAAAAAAAAAATTCTTAATTCAAGAAAATTCTTAATTTAAAAATTCTTAATTCTTTTTTAACACTGCTTTGGCTAGTTTGCAGTGTTTGCAAGGCTCAAAGGACAAAAAAGGTAAATCATTTTTTTTTTAAAAAAAGAAATTCTTCTTCAGTCCTATCTACATATTCTCATCAAGTATGCTATTATTTTTGTGACGTAAATGGCTTTCAAGGGCAAAGCTCCCCCAAAGCCTGTTCCTTGGTAAAATATCTATCAGCTTTCTGCTTTCATTTGCATGCTGCTATCATTTGAAAGAGGCATTTTTGATGGCAAGAGATCTGCACATTTTGACAAATGGTTTGAGATCTGCAGTTCTCACGGACATCATCGTTAACCTCACCAAATGTATCGGCTACATCGAGTAGAAATATTATGCCCCGCGAGTCTGAAAAACTGAAACAGGATTGATTTCTGTCAGACGCTAAACGGAGGAAAACGACACTCCAACCGGTGTGATATTAAGTGTAAATCGTTTCAGAGTCTACAGTACAGAACTGGTAATTCCAGATTAGCTGAAGAAAATAGCTACTCAGAAAACTGTACGAGAGTCCACCTACCCGTTTTTCCATCTTGAGACCAAAAAAAAAAAAAAAAAGAGCAGTAACAATAACCTTACTTTACAGAAATTTAAGGTTGCTGTACAAATATTATGTACGGGGGTGTGGAGGGCTGCAGGCCAGTCAGATCAATATACAAGTTATGTGAAGGCTACTCATTGCTGGGAGAGATTTGAGAACTACTAGCAACTAGAGGTAAAACCCCATTCGGTAGGATACTAATGTTTAACTGCCTCTTAGTAAATTCCTCCAAGATTTGCTACACCCCTCCCAAAATTAATCCACAGAGTGGTAAATGGGAATATGTGCAGAAGCAGCCAAAACTTGAACAGACTTATGACCTACCTTAATCATTCTTGCTTAATTTAAACAGGGCAACCAGAATAGATGTCCATAGCAGTGCTGACATTTGTCCTGTTGTGGACCCAACAATTATCACAGCAAATAAAGGATTTTCCGTTCAGGTTTTAATCTTAAAGGCGCCATAATGGAGTGTCATTGTTTCTTAAAAATTTATAAATGTCTGGGATTTATTTATTTTTTTAATTTGGAAACCGCTTCTGGACTTTTTGCTCGAGACTGAGAGATTAAAAAATGGAAGTTGGATTTTAGGTTTTGAGAATGATTTTGTAGTTACAGAAATGTTGTGAAATGTAAAACAAGATGGTTGTATTATTTTTGTAATTCAGTGCATTGAAGGAAGTTGGAAGTCATGACTTTTTCTTCTCTCTTTGCACTTTTCCGTCTTCTTAGTTTTCTAACTTTTGTTTCTTCTATATTTTATGTTGTAGTGCAACTTCATAAAAAACATAAAAATATAAAAATTGACAAACTAAATTTTCTGCGTTAGAGCCTAAATCACAAAGATTGGGTCCACCCGTGTCCTATGACACAGATTTTGGCTCTTAGTTAATTTCTATAAGTTCGAAGGAAAAATAAATTAAAATGGTCATAAAATAATTTTAGTTCCCTACTGTAACTAGAAGGAAGAAGGAAATAAATAGTCAAAAGATTTAAGGAGTAAAGGTTAGTAAGAAGATATCGCAGTAGATGTGAAGGGAAAAAAATAAAATAAAAAAACAGAAAAGTTTGATAGCTTGTAATTATGAATAATGAGCCAAAGACATCTCTGTTGAAAAATGAAAGGTCAGTTTACATTTTAATATTTGTAGATTTCCTTTAGATGTCCATAGAAAGTCAGAAAAAAAGAGTACCTAATTTTGTATTTGTAATGAAAGTCAAATACTTTAAATAAACACACAAAAAATTCTCTTCCTTCTAAAAAAGAAAAAAATAGTTCTACTTGTTAAGTGGAAAAAAATGTTAAGATACCCTAGAAGTCAGCAAACATGATTTAATTCAGATTAGGAGGGAAAAAAAATCTGCGGTAATATTCTCATAAAAAATATTCCATAAAGACTGGAAAGTTTTTTTTAATGCTTTTAAATACGCTAAACCTAATTCAGAAAGAACACTGTAATGGAAAAATTGCCAGGAAAAACAATGATCTTGCCCATGGGTATTTTTTAAAGCATTTATTTATTGAAATGATATCTTTTCTATCCGCGCAAAATGGCTAATGACAATATACATTAAAAATAGACACTGCAAGTAGGCTCTTTGCAGATGGAAGGATTAGAAATGGCATTTATCTGATCTCCTTTGCAAGTTCTGAAGAACAGCCACTGAAAAAGGTATATTTTCACCAAATCCCTATCCAGGGGTTGAAAGACCAGGAGAAAATCTTAAAGTCCAGGCCGACTAGAGGTGGTATTCAGCCGGTTCGTACCGGTTCAGGTGAACCGGTTGCAGTGACTGCGGGTGGGCCTGCCCACCTGCCCCGGCGTAATGCCGTTCTATTTAGCTATGTTTTCGAGGCCGGGTGCATGCACGGAAGGTGCACACGTGAGCAAAGCACATGCGCGGAAAGCCGGGCGCATATGTGGAAGGTACGTGTGCACGAAGGAAGCGTGTGCGCACGGGGCGAACCGGTGGTAAGAATATTGGAAACCCACCGCTGAGGCCGACCAATATGAAGGTCAATAAGGAAGAATATGTAACCCTAAACCATGCAAGCTTCTGTAGGTCGTAAAATTAGTTTATAAAGAAAATATTCTTTATAAGTACGGTATATACTTATACCATACTTATATATATTCTTTACAAGTACGGTACCGCACTATCAAATTGCACCATACAATCTGTGATTGGCCAAAGTTTTTCAAACATAGCCCAGACCTATACTACCGATAGTCCTCAACTTATAACCATTCATTTAGCAACAGTCTGAAGTGATCTGTCTTCGCATTTACAACCACTGTCACGTGATCACAGTTTGAGAACCCGCGTGCATTTACGATGGTTGTAGCATGGCAGGGTCATGTGGTCGCTCATTTTGTGACCTTCCCAGCTTCCAATGAGCAAAATCTATAGAGGAAGCTGGATTCGCATAATGCCAGTGTGATTTGCTTGATAACCATGGCAAAAAAAGGCCTACAATTGGGCACACCTCACTTATCAACTGCAAGTCCCAGTTGTGTCATAAATTAAAGACTATCTCTACTGTAATCCAAAGAATTAATTAAACTGTGGCCCATGCAGGCAGATTTAACATGTTCAGGAACAGCTAGTCTTGCGTAATATATTCACCTAAACTACGCAGGTATTTTCCAATCCAATTAATATAAAACTGGGTACCTCAGGACAGGAGGTATTTTAAATCAACTGGGTCAACTAACTCTGATCCAATTTTCCCACTCTAGAGGCCTTCCACAGAATCGTGTGACCTTATGCCAAGAAAACCTTCCTGGACCTCAATATTTGAGGGGCTGCTATAAAGAAGAACGGGTCAATCTATTCTCCAAAGCACCTGAAGGCAGGACAAGAAGCAATAGGTGGAAACTGATCAAGGAGAAAAACAACTTAGAACTAAGGAGAAATTTCCTGACCATTAGAACAATTAACCAGTGGAACAACTTGCCTCCAGAAGTTGTGAATATTCCAACACTGGAAGTTTTTAAGAAGAGATTGGACAACCATTTGTCTGGAATTGTACAGGCCCTATACAATACTATATAGGGTTTCCTGCCTGAGCAGGGGGTTGGACTAGAAGACCTCCATATTATATTATAGAATATTATAGAATATGGAATAAATGGTATAATTGGCTTAAGAATAACAATAAAGAATAAGAATGCCCTTAAAACTTTCTTTTTTCAGCAAGCCGGGCTGGCCTAACACTTTTTAAAATGTTTTTAAATTGGTTTGTCATTGCTTTTAATTATGGGGCCATATATATATATATATATCTTTTTAATTGTATTTTAATGTTTGTAGTTTATGTTTTTACTTTGGCTGTACACTGCCCTGAATCCTCAGGGAGAAGGGCGGTATATAAATTCCACATAAAATAAAAATAAAACTATTAGGAGAGAAAAATAGAAGTACAAAATAGAGATGTATCATATGTGTGGAGTGGAATACAAATGTTTATAATATGAAGGTAGAAATGTATAATAGTAAAGAGTTAACTAAAATGTACAGTTCTCTACAGGGGGAAAAGGAAAAAAAAGAGGGGGGGAAAGGAAAAGGAGGGGAAGAAGATGGAGTAATAGATTAAGATAAAGGGAAAGAAGAATAAAGTAATAACTGAAAGACCACTAAGAAACAATACTTAAATATGATAAGTTATTTATATGTTGTATGTTGTGTAAATAAAATTACAAATTAAAAAAAAAAGACCTCCAAAGTCCCTTCCAACTCTGTTATTTGCAGAAAATCTCAACCTACTAGGCCAGTGTCTCTCAACCTTAGCTCCTTTAAGCTATTATGAACTGCCTAGCTGGGGAATTCTGGGAGTTGAAGTCCAGGTTAGAGTTGTCAAAGTTGGAAACACAATGTACTAACTAGGGTGACTGATTGATCCATCCTAATACATGTAGTCCTCGATTTACAACAGTTCCCTTAGTGACCATTCAAAGTTACAACAGCACTGGGAAAAAAGTGACTTATGACTGTTTTTCACAGTTACCACCTTTGCAGCATCCCTATGACGTTGATCAAAATTCAGATACTTGGCCACTGGTTCGTACTTACGACCGGTGCAATGTCCCGGGGTCATGTGATTACTTTTTGCAACCTTCTGACAAAGTCAATGGGGGAAGCCAGATTCACTTCACAACCAGGTTACTAACTTATCAACTGCAGCGATTCACTTAATAACTGTGGCAAGAAAGATCATAAAATGGGGCAAAACTCACTTAACAAATTCTCACTTAACAACATAAATTTTGGGCTCGATTGTGGTCATAAGTTGAGGACTACCTGTGTACTACAGGAAATTCATACTGTACAAAGCATGGGAATCCTTGAGAAGTGCCCTTTTACGGAAAATTAGATATCGAGTTTTGACTTAATGTATCGCATTTTATAATCTTACTTGGTGATTTAGTTTGGTATTTTTAGGTTAAAGGCCAGTAAGGACTTTCGGTTTTGTTTTTACAATCGGTAAGATATATTTTACGATATTTTAAAAGTGACTGATGATATTCTAGATAATAGCAGTGTTAGTAATATTTTAGACATTTCTAAATATATTCTATATTTCTTTATCTACCTGAATCTCATTGTTTTATTTTTATACTTTTGTATGTTTAATTTTTTTAAAAAAGCCAAAAATTGGCATCAGGATTTTATTTTCCTGGATTTTGTTTAAACGGATATATAAGGCTTGTATTTTATTGATTGCTAGCATAATTTGAACTGAATAAAAAAGGACGTGCTATATTGTAAGTTTCAATAATGTAGTATTTAATATAGCATAGTCAAAAGTACTCATCATGTGGTTGAGAGAAAAATTCTAAGCAATTATTGAATACACCGGGGAAAAGATTAATTATCAACAGGTTTTGACACTTCTGAAAACATGACTACAGAATTTCTGAAATTCTGAGTAAACTGATTTTCATTTTAAATCATGAATGGAACAGAGACTTTGAGATAAGTGAAGTACACAGTGAAGTCAAAGGATGACTACAGTTTTCTGAGGATGCCAATTTTTGACTCAAGGGATACACAAAGAAATGAAAAGCAAACCCCAGTAGTAAAACAAGCCAACAAGCCAAGATATGCAATTTGGGATAATATTGTTAGCTTAAACGCATCTGCAATCTGCTGCCTTTCAGATGGGTCCAATTCCTTATTTTTTCCACATAACTTTATGAAGTATTGCAAGCAGTATATATAAAAGCTTACACAAATTACAAAAAAAAGAGGGATAGAAATAAAAAATAAAGATATATAGTGAAGAAAAAAAATATAAAAGAATGGATAAGAAAAATGTTTTTTTTAAAAAACGCGCTCCCCTCTTCATCTCAACAAGTATAACCAATTTTTAACTGATCACTTGCTCTTAAAATGCATCAAACAATTCTCTTCATCCTCTATCATGTCCTTTTATCTATAAACAAATCCTTAAATTCAAGTCATTCAATTCTGGTCAGCAAAAAGTCCATTAAAGGTTACCAGACATAGCATCATCTGTTTCAACCTTGATCAAATAAACTGACTTTATATTCCTACCCCCTACTTTTTAACTATCAATCTTTTCTCATGGCTAAGAGGGCCTTTGTGTGACTGCGAGTTGTGGTCTGCTTTTCAGGACTACACGCACATTCACTCACACCCTAATCCCTTTCCATCTTGATTACTGCAATGTGCCCTAAAATATCCAAAAGGTTGAAAATGCGGCAATTCACATGGTTCTGTGCTAGACTACATTTGCACATGTCACCTCTCATGCAGCTGCTGCTTTGGCTGCCAATTTGCTTCCGTGTCCAAGTAAAAGTGCTGGTTGTCACCTTTAAAGCCTTACATGATTTAATGTCAGGTTATTCGAAGGACTATCTTTTCCCAGTTACTCCAGTTGACCTCCGCAAAGCGGGGAGATATGTTATGGGTCCCCTCTCTTAAGGAGGGAGGTCCATCTACTGGGACCAAGAAGAACGGTCTTCTCTGTGGTGGCTCCCTCCCTGTGGAACATCATCCCTGCAGAGATAAGATTGGCCCCCACCTTGGTACTTTTTCTAAAGGCCCTGAAGACAGAAGTTTTGCCAGCAGGCCTGGGGACTGCAGGGTGATACGGAGCCCATCAAGGGGTTGGTTTGACTGCTGTCATTTGTAGGGAGGTGGGGTTATTGGGTTTTGTGTTTAGGATTTTACATCTGTAAGCTGCCCAGAGTCACTGTGATTTGGGTGGCCAAATCAATTTTCCTAAATAATAAATACATGAATCTTTAATCCCTTCAAATAATGTTCTATAACTGGATTTCCTCTTCCTTCCTTCCTTCCTTCCTTCCTTCCTTCCTTCCTTCCCTTCCTCCCTCCCCTCTTCTTTCTCTCTCTCTCTTTCTTCCTTCTTTCTTTCCTCTTTTTTCTTTCCCTCTTTTTTCCTTCCCTCCATCTGTTCTCCCTTTTTCCCTTTCTTTCTTTCTTTCTTTTTCTTTTCCTTTCCTCCCCCCCCCACACACACCTTATCACTAAATCTTTCACAGATCTCTTTTGTAGATCTCCTATAGGAAAATTAACCAAGGCAATCCTCTGGTTGGCTGGCTGCATGTCCCCTTTAATTATTAAAACATCAGATGATTTCATTTGTACACCTAAGATTTCATCTTTCTCAAAATCATTCTTATAGCCTGTCATTTTAAAATCCACATCCAGATCCATTTCAGTCTCAAATGTGTTCCCCTTCTGCAGCAACATTCACAGAGCCCATCTATGATAGCAGATGTTCCTGATATTAACTTCTGAGTCCATTATTCACATCAAGGAATGTATCCTTCGGTACATTCGATGTTAAGGTATTTTATTCCATTCTGCTGTTAAAAAGTTAAATGAGTCTTCGCCTTTAATTGTAATTTTCACTTCCTTTAAGCTCCCTCTAGTGTCCAACTTTCAAATTCCCACCATATTATATATTTATATATATACATATATACATATATATACATATATATACATATATATACATATACATATACATATACATATACATATACATATACATATATATATATATATCAATTTTCTTACTTCTTCGTAGGGTTTATGTGTGTTTTTCTTCTAGCCAGGTTTTCCCTACGTAGCCAAGGTTTTTTTTTTTACTGAGCTGGAGCTACAAAAAAAACCTTGGCTACGTAGGGAAAACCTGGCTAGAAGAAAAACATATATATATATATATATATATATATATATATATATATATATATATATATATATATATATATATATATATATATATGGCCTTTATGTGTATTTCTCTTTAGCCAGGTTCTTCCTATGTAAACCAAGATTTTTATGCAGCCCTAGTTCAGTGAAATCCCAATCCACTAGTTTCTAGGCTTTTTTTTTTTTCTCCTTTTTTCTTTTCCAGCAGCCAGCAAGCTCCCTGCTGCCCATTGGGAGACTAAGGAGACTAAGATAGATCTATTTCAGACTTATAAGCCCTCATCAGTTAGCCACACCTTCATCCCATGTATCCTCTCTGTAAAGGTACAGTATTTCTTTTCTTCTTTTCTTCTTTTTTTTTCTTTTTTTTCATTTCCTTTCTTCCTTCCTTCCTTCTTTTCTTCTTTTCTTTTTTTTTTCTTTTCTTTTCTTTTCTGTTGTATATATATTGGGATTCAAAGCACGAGCTGTTTTACCATGGGAAGGATTCATTCAATTAATTTGAAAAAATCCCATTTCAAGTCAATCTAGAGCCTTAATCCATTTGTAACTTTCCAAAACAACATTCTTATCACCCTTTTGCCATTTATTCCCCCAAAATCGCAAAGTCCTTAAAGTTGCGTTTAACGTTTTGTTTGTTAAGGACTGAAGGAAATTCACCCATGAATGGCATCGAACTTGCTGTTCGGAAGGTTCTTCACATTTCAAAAGCAGTTTTAAAAAAGAAAAAGAAAGAAAAGTAACTCAGAAAGTGATTAAGAAATGAAGCTTGGCCGAGTTTTCTTTTCCATATAAGGTACAAGGTTCCATATAAGGTTTGTGGGCACAAATGAAATTGATCGACTCCCAGCTGCTCTACTGTACCAGCCGAGCGGTTCTTGCGGTCTACTCATGAGGAGCAAGTGTCTGGAGCACAAGTAGTCCTCAACTTACAACGGTTTGTTTAGCGACTGTTCAAAGTTGCAACGGCACTGGAAAAAAGGGACTCGTGACCGGGTGTTTTTTTTTTTGATGCTTACGTTGCAACATCCTCAAGGTCCAGTAATCAAAATTCAGACGCTTCGCAACTGGCTCGTAATTTATGACCGTTGCAGTGTGTCCCGGAGTCACGTGGTCCCCTTTTGCGTCCTTCTGACAAGCAAAGTCGACAGGGGAGATGGATTCACTTAACGACCGGGTTACTGACTTAACAACTGCAGTGATTCAACTGAACAACTGTGGCAAGAAAAGTCATAAAACGGGGCAAAATTCACTTAACTGCCTCGCTTAGCGGCAGAAATTTTGGATTCCATTGTGATCGTAAATCGAGGACTATCTGTACATGTGGATAATCCCATGATCTCTCCTTTCTGTGGAGAGATTTTACTGTCCTCTTGTTGACAATTTCAGCCCTTAATGCTATCTCTGCTTTTTTTAGAGATGTCTAGTTTGCGGTATTCTCACCAGAAGTTCCCAATGAGTTCAGTTCCAAGAATTTTCTAGTAGCATAACTGTTTTGATCACGATAAGTCACTAATTCTAGGAGCTGAAATATAACAAATCTCGAGAGCACCAGACTGGGGAAAACTGATTGAAATCATCCACCCACAGGATACTCAAATGATGAAACATGTACGTAACTTTCTTCAAATTTTAAGCCCTAGTTTAGAACCAGTTAAGTCTCAACAAGGAATTTAATAAGTCATAATTAACACTCAATGTATTTATTATTGATTTATTTGCAAAAGATTACATTGTGAGCTGCTATGATTATAAAAGTTGAAAGAAGGCGCAATGTTTATTCGATATTTATGTATTTATTTGGTGTATGGTGTATGGATTATCAACTTATTTGATAAGTATAGTATTCTTTTTAATTCACCAAATGTGATGCTACTATTTATTATTTAAATCGTAGTGGCAACATATGTTGATGTCAGAAGATATATATAGATATAGAGTCAGAAGATATATATATATATAAATTAAAAAAATAAAAAACCACTTCTGGAAAGTGCTTAAATATATAAGCACTATCCAGAAGTGGGTTTTTTTATTACACACACACAGTGTAATAAAAAAAAAAAGAATATATATATTCTTTTTTTAAACAATTTTTTAATTATTTTTTAAAAAAATTATACACATCATTGTGTGAATGGCGTGATGTTTGAGTATCATACATTTCAATACATATAAACATATTCCTAATTATTACATTACATTTTCCATATTATTTCATATTATTTACTCCTACCTTTTACACATTTTAATTTTCATATAAATATTAACTTGTATGCAAAATAACATTTAAACCAATGTGCTTTAGCATCCATATTATCTTCCGTTATAGTTTCAATAGTATAACCCTCAACCCTATATATTCTGACATCAAGATATGCTGCCACTACAATTTAAATAATAAATAGTAGCATTATATAGTAGTGTGTGTGTTTAAGTATTTATACACACACAGACATCTGTCTGTCTGTCCATCTACCTACCTATAAACTCCACTTCTGGAAAATGCTACCATTTGGCAAACGATAGCTTTTTTTCCCACCCGTGTAAAAGCCCTTTTTAAAAAATTGCACAGTTGTCGGCATTATAGTTTTATGATCTCTTGACACTGAAATAAAAGCTTCTTTTAACCAGCGGCTTTCAAGTTCCCCATTCAAAACCCAGCATTTGGTTGCTGTCCTTGCTTTCTATTTCATTTGCAATAGGATACCAAGCAACTTAACTAAGGAGTTTTGGCCACTGACCAGCTGCCTGCTGTGACGGACTCCAGGCGGCGGTAACCTTGTATTGGAGACCAAACCCTTTTAAACAGTGTCGCCCTCTCCTTTAAAGTTAATCTGAAATATTTTGGGCCGGAGAGGAAATGAAAGGTGAGTTTCGCTCCCTTCCTATGGCACTAAGACTTCCTGAGGTAAAACTTCGGCTTTAAATCTACTATTTCCTAGTTGCAATTCCCAATTGAGTCTGTCAGAGAGAAGCACAGTGTGCCAGATAGGTGGGGAAAAAAACAAAATAAAACAATCTAACCATCTGCTCAAGTATAAATGTGTTTTGTTTTTTGTTTTAAAAAAGATATTCTTGCATGCTGCTTTTCTCCTAAAATAAGCCGGAACCCCAGTATTTTAAATTGCAAAGGTAGCTTGATAAAGAAAAAGAAAAAAAAAATCAACCTACAATTTGATATTATATAATGGAACTTCAATTATTTATTAAACACCCTCACACAACACAATGCTATATAGATGGTGGCCAGGAAACCTCCAGCATACCTGAAAACCAAGTAGCATATGAAATCCTTGGTTACTAATTCCTGCTTACTAAGGGTTTGCTCTGGAAAGTCTTATTTATAACGTGATTCCGGGGGGGGGGTTAACAAAAAAGCACTAGGAATAGCGGTACGATTTGCCTACCGCTTCACAATGCCTGTCTAAGCGGTTTACAGAGTCAGCCTATTGCCCCCAACAACAAACGAGTCCTCGTTTTATTTTACCGACCTCGGAAGGATGGAAGGCTGAGTCAACTTTGAGCAGGTCAGAATCGAACTGCTGACAGTCTGCAGAATCAGCCTGCAATACTGCATTCTAACCACTGAGCTACCACAGTTCTTACAATTAAAAGTTAAATAATATTAAAAAAAAACAAAACAATAACCACACCAGTATTAAAAAAATCATACAGATAATCCTTAGTCCTTTAGCGACTAAGTTATGATGGTCGCCCCACTCCCCACCCCCAGTTATAACGGCACTGGAAAAAAGTGACTTATGATCAATTTTCACATTTATGACCACTGCAGCATTCCCACGGTCACATGACCAAAATTCGGATGCTTGGCAACTGACTCGTACTTACGACGGTTGCAGTCTCCCGGGGTCAAGTGATCCCCTTTTGCGACCTTCTGACAAGCAAAGTCAACAGGGAAGCCAGATTCACTTAACAACTATGTTGCTAACTTAACAACGGCAAGGGAATCGCTTAACAACCGTAGGAAGAAAGGTCACAAATGGGGCCAAACTCACTCGACGAATATATTCCTTAGCGACGGAAATTCTGGGCTCAATTCGGTACGTCGTGGATTAGCTGTCCATATAAAGGAAGGTGGTTTTTTTTTTGGAGGGAGACCCTTTTTCTTCATAAAGTTGATTTTATTTAAATGAAATGCTACAAAATAATGTTTAGGTTGCTACTTTAGGTTGTTACAGTTATTTAACAAGGAGCAGGAGGTGTATATAATATTATACACTATAACAGCGATGGCTAACCTTTTTGCTGCCACGTGCCAAAAGTGGGGTGAGAGTGGGGGGGGGGGTGTTGTGTGCGTGCGTGCCCACACCCATAATTCAATGCGCCCCACCCCCCTGCGCATGCATGTGTGACCCCCCCATGCTCCCCCCACTTTTGGCACGTGATGGCACGGTGGGCCTGGTAGTCCCGTTTTTTGCCCTCCCCAGGCTCCAGAGGCTTTCTAGGAGCCTGGGGAGGGCGAAAATGGCCTTCCCCATGCCCCCGGAGGCCCTCTGGAGACCAGAAACAGCCCATTTTCCAACATCCGGTGGGCTTGGAAGGCCGGAAAATCAGGTGGTTGGCACGCAGATGCGCGCTGGAGCTGGGCTAGGGCAACGCTCGCGTGCCCACAGATATGGCACCGTGTGCCACATGTGGCACGCGTGCCATAGGTTCGCCATCACGGCACTATAATATTCTTTTCCCTTCTTTTTTCCTTTCCCTTTGTCAGGAAATCACATAAGATGTGGGATCTCTGATGTAATACATACAGTAATGGGATTGAAGAGGAGACCAGGTGAGGCTTCCCATCTGGGAAAGAAATGGCAGATGAAGTAACTACCAAGCAACAACGCTAAGGCGGAACATACCAGGGCCACAGTCTGCGGTCTCCATTCGGGGAAAAGAGATTTGAGATTTTTTTCATTTTATAAGCTCATCAACCCAACCGCTACAGCATCTTTAAAAGAACCTCGCGTAGGAAAAGATACAGGAAAAGATAAATGTTCTGGACGATCACAAGATAGCGCTGGTTTAGCCCGAGTTGTAAACAAGTGTGAGGCAAGAAAGTTCCAAGTTGCACAAAAAACACACAATGACGAAGCTCCTACGGGCCATAAAGCTTGTACAGCAAGACACAATGCAAATAAACGATTCTGTTGCAAATATTTCTAGCTAAACTTGTTAGCGGTTCCAAAGAATTTTGAGCGGATCGTTGCAACACGCAGGCCCTGCTTGCTTCCTCTTGCATTCTCCCAATTCTTTCTGATTACACAAGGACAATCCCGTCCCCCACCCCCACGCCATCACTTTGCTAAACAAGTAACAGCCACTGTCAAACACTGTGAAACTATCTAGTAAGGCTATATTGCTATTATCCTTCTCATCTTCCCTATTATCTATCTATCTCTTTGTCTTTGTTGCTTGTATCTTAGGATTTATATTGTTTTATTTAGTATCCTAGTATGATTCATGTTGATTGATATCACTGAATGTTGTATCTTATGATTTAGGATTGTATTTCATGTACACTGAGAGCTTGTGCACCGGAAACAAATTCCTTGTGTGTTCAATCACAGTTGGCCAATTCTATTTTCTCTCCTCTCCTCTCCTCTCCTCTCCTCTTTTCTCTTTTCATCATCATCATATAGAATATACTTCAGCTTTGGTGTCTTTAATCTCATTTGCTTTCGGGCAAATTTTGAGAAGGTGTTCTAGATCCAGGATGTCTAACCTTGGCAACTTCAAGACTTCTGGACTTCAATTTCAATGGCTGGCTGGGGAATTCTGGGAGCTGAAGTCCACCAGTCTTAAAGTTGCCAATGTTGAACCCCTCGATTCTAGGCACAAAATGGCTGACAACGCATATCTTGCCTAACCCAAAGAAGATTTACCAGACTGCTATCCTGTGGCCTCTCCGAATTTGTCCTGCCAGACACTGCCTAATGCCCTGCGTTCCTTACTTTTTTTCCTGAACTCATGATTCATTATGATTAATGATTGTAACTATGATTTATGATGTATGATCTATCACTTGTTGCTTGTATGTACACTGAGAGCTTATGCACCAGAGACAAAGTCCTTGTATGTCCAATTACACTTGGCCAATAAAGAATTCCATTCCACTCCATTCAATATTTTCTGTCCTGTCCTGTCCTACAGTATCCTATCCTATCCTATCCTATCCTATCCTATCCTATCCTATCCTATCCTATCCTATCCTATCCTATCCTATCCTGAATTCTATTCTATTCCATTCCATTCCATTCCATTCCATTCCATTCCATTCCATTCCATTCCATTCCACTCCATTCAATATTTTCTGTCCTGTCCTGTCCTACAGTATCCTATCCTATCCTATCCTATCCTATCCTATCCTATCCTATCCTATCCTATCCTATCCTATCCTATCCTATCCTATCCTATCCTATCCTGAATTCTATTCTATTCCATTCCATTCCATTCCATTCCATTCCATTCCATTCCATTCCATTCCATTCCATTCCATTCCATTCTATTCTATTCTATTCTATTCTATTCTATTCTATTCTATTCTTCTATTCTATTCTATTCCATATTTTCTATTCTATTCTATTCTATTCTATTCTATTCTATTCTATTCTATTCTATTCTATTCTATTCTATTCTATTCTATTCTATGTTCCATTCCATTCCACTCCATTCCCACCCTATCTTCCACTCTATATTCCACTCCACTCCACTCCACTCCACTCCACTCCACTCCACTCCACTCCATTACATTATTTAGCCTTCTGAACAGACCATTAGGCTGCAGCTACTTATAATTTTTATTCTTCAAAAAAGCATATAAACAGTTTTTGGATTCAGATGCATTCTTAAAATCAGAAAAATGCACCAGATGGGATTCTGTAACGTGTTACCTTGCTGTTTTCTTTTTTTTTAATTCAACGAATCTTCAGAAAATAAAAGACTCAGATGGCTCAGGAAGCTTCGCAGACTTAAGGGCATAGTAAAGGATCTACACTGGGGACCCCAGTGTCGGCCACACAATAGGTATAGTATATATGGACAGCTCCGACTGAATAAATGGGAATGGCACAAAAGTCGACCAAAGAGGTCCCTTCAGGCTCTTGTTTAACTGGAAACACATGCATTCTGAGATAGAAAGGATCACGATGCTTCAAATGTAATTAGATCCTCCAGATGTATGCAGCCCAAGAAGCAAAATGATTACCAAACAACGCAGATTATTACGAAGGAAAATAAGAATCAGAATCTCAAACAGCTCAAGACAGACAACCTCTTAGCAAAATCCTTCTGAAATAAACCTCTTTAGAAATCGACTCACGTAGGTCGTCCTCCACCTATGACGACAATTGAGCCCCAAATTTCTGTTGCTAAGCGAGACAGTTGTTTTCAGTGAACTTTGCCCCATTTTACGACCTTTCTGGCCACAGTTGTTAAGCGAGTCACTGCAAGTTGTTAAGTTAGTGACCCGGTTGTTAAGTGAATCTGTTTTCTCCATTGATTTTTGCTTGTCAGAAGGGGATCACGTAATCTCCGGGATGCTGCGACCGTCATAAATAGGAACCAGTGGCTAAGCACTTCAATTTTCATCACGTGACCATGGGGATGCTGCAATGGTCGTAAGTGTGAAAAACGGTCAAAAGTCACTTTTTTCAGTGACGTTGTAACTTCGAATGGTCACTGAATGAATTGTTGTACGTCGAGGACTACCTGTACCTTAAATGTACACAAAAGTACACCTTGGCTTTTTTAAAAATTTTATTAATTTCACTTGCTTTCTTTTCTTTCTATGACGACCATAAAACCAGAAATACAGGTCGTCCTCAACTTATGACCACAGTTGAGTCAAAAATTTCTGTTGTTAACTGAGACATTTTGTTAAGTGAGTTTTGCCCCATTTCACAACCGTTCTTGCCACAGTTGTTAAGTGAGTCGCCGCAGCTGATAAGTCAGTCACACGGTTGTTAAGTGAATCCTGCTTCCCCTTTTGATTTTGCTCGTCAGAAAGTTGCACAAGGGGAATCACGTACAACGGTCATAAATCCGAACCCGTTGCCAAGCCTCTGAATTTTGATCACGTGATCATGGGGAATGCTACAAAGGTCGTAAGTTTGAAAAACGGTCATAAGTCACTTTTCTCGGTGCCGTTGTAACTTCGAACGGTCACTAAACAAATGGCTGTAAGTCTGTATTAGAGTTTTGATTTAAATGACCAATTGAGTGGATGGTGGACATTATGAATATTTACCCAATTTGTCATGTAATGATGCCAAATGATGGCACTAAATCAGAGGTCTTCAAACTTGGCAGCTTTAAGACTTGTGGACTTCAACTCCCAGAATTCTCCAGCCAGCTCTGCTGGCTGGAGAATTCTGGGAGTTGAAGTCCACAAGTCTTAAAGCTGCCAAGTTTGAAGACCTCTGCACTAAATGAACTGCTGTAAGCTGAAGACTATTTAGAGTGAACAACTTTTTTTTTTTTACACTTATCTGATTAAAAAAGAAAAATCTAACCCGCTAACACCGAACCCTAAGTTTCAACATGAATTAGGTACAAATACATGAATTCTCTGTTCGTAATAGAAATACTCATTTTGAACCGTTACCTACTTGGAAAATGAATCACTGCCTCCTTACAGAAAGCCAGCATCAAACAATCTGGTTTTCAAGGTAAACATTTCTTTCTAATCAATATTCTTAGAGTAACTTTCCTAGTAAGTACAATTACAAAGACCTTAAGATAAGATTCAGCAAGATATTCAAAGCAACGCCTTATCTGCACAACTGGGGGAAAAAAAATGAGTAACACTGAGCAGATTTCCCCCCCTCCCCACCCCCTCCCCCTTGGACGTCTCTCCTCTCATCACGTATTCTTTTCGTTCTAAAATTTATCTGCTTGGTAACTTCTGCACAAACTTCCTCCGTCTGGCTTCTCAAGCCTGATCGTCTTTTTTCTCGGTTTTGGTGCATTTTTCCTGTTTGCTTGATTCTTGCTAGGTTCGTGCATTTTGTACATCGGAGTTCACTCATGCAAAAGCAAATTGGTATCTGGCGCTTGCAAAATGCAATGCCGGAAGGAACTGAGCACACAGTTTTGCGCTAAAGGTACGACTGGAGGCTTAGCGTAACGCTAAGCGTAACACTGTGGCTCCGCTACAGTTGTAAGTCGAGGACTACTGTACTTTCCATCGGGCACAGACAAATGTAGGAATTGCCGTGTGCATCTGTGCCTTTGGCCAGAAAGGCAAGAGAGTGCAAAGATAGATAGATAGATAGATAGATAGATAGATAGATAGATAGATAGATAGATAGATAGATAGATTGATTGATTGATTGATTGATTTAGTGGATGGATGGATGGATGGATGGATGGATGGATGGATGGATGGATAGAATTCTTTATTGGCCAAATGTGATTGGACACACAAGGAATTTGTCTTTGGTGCATAGGCTCTCAGTGTACATAAAAAGACAAGATACATTCATCAAGAATCGTAAGGTACAACACTTAATGATAGTCATAGGGTACAAATATCAAATCATACTAGGAAACAATCAATATCAATATAAATCATAAGGAAACAAACAACAAAGTTACAGTCATGCAGTCATAAGTGGAAGGAGGTGGGTGATAGGAACGATGAGAAGATTAATAGTAGTGGAGGCTTAGTAAATAGTTTGACAATGTTGAGGGAATTATTTGTTTAGCAGAGTGATGGCATTCGGGAAAAAACTCTCCTTGTGTCTAGTTGTTCTGGTGTGCAGTGCTCTATAGCGTCGTTTTGAGGGTAGGAGTTGAAACAGTTTATGTCCAGGATGCGAGGAGGGGTCTGTAAATATGGAAAGTCGCTTGGCAAAATCAACTGCACCAGGGGTATCAAACTGGATTTCTTTGAGGGCCGGATCAGCATTATATTTCTCCTCTCTGGGCAGGCCGGCCGGGGGTAGGTGACGAGACAGATGCCTCCTGCAGCACCCTGCTGGCCAAAATGGGGTGGGGGGCACATGTGAGGCCCCCCCCTGCACCATTTTCAGCCTGGATGGCCTCCTGCAGCAACCTGCCGGCCAAAACGGGGTACGGGGGGGGCATCACGTGGTGCCCCGCTCCCTGTTTTGGCTGCCAGAAGCACCGCGGGCCGGTCCTTTGCTATTTCCAAACCGTCCCTGCGGGCCAGATTTAAGCACCGCACGGGCAGGATTCGGCTTGTGGGCCTTGAGTTTGACACCCCTGAAGTACACAATTGATACAGAGCTAGAGGTATTGTGTTGTAAAGCTGTCTGGAAATAGCTTCTGGTGTTAGGAGAAAAAAAGAGAAAATCACAATAAACTTTTAAGTATCTTATTATCTGATCTTTGCTGTCCTTGAAAAAGCTATGCCCTTAGGACCTCTAAAGGAAGCCACCAGGAAACCAGAGGTTGGGCTATGAGTTGAATAGGCTGGAATAGCATTAGCATTTAGCAATAGCCATTTAGACTTATATACCGCTTTACAGTGCTTTACAGCCCTCTAAGCGGTTTACAGAGTCAGCCTCTTGACCCCAACAATCTGGGTCCTCATTTTACCCACCTCGGAAGGATGGAAGGCTGAGTCAACCTTGAGCCTGGTGGGAATCGAACCCCTGGCAGTTGGTAGAATTAGCCTGCAATACTGCATTCTAACAACTGCACCACCACGGCTCTTTAAGAAGAATAAAGAAAGGTCAACCATTACAATATATATATATATATATTTCTTTTTTCCTTTTGGGAAGTAAACTACCCTGTATCTTAGGACACATGGATAAGCTTGGATGTGAAGTGATGCTGGCTTGCATAAGCAAGGTCAGGTACCAGGAAAAGAAATTTATATGAAATAGGACAGCGACACCTGCTGGCCACAATGAATATTAAAAGGATGAAAGTTTGAACTGCGATAAATAATTTTCTGAGAGACACAAACGCAACATGCCCCTCCTCAAAATTTGTTAAAATACGTATCTAGGTAGCCACCAATGTGGCACAAACTATTGTCCCCACCCTAAAATATAGTCCTTTAATTTTATGAAGACATTATTACTAGTACTTGTAATTACTATTACAACAGAAACAATTCAAGGCAGATTATTTTTTTTTAGTATTCTGAAACTAAAGGGTTCTCTCGTCGTACAGGTAGTCCTCGACTTCCGACCACAATGGAGCCCAAAGTTTCTGTTGCTAAGCGAGACAGTGGCTAAGCGAGCCCCATTTGACGACCTTTCTTGCCACGGTTATTAAGTGAATCGTTGCAATTGTTAAATTAGGAACACGGTTGCTAAGTGAATCTGGCTTCCCCCATTGACTTTGCTTATCAGAACGTCGTAAAAAGTGATCACATGACCCCGGGACACTGCAACTGTCATACATACATGCCAGTTGCCCAGAGTCTGAATTTTGATCACATGACCATGGGGGTGCTGCAACTGTCGTAAGTTGAAAAAAACGGCCGTAAGTCACTTTTTTTCCAGTACTGTTGTAACTTTGGACAGTCACTAAATGAACTGTTGTAAGTTGAGGACTGCCTGTACCCAATAAGCAGATTTCCCCAACCCCCCCCCCGCCCACCCCCACTTTCTCCTGGAGAAGAAATAGGAGAAGGGAGGTCAGTGAGGAGATCGTGGGACGGTGAGGCACAATGTTCTCAGTTGTCAGGTGAGGCAGGAGAGCCAGTGGCGGTTTCTCTAAGCAAAGATGGAGGCTGCGCGAGAGGGGCAGAACTGGAGGCAATGGAGGAACATGGGCTTCCTTCCTGGAGGGTTGCAAGCATCCCTGAAACATTGACCCCCCAGGCTTTAGAAAGGGAGGTCCCATGGATCTTATTTATTTATTTATTTATTACATGTATTTATATGCCGCCATTCTCCCGAAGGACTCAGGGCGGCGAACACAAATTAAGAAACAAGTACAATAAAATCATAATTTAATCCAAATAACTAATTAGTAGTAAATAATAAAAGCCCGGAATCAGTCTCAGCCTATTTGTTTGAATAGCCAAGTCTTCAAGTCCCGACGGAAGGAGCGGAGATCAGGAGCCGTCCGGAGCTCGGTAGGTAATTCATTCCAGAGGGTGGGAGCACCCACAGAGAACGCCCTACCCCTGGGCACAGCAAGGCGACATTGGCTCGCCGTCGGAACCCTGAGGAGAGCGGCCCTATGTGAGCGAACAGGACCGTGAGAGGCAGGCAGGAGAAGGTCCTGCAAATATCCTGGACCTAAGTCATGAAGGGCCTTATAGGTGAGGACTAGCACCTTGAAGCGGACCCGGAGAACCACTGGTAACCAGTGCAGCTCACGCAGGAGGGGTGTTATATGGGAGTAACAAGGGGCTCCCGTAACAACCCGTGCAGCTGCATTCTGGATCAGCTGGAGTCTCCGGGTGCATCTCAGGGGCAGGCCCATGTAGAGGGAATTGCAGTAATCCAAGCGGGAAGTAACCAGGGCATGAGTGACTGTGCGAAGGTCATCTCGGTCCAAGAAAGGGCGCAACTGACACACCAGGCGAACCTGTGTGAAGGCCCCCCTGGTCACGGCCGTTAGATGGTCTTCTAGGGATAGTTGAGCATCCAGGAGGACACCCAAGTTGCGAGCCCTATCAACGGGGGCAAGTTTTTTTGCACAAAAAAAATCCTGGCCCAGTCTTCTTCCTGCAAAGCCTCACAAACATCCCGCACCTTCCAATGACGTAGGAGAAAAGCAGGCAGAACTAGAGGGCAGAGTTAAGCGAGTCATCAGTTTAGAGTCGTTACGTCGCCACAAATGGGCCAACCCCTCTGTCTGCTTTTCTGCTCTAAACCAGAGGTCTGCAAACTTGGCAACTTTTAAGACTTCAACTCCCGGAATTCCTCAGCCAGTTCACAAGTCTTAAAGCGGCCAAGTTTGCAGACCCCCCCCCCCCGCTCTTCACTGATGGCTTTAGATGGCTAGATTAATGTCAGACACCAAGGATCAGGGCCATTCGTGAAACTGCAGTTCAGAAGATTTATCGCTCAAGCCTGTAGACAAGAATCGAATCAACTAAAGTTCAATATTAAATTGGCACCAGATAAAGGGTCAATGAAATTCAAGGGGTGTGTGTGTGTGTTGGACTTGGACCATTTGTGGCAACGTAATGACTCTAAACTGATGACCTGCTTAACTCTGCCCTCCAGCTACGGCTGCTTTTCTCCTACATCGTGAGCTGCAGAGCGCATGTCAGAAGTGCCTCCGGAGAACCCTGGAGGGTAGGGGCTACCCTCGCCTTGGAGTGATGGGAAGGAGAAGCTGTTCCAGAGGAGAAGCGTTTCAGGGGTCCTCCCATCACTCTTTTTGATAAATGGGGACCTTCAGCAGGCATTCTCTGTGACTACAGATTGAGCAGGGAGAAACTACATAGGGCAAGTGGTCTTAAAGATACTCACAATTTCTTGGTAATATAAATTTGATAAATAAATACGGTAATAGATAAAATAACTAACTAAAGTATGGAAGCTCTGTTCATACTACGTGTTAAACTGTTGCAGGATATTATTCTATGTGCATTCCAGTGTTTTATGAGACATTAAGCAATCAGAGACCACCACAAAAACTTGCCCACGCGATAGATGTTATTGAATATTTTTTAGTCTAGTCATCAATGAAATATATAAATCTTCATTACAATTTTCTACCATATGAGGCTAGCGATGTCAAGGAAACGGTCACCTCCCAATCATGGCATCTCTTCCCCGAGTGGTTTTTTTTTAAACGTATTAACTCTGATAACTTTCTGACGCCTGACAAACAGCTTCTTATATTCCTTAGCCCGGATTCTAAATTGCATTGAATATCAGGAGGATAATTTTAATTCCGGAACACTTCTTCAACCTCTTGTGGTGATCCACAGTTCTCAAGCTAAATCTCACAATAATCTGTTTTCCAGACAGAAAACTCATACATCCAAATTGTTTGCTTCAAATTCAAGTGAAGCAGTAGTGGATGGGCAAGGATTCAAACCCAGATCTAGCCCCCTCTTGGAATCATTTACACCAATGGGGTACAATAGGACTACTTTGCTTGAAAGATAATAGCAGGAAGCCCAGTCCTGAACTGTGTGTAATTTTACCACCTACAGTAGTGGCCAAAATTGTGGAAACCTTTTGGGAAAAGTGTACATTCTAAAACTAGCTAATAACACCACTTTTTTTGGGAGTAGTACCATAAAATTATGTATCAATGGAAAGATAATTTAATGAAGAATGTAATGCAATAACCTTGATGAAGGATTTGCTATTAGAATAGCAGTTACAGTATAAAGAAGAAAAGTGAAACACGTAGAAAAAACCAGATATACAAAAATTATCACCATAGAAAAAAACGAGATATACAAAAATTATCACCGTGTCAGTTAATAGTTGGGTAACCTTTAGCATGAATTACGGCCTTACAACGTCTTCCCATGGAGTGAACCAAGTCTTTTCGTTCTGCAGCTGTTATAATGAGAAACCAAGATTGAATGATGGCTTCCATTAACTGGGTTTTATTGCTGGGTCACTTCTGACTAACAAGTTTCTTTAGTCAGCTCCATAGATTTTCAATTGGGTGAAAGTCTGGGCTATTCCCAGGCCATTCCAGCAGTGGAATAGGATTATCTTGAAACTCCAAAAAAAAAAGTGGTGTTATTAGCCATCAAACCTCAAAAATACACTTTCCCCAAAAGGTTTCCACAATTTTGGCCACTACTGTACTTCCTTTCTTGCAAATTTATTTTATTTATTTATTTTTATTTTATTAAATTTCTATACCGCCCTTCTCCCGAAGGACTCAGGGCGGTGAACAGCCACAAGATAAAACACATAAATACAAAAATTTAAAACAGATTAAAAAACGAATTAAATAATCTGGCTGAATTTAAAATACCCCATAATTTAAAACAAATTAAAATCTATATTTAAAATTTTTATTTAAAAGGGGAGAAGATTCAGGCCAGGCCAGCTTGATGAAATAAAAGTCTTGAGCGCGCGACAAATTGCTTGGAAAACCTTCCACCGTCTTGATGCTCTCTAGACATTCATGACCAACTTCATAATTTCAAGCCAGAAAACCGTGTCAAGAAGTCACAGATCATCGTAGGAGAGACCGCGCAGAGTCTTACATAATATTGATATCTCAGGCAGCAACAACAAGTGGAGAAACGATACCTCACCTTCTTGGGAAGAGACCAGAGGTGGCATGTAATCAGGAATATACTCCTTCCTCTCTTCTGCGTCTTTGCTTCCGGGCTGAGGAAACTGCAGCACATTATTCTTACTCACGGGGAAGGAAGGGATCTGATGTGCAAAAGTCACAGGTTCGATATTGAGGATGTAATCTTCCAGTTCGTGCAGGTTGACCCCCATGAGCTTAAAGGCTTCACCCACATCCTCCAAAATTGGGTCTGTCCGGCCATCTGGAACACAAATAAATGTGAATGACAAAAAAAAAACAAAAAAAAAAACACAACAACTATCAAACATTTTTTAAAGTTAATGTATCCACCTGCCCTACAGAAGCGGCTTTTGAAAAAGCAGCAAATAAGTTGGCCATTCAAAACTTCATTTTGAACGGGGAATGCAAACATTTTTTTTCCTTCCGCTTCCACGAGGCTGTATTTACTTGAGGGCCTATTATCAGGATTTGATTTTCACTGCCTAGCTCGGCTACTGAAATGACAACCAAATTGCAATTTAGCGAGTGCTCACTAGAGCAGAAAAGTAGGATATAAAATAAATAGAATTTACTAGGAAGGTGACTTGAAATAGTAATATCGGCAGAATTTCTGCTCAGACCTGTTTAGAAGTCACAATCTCGGGTGCCAAGAATCCTCAAAGCAAGTAAATATACCTGAGTTCAAGCTTTTGGTAAATATATATAGTTTTTTCCGTAAGTATGTATATATGTGTGTGTGTATATAAGTATGTGTGTGTATATATATACGTATATGTATTTTTCTTCACATGGTAAGGGTGTGGCTAACTGCTGAGGACCAATCAGTCCAAAATAGATCTATATTAGTCTCCCAATAGGCAGCAAAATATATGCTTGCTGTCTGAAGAAGCCTAGGATAGTGGATGTGATTTCACTGAGCTATGGCTGCAATTTGAGAAACTTAGTTTATGTAGGAAAATACTCGGTTGAAGAAAAATACATACAAAAAAACCTACGATAAGAGAAGAAAGCAAATATATGTATATATACGTATATGTATATCTATATGTATATATGTTTGGGACGCGGTGGCTCAGTGGCTAAGACGCTGAGCTTGTCGATCGAAAGGTCAGCAGTTCAGCAGTTCGAATCCCTAGTGCCGCATAACGGGGGGAGCCCCCGTTCCTTGTCCCAGCTTCTGCCAACCTAGCAGTTCGAAAGCACGTAAAAAATGCAAGTAGAAAAATAGGGGCCACTTTTGGTGGGAAGGTAACAGTGTTCCGTGCGCCTCTGGCGTTGAGTCATGCCGGCCACATGACCAGGGAGACGTCTTCGGACAGCGCTGGCTCTTTGGCTTTGAAATGGAAATGAGCACCGCCCCCTAGAGTTGGGAACGACTAGCACATATGTGCGAGTGGAACCTTTACCTTTATATATGTATATATATGTATGTATGTATATGTGTGTGTGTATAATGGAATGCACACTCTCCATCCTGGGAATCCGGATAACATTCTATCATATATATAGCAATCGCAATAGCACTTAGACTTATATACCGCTTCACAATGCTTTACAGCAGTGGTCCCCAACCCCCGGTCCGCAGACCGGTGCCGGGCCGTGGAGTACCTGGCACCGGGCCGCGCAGCGGCCGGGGGCCATGATCGATGCAGCGGCCGGGGGCCATGATCAATGCAGCGGCCGGGGGACATGATCGCTGCAGCGGCCGGGGGACATGATCGCTGCAGCGGCCGGGGGACATGAACGCTGCAGCGCAAAGGCTCCTGGGCCGTGCGCAAAGGCTCCAGGGAAGAGAGCCCCGCGCAGGTACGCACGTGTGGCCCAAAGCTGACGTGTACCTGCGACCTTGCAGACGTCTCCCCAGTCTCCCTGCGGCTCTACAGAAAACGCCTCGCTCAGAAGACGTCTCCCCGGTGTTCCTGCGCCTCTACAGAGCGCTGCGGCGACAGATAAGGTCCTGCAGTGATCTACCATCCCGCACAGGCCTGCTAGAAAGGGTGAGTGAACCTGCCGGGGGTATATGTGAGGGGACCGCGGGATGAAGAAGGGGAGGCGGGCGGGGGGGTTCAGGAGTCGATGAGAAGGACCCCGATGTTTTTTTTTTGGGGGGGGGGTGTCCTGGTAATTGACTGAGGAGGTCCAAGTGTTTCCCAATCAGGGTGCCTCCAGCTGTTTCCAAACTACAACTTCCAGCATGCCTGGAGGGCCAGAGGCTGTCTGGGTATGCTGGAAGTTGTAGTTTTGCAACAGCTGGAGGCACCCTGGTTGGGAAACACTGATATAGATAGATGCATAGATAGGCAGAAAGAGAGGACAAGCATAGCTCCATTTTTCCCAAGCAGGGTGCCTCCAGCTGTTGCAAAACTACAACTCCCAGCATACCCAGACAGCCTCTGGCCCTCCAGGCATGCTGGAAGTTGTAGTTTGGAAAAAGCTGGAGGCACAATGGTTGGGAAACACTGACATAGATAGATGGGGGGGGGGGAATACGAACAGCACACTATAGCAGGTTTTGGTACTCTCCAAGTGTGAGCCATGGCTAGAGGCCCCAAATTATCTCTAACATTATACAGTGAAATTACATATAATTTATATTAATTCTACCAGTGTCCAAACATATAAAGTGCATAAGTGCATTAATAATTCATAACGTGTACCCAGGTGCTAGCTCTTCTCGCTTTTCACTGGTACTTTCTCATTTTTACAGTAGTTGGTGTAGGTGTATATTGTTTTTGCTCAAATTGAGATTGCCACTACAGCTCTTAAGTCCCTTTTGCCTTTTCCAACATCCTATCTGTGTGAAGCGGGGTTTTCTGCAGTGACAGCAACCAAAATAAAACAACGAAATAAACTGGACATAAGCAAGACACTTCGGGTGTCATTGTCTCCTATTACCCCCAGATGGAACCGTCTCGTTGCAGAAAAACAAGCTCAGGGTTCTCATTGATTCACTAGATTCTAGTAACTAGAGCGCTTAGTTAAAGTTTAACTGTTAAAATGTTAAAGCACTTTATATTTATGTAATTGTATTTTATTTTGTAAGGCATGTTTAAATACAATAAAATAAAAGTTGTTTAATCAAAACAATCTGATATATAAATAATCAATGTGTCGTCGCGAACAACGCGTCCCACCCCTGCGCGCGCTCAGTGGGCCACGGTAAAATTATCAAAGGCTGATTGGTCCGCGGCGATAAAAAGGTTGGGGACCACTGCTTTACAGCCCTCTCTAAGCGGTTTACAGAGTCAGTCCATTGCCCCCAACGATCTGAGTCCTCGTTTTACCGACCTTGGAAGGATGGAAGGCTGAGTCAACCTTGAGGCGGTGAGAATCGAACTGCAAACTGCTGGCAGCCGGCAGACAGCAGAGGTAGCCTGCAGTACTGCATTCCAACCACTGCGCCACGTATGACCCCAACATTTCTGTTGCTAAGCGAGACATTTGTTAAGCGAGTGCCCCCATTTACGACTTTCCTTGCCAAAATTGTTTAGTGAAATCACTGCACTTGTTAAGGTGGTAACACAATTGTTAAGTGAATCTGGATTCCTCATTGACTTTGCTGGTCAGAAGGTTGTAAAAGGGGATCAATGACCCCAGGACACTGCAACTGAGCCTGAGTGGCGCAGCAGACTTATGCTACTGTTAAAAGGTAGTATTTAGCTTCCAGCTGCCTGCAATTACTGCGAGTTCAATTCTCACCAGGCTCAAGGTTGACTCAGCCTTCCATCCTTTCTAAGGTAGGTAAAATGAGGACCCGGTTTGTGGGGGCAATAAGCTGACTTTGTATAAAATGTACAAAAGTATGAAGGCTATTGCTTGACGCCTTGTAAGCCGCCCTGAGTCTCCGGAGAAGGGCGGCATATAAATCAAAATTTTAAAAAATTTAAAAAAAAAAACCTGTCATAAATGTGAGTCAAGCAGCCGAATGTAAATCACGCAACCATGGGGATGTTACAACGCTCCTAAGTGTGAAAAATGGTTGTAAATCCATTTTCTCAGTGGCACGGTAACTTCAAATAGTCACTAAACAAATGGTTGTAAAGTGAGGACTACCTATATGTGACAAGCAATGCCTGCGGACTTAAATCCATAGATTTTTAACATGATATTGAAGTGGTTTGTCAGATGCCTTTTTCAGAAATTTTTAATCTGTTTCACTTCCAAGTTTAGTCCTATAATCCTGGACTTCTCAGATCGTTCTTCACGGAAATCAACTCCAGCCAAATCACTATTTCAGTCTGAGACCAAGTTAAGATACAATAGCTATTTCCATAACAATACTAAGCTTAGGAGTGATAAAAATAACTTAAAAAGACTAGGATTACCAATACACTAATGTAACAATACGATCTGTCTGTAAAAAAAAATCTTAATCTTCATACTCTTGATTAAAAAGGGGGCTCTATGTAATTTATCTTTACATAAAATTTTTTTAAAAAAGATCTACACAGTTTACCCATGCCCGGTGTCCTTGAGTACATGTCTACAGAAGTTAATTGTTGTCAGGTAGAATTTTGCAATGTTTTAGATTTTGGAATTGTTCCTTATCTGAGAGAAGAAAATCAACAGGGAAGCTTTCATAGGTCATAACAGTATCGAAAGAGAAAGTGTCTTGACTAAGCTGGTAATAGGGGCATTATTAGGAGCCTCGGTGGCTCAGTGGTTAGAGTACCTGGTAGCGCAGCAGACTAAAGCACTGTTATTAACATCAGCTGCCTGCAATTACTGCAAGTTCAAATCTCACCAGGCTCAAGGTCGACTCAGCCTTCCATCCTTTCTAAGGTAGGTAAAATGAGGACCCGGATTGTGGGGACAATAAGCTGACTTTGTATAAATATACAAAAGTATGAAGGCTATTGCTTAACGCACTGTAAGCCACCCTGAGTCTCCGGAGAAGGGCGGCATATAAATCAACCCCCCCCCCCAAAAAAGTACAGTACTGCAGGCCACTTCTGCCTGCAATTTGGCAGTTCGAATCTCACCAGGCTCAAAGTTGACACAGCCTTCCATCCTTCTGAAGTCAGTAAAATGAGGACCCAGTTTGTTGGGGGCAACAGGCTGACTCTGTAAACGGCTTAGAGAGGGCTGTAAAGCACTGTGAAGCGGTATATAAGTCTAAGGGCTATTGCTATTATAAAATCACACGGGTCTCGATAGGGACACGTTCTCGTAGAGATGGAGACTTTAGTCACTGAGAACGGAGGAGGGTAAAACATCAAGCCAGACTGAGAATTTCTTTTTTTTTTTTTGGGAGGGGGAGGCAGGAGAGAGGAAAGTGGTCAGCCATCTGCCCAGTTCAAACTGGTGTCAGGTGTGAACTGGAATAAGGCTGACCTCATTCTGGAATGCTTGCCTCCCCTAGGGCCCTTTCTCTAAAGGTTCCTTGGGGTCAGAGAATATTCCAAAACAGCAGGGCAGAATGGGTCACTTTCTCCAGAACTGCTTCTGACCGTGAAGGTGTTGTGGCCCCGCCCTCTGAGCCTATCCCATCGGAGGAAGAAAGCTCCGAGCATGAGGAAGAGGAGTCAGCCAGGCCTCCCACTCCAGGCCCCTCCCCTCTGGCACTGTCTCAGGTGCCGGCCGAGGGAGAGGAGATTAGCAGGGAGACAGGTGGCTCGGATGAGAGTGAAGGAGAGACATCATTCCTGGACGCACGCCTCCGAAGGCGTGATAAACGATTGCAGCAGCTCAGGAGGCGTGCTAGGGATTAGAACTGAGTCACTGGACCACACCCCAGAGGGTGTGGCCAGTGATCCTTGTGACGAACAAAACTAACCTTGGATAGTCACTAAAGCCTCGTTCGGAACTGCTGAGAGAAATATTTGTTGTTGTTGGACATTTGGAAGCTGAGTATTTATCTTTCTGTTTTTCTGTGAAAATAAAGGCACTTGGCAGACGGTGTGTCTATCGCTGCCAAGTTGGAGATAAAGAAACTGGGTGTGTTCCAAGTGCTTCCTTAACCCTCGGCTGGCTGTGTTTGTGTGTGTGTGTGGACGGGGACAGATCAGAAGGCTGAAATCGGTCTGTCAGGACTTCATGGAATCAATCCCGATAAGGAAAGCGGCACTTGAGAAAATAGGTGAATATTAGTAGCCGTGTTCTCACCTCTGCTTTTTGTTGCCCTGTTTTTTCTCTTTCTCTTTTTCTCTCTCCCTCCCTCCCTCTCTCCCTGTTTCTCTCTCTATGTACATATTCTGTGTTTCCCCGAAAATAAGACCCTGTCTTATATTTTTTTGAACCTTGAAATAAGCGCTTGGCCTTATTGCCATGCACTCAAAAGCCCAATTGGGCTTATTATCAGGGGATGTCTTATTTTGGGGGGAACAGGGTGTATGTGTGTGTGTATCTATCTTCCTTCCTTCCTTCCTTCCTTCCTTCCTTCCTTCCTTCCTTCCTTCCTTCCCTCCCTCCCTCCCTCCCTCCCTCCCTCCCTCCCATCCATCCATCCATCCATCCATCCATCCATCCATCCATCCATCTATCATATCTCCTATCTAATTTAGCTGGACTCCAAGATCACCGCAGGTGGAGACCGCAGCCAAGAAATTAAAAGACGCTTGCTCCTGGGGAGGAAAGCCATGGCAAATCTAGACAGTGTACTAAAAAGCAGAGACATCATCCTGCCAACAAAAGTGCATATAGTCAAGGCTATGGTTTTCCCAGTTGCAATGGATGGCTGTGAAATTTGGACCATAAGGAAGGCTGAGCGCCAAAGAATTGAGGCCTTTGAACTATGATGCTGGAGAAGACTCCTGCGAGTCCCTTGGACTGCAAGGAGATCCAACTGGTCAGTCCTAGGGGAGATCAACCCTGACTGCTCTTGAGAAGGCCAGATCCTGAAGATGAAACTCAAACACTTTGGCCACCGAATGAGAAGGAAGGACTCCCTGGAGAAGAGCCGAATGCTGGGAAAGATGGAGGGCAAAAGAAGAAGGGGACGACAGAGAACGAGGTGGCTGGATGGAGTCACTGAAGCAGTCGGCGTGAGCTTAAATGGACTCCAGGGGATGGTGGAGGACAGGAAAGCCTGGAGGAACGTTGCCCATGGGGTCACGATGGATCGGACACGACTTCGCAACTAACAACAACAACAATCTAATTTAGAAACTGCCCTTCTGGTTGGGTGTCTTTGGGCCAGTCACTCACTCTCAGCTCACCTCACCTGACGGGGTTGTTGTTGAGAAGAAAATAGGAGGAGGAAGGAGCATGAGGTATGTTTGCTGCCTTGAATTATTTCTAAAATTAATAAAGGCAGAATATAAATAAATAAAACAATTCCAACTGAAGCATTATAGATGTATTGAATTAGGAACAGGAGACGCCTGTCTGGATTTGTGTTGCTTAACGTCTCCCAAAGGACTGATCTTTGAAAGTTGATTTGAGATCTACAAAGACTGTAGAGTACAGACCTCTTCTTGCAGCTAAACTCTTGGAAGCCTTCATCAAACACACCAGCTCTGTGGACAGGTACATTAAGTTCACACCGGAAGATGTGAAGGAAAACCGCCTGGTTTTCCTGGACTGTGCAGTGCACATTAAGGAAGACAGAAGCCTCAACACTTTAGTTTACAGAAAACTCACACAAAGAGATCAGAATTTACATTTTGATTCTCACCACCCACTGGAACACTGCTGGCGCGCCAGGTAACCAGCTCCTCGCTCGTGGCAAATGGCTGCTGAGAGGAAAGCCCGAGTTCCCCTGAAGCGCTGACAAATTCCGCAATTAATAACGGCGGCAGGTGCCCCAGCCGGGAAAAATGCCTGTTCGCACAGCGTGGAAAACACTCCAAGATCGCAGCCCTCAACGATTTAAATCGCCAATCCAAAATACTCAAAATTTAAGCATGAAATAGTCGCTAAAAAGAAGAGACAATGGCACTCTAGTCTGATCACCAGCGACTGAGTGAAAAGACTGGACATGCGCAGATGGAGTGGGCGGGACCAAGCTGTGGAGGAAATTTTGAATGGCACTCAGTCGATCTAATGGCAGTGAAGAAAACCCAATTGGTGGAGTGTCGGAGCAGCGAGGAAGAAAAATGGGAGTTTTGAAGGTTTGCCTACCAGCAAAGAGGGAAAAGAAAAAGATCTAAGCATGTCAAGGAAGCCTTCAGAACTTGTGGCTATCCTAACTGGGCCTTCATCAAATGCAGGAAAAGACCCAGCAGGAGCTCCTCCATAACAGACAAAAGAAGAGAACTACAAACGAAGCAACGTTGTCATTCCGTACATTGCAGGAATATCTGAAAACTTCAGGAGGATTTTCAACCAACACAACATACATGCACACTTTAAACCCAAGAGTACAATAGGGCAGAAGATTGTCCTCCCTAAGGACAAAACACCCAGACACAAACTGAGCAAGAAGATATATGCAACACAACACAGTGAGAGATATGCAGATCTGTACATTGGAGAAACAAAACAACCACTTCAGCAACGCATGGCACAACATAGGAGAACAAGATTCAGCTGTCCATCTGCATTTGAAAGACAAGGTCACTCTTTGTTAACGGGGTTCTGTTACGAACTTAACAGTTGCAGTAATTCGCTTAACAACTGTGGCAAGAGAAAGATAGTAAAACAGGGCATAATTCAGTGAAATGTTTCACTTACCAACAGAAATTTTGAGCTAAATTGTGGTCTTAAATCAGGGACTACCTGTATTTGTAGCTCAGGATTGAAATTGGGGTCCTTGGTGTCTTCTAAGCTTGGCTGTTTTCTTGAAGACATTTCATTACCCAACTGGATAACATCATCGGTGCCAGTAGACTACTAGTAGCACTGATGATGTTACTTAATTTGGTTAATGCAAGAAAACAGCCAGGCTGAGAATGCACCAAGGACCCTCATGGTTCAGTGGTTCTGAGATCATGTCTGCCAGCTCCTTCAGTACCCTTGGAGGTAATCCATCTGCTCCTGGTGATTTGAACCCGTTTAGAGCAGATAGATGTTGTCTTCCCATTTTCTTGCCTGTTTTGGCTTGCATTCCTGAGCGGTTGCTTTCAGAATAGAACAAAAACTTTATTGTCACTTTAAATGTATACTAATCAGTGTACATTTATGTACAACCATCATCTGTAGAGGTGATCAACAGCATTAAATATGTGGGGGTGCAGATAACTAACAATCTGAACTGGTCTCTCCACACATCATCCTTAGTGAAGCATGTAAACCAGCGTCTGCATTTCCTGCGTCAGATGAGAAGAGCACCTCTTCCTCCTTCTGTCTTGGCCACTTTTTACAGAGGCACGATGGAGAGCGTTTTAACAAACTGCATCCCTGTTTGGTTTGGTGGCAGCAGCGCCTCAGATAGAAAGTCCCTACAGAGAGTGGTAAGGACAGCGGAGAAGATTATAGGAAGGTCGCTTCCTGTTATTCAGGATACCGCTTATAAGCGCTATGTGCTTAGACCTCAAAGCACTGTTAGAGACCCCACACACATACTTTACGGTCTGTTTCTGTTGCTCTCTTCTGGGAGGGGGTTTCCAAATATTTCTAGCAGGACTACCAGATTCTGTAACAGCTTTGTTCCCTATGCCATCTGGTAAACTCACAAAATTCGTTTTTCTCACCAGGTACATATACACATCCGGACTAGACTGTGTTGTTTCTCCGTGTCATATAATATATGTGGGTATATGCATTGTTTATTTATTTATTTGTTTGTTTGTTTGTTCTGTCATGTTTATGTAGCGTATATTGGAAGTGGTGTCCCTCTGAGAGCCGAATGCAACTTAATTTCATTTTAGCATACGCCGATTAGTGTACATTCAAAGTGACAATAAAGTTATTCTATTCGTAAGTCATACATTAAAATGAAACTTCGCTGCATTCAGCTCTCAAAAGATAAAAAATACATATAGTGTTTCCCCGAAAATAAGACGTAGTCTTATATTTTTTTGAACCCTGAAATAAGCGCTTGGCCTTATTGTCACGTGCTCAAAAGCCCAAATTGGGCTTATTATCAGGGGATGTCTTATTTTGGGAGAAACAGGGTACATACATATATATACATACATACATTTATATATGTAATATATATAATATATTACATATATTATATATATATATGTAATATATATATATATATATATACACACACACACACATACATATATATGTATATATATATATGTATGCTATCTTATAATGTATATATATATAATGTATATAATGTATAATGTATATAATGTATGTATATATAATATATAGGAATATTTTAATAGATTGGCCCAGTGTTTCTCAACCCTGGCAACTTTTAAGTTGTGTGGACTTCAACTCCCAGCATCCCCCAGCCAGCTACCTCCACTCCCTGGGCCGGGGCTGCCGGCGCTACGCCGCCTGGGGAATGCTGGGAGTTGAAGTCCAGCCCTCTTTAAAAGTTGCCACGGTTGAAAAACATTTGCGTTGGGCTGTTTTGTTTTTTTTCCCCTCCTGCTTCTGGCGGTTGGCTTGCCCTCGGTCGCCACGGCAACGCCGCCTTCCGCCTCGCGCCGTCTCCATGACAACCCCGCGAGCGCCCAGCCCCCTCCTCCTCCTCCCCCTCCTCCTGACGCCTCAGGCCCTCACTCACAGAGCTCGCAGTAGCGCCGGCAGCCCCGGCCCAAGGAGTGGAGGTATCGCTGGAGCACGTCGGTAAGGAGGTCGCAGGCGGAAAGCTGCACCGAGTCCCATCCCAGCGCCTGGCACACCTGCGCCACCGACACCCGGAGCAGCCACCGCGAGTAACTCTCCGACATCTTCGCCTCAGTGATGCTCCGGGCCCGGCAAGGCCCAGAGCGCCGCCATGGCTCGAGCGGAAGAAACAGCCCCACTCACGCCTCCGCCGTTACTGCCGTTGCAGCGGCCGCCATCTTGGAGTCGCCTGGCGGTCTCGCAGGCCACGGCAGCCGAGCGCGGAGCGCATCGATCGATCGCGCGCATGCGCCGTGGCGATCGTGGCACAGATAGCTCGGGCGTCGTTTTTTTTCCCTTTGCTTCCCTGAGGCTGGTTTTTTTTTTTTTAATAAAGGTGGCTCGAACACGGGTTCCAAGTGGGTCGTGTGAATGTGGCGCGCTGATTTTTTTTTTTTTTTTTGCGGCTCTTCTTTCTGGTGTACCCTATTTGGAGAGCCAGGCTTATCTGGGTGTCCTTCCCTTAGTTTTAATTATATCCTATTTATTTCATACCTTCTACATCTGTTTAATTTTATTATGAACCACCCAGAGTTAGCCTGGAGTTGAGTGGTACCTAAATTGAATGAATAAATAAATAAATAACTCAGGGCAGGGTAAAATCATGCTGAGATTTATATATATATATATCTTATATATGTATAGTTTCATAAGGATTTCAAACATGGAGTTTCATTTTTGCAGCACTCACTGGCTGACTTTCATATTAGAGTACGCTTCCAAGCAAGTTCAGATTAGATAGATAGATAGATAGATGGATGGGTGGATGAAAGAAGAGATAAGAGGAAAAATAGATGATAGATACGCAGGTAGGTAGGTAGAGGTAGGTAGAAGAAAGGAGAGATAAGAGGGATGGATGGATAGAGATAGATAGATAGATAGATGATAGATAGAGGGGAGGGAGGGAGGGACAAGATAGAGGCATGATAGAGAGGAGAGATGATAGATAGAAAGAAAGATAGATGATAGATAGATGATAGACAGATAGATAGATAGAGGGGAGGGAGGGACAAGATAGAGGCATGATAGAGAGGAGAGATGATAGATAGAAAGATAGATAAGATAGATGATAGATAGATAGACAGACAGACAGACAGATAGATAGAGGGGAGGGAGGGAGGGACAAGATAGAGGCATGATAGAGAGGAGAGATGATAGATAGATAGATGATAGATAGATAGATAGATGATAGATAGATAGATAGACAGATAGATAGAGATAGAAAGAAAGAAAAAAGAAAAGAATCTGAACTTGCTGGGTGAGGAGAGGAATTTGGAATCGTACTTTAATATGAAAGTCAGCCAATCTATGGTTGCTGAAATTCCATGCTTGAGATCCTTATGAAATTTTGATTTGGGGTTTTGTTGATTAGATAGGTTTGGTGTTATAGAAATGACTAGTATATATTATTATATAAAAGTAAAAAGTTGAGGTTTCACGTTGCACCAAAAGGAGTCGGAAGTCCATGCTTTCCCCCCCCCTCCTCTTCTACCCTACACTTTCCTCTCTTCCCTTTTTCCTCCCCTATTTTCCCTTCATTTTCATTCTTCTTTTACAGTTTTGTATTTTATGCTTTGATAAACCACTTTTTTTTAAACCTGAACTCCTTAGTGGTAACCTTATATACAGTACATCCATGGAAAGACCAATCTGAATTAGGTAAAAAAAAAAAAAAAAAGATATAGTCTTAGAAAACGGTGGGTTTTTTTAACGGTATCCTAAACTATTAGGTGAATAGAACAGCTCCTGGTTGAGGAAATAACTACACTATCGTATTTTAGCTTCTTAGAGACTTATCCTGAGAGGCAGCATCGCTTTTTGATTCAGTCGCCATAGAATTACACGGCTAAGAAGCTGTCACTGTTCGATCAATGCTGCTTAACTCCCACGATTTTATCTGACTGGTCGCTGTGTGGCACACAATATTGACTAAATGGCTCTTGGCCAGATCCAGCCTCAAGATTCCTTTCTACTTTAGACTTAAAGCCTCCTGCGTGACATAACAGAGTGATTATATTTCTTCCCTATCCTAGAATTCACCAGGGCAGATTATAAAAAAAAAAAAAAAAAAGATCGGATTTAGATCCCAGGATAGGCATCTACCAGGTTAGAGAGGGATTGTCATGGGGAAAATCTATCGATGCAGTTGCTGAGAGTCGAAAATGACTTGATGACACATCTGTGGAAATTCCTCAGTTTATCACAAACTTGAACAGTAAATATCTTTTTGGGGTTTTTGTTCGTAGCAGCGGGGACCATTTGTTGCTGCCGCATACTTCTTTAATGAAAAGAAGGACTAAGGGTTGCATGATAGCATTGTTCCAGTATATGAGGGGCTGCCCCGCCTATTCTCCAAAACACCAGAAGGCAGGACAAGAAAGCAACGGATGGAAACTGATCAAGGAGAGAAATCAACCAAGAACTAAGGAGAAATTTTCTTAACAGTGAGAACAATTAACCAGTGGAACAACTTGCCTCCAGAAGTTATGGGTGCTCCAACACTAGAAGTTTGTAAGAAGGGATTGGACAACTATTTGGGCAAGGGGTGGCAAACTCGATTTCATTGAGGGCCGCATCAGGGTTGTGTTTGCCGTCGGGGCTGGGGTGGGCGTGGGCAGCTCGATGTCACTCATATTGGGGGGGTGCCTGTGGAGGCCCAAGCACTCTGCCAGCAAAGACGGAATCCCAAGCTCTTTTAGGCTGCGATGGCCTCTTGCAACCCTCTGCCAGCGAAAACGGAGGTCAGGACGGCCGCACGCAGCCCTCCCGAGCTCCGTTTTTGCTGGGTGAGCCGCTGTGCGAGCCGGTCCTTTGTGGTTTCCAGGGCAGCCCTGCGGGCCAGATCTAAGCACCCTGCGGGCCGAATCCAGCCCCCGGGGCTTGAGTTTGACACTCCTGGTATAAGGTTTCCTGCCTGAACCGAGGGTTGGACTAGAAGACCTTCATGGTCCCTTCCAACTCTGTTACATTCTGTGTACAATGGGCATTTGAGTTGCCCCCTTCAGTAGCTAAGATGAATGTTTCATCTTATGCACTCGTGCAGAGGTAAAACTGGGATGATGGAAAAGATGTCCCAGAAATGGATCTTCAGGACTCGGGCCAGGAGAAAAGATTTGAGAATTGTTTCTACAAAAGCCGCCCTCTCCCTTTTTCACTTTTAGAAATCCTTGACTAAAGTAACAAGCTACCCATTTTTATCCATTACTTTCTATACGTATTTGACTGTTCTTATTTTTTGTTATTTGGTAAGCTGCCCAGAGTCAATTTAGCCATGGTTGGTTTATGAATATAATATTTTGTTTTGAGAGTCTACTGGCTTGGGCAGCTGCAATAAATTTAAGTAAGCAACTAAAAAATAAACAGTACTTTTGCCTCTCCCTTTCTAGGCACTGTAAATCGTAATGAATTTGCGGCAGGAAGTCAGTTTTTCTGGCCAATGGCTTTGTACCTTCCATACAAATCAACAATTTTAGAAACACAAAGACAAAATTCCTTGTGTGTCCAATTACACCTGGCCAATAAAGAATTCTGTCTGTTGAGCTATCCAGGGAGCCTGGATAGCTCAACAGACAGAGCTCTGCAATTTAACACCAGCTGTCTGCAATTAAAGTAAGTTCGAATCTTGCCAGGCTCAAGGTTGACTCAGCCTTCCATCCTTTCTAAGGTAGGTAAAATGAGGACCCAGATTGTGGGGGCAATAAGCTGACTTTGTATAAAATACACAAAAGTATGAAGGCTATTGCTTAACGCATTGTAAGCCACCCTGAGTCTCTGGAGAAGGGCGGCATATAAATCAAATTAAAAAAAAAAAATTCTATTCTATTCTATTCTATTCTATTCACTGAGCACTAACATGCAGCTAATGGCATCAAGTCTGCATTGTAGTTTTAAACATTCAATATACTGTTTCAGTTTCCTTACCTTAGCTTTCGAAAGGAAGGGAATATTATGCAGAGTGTTTAGTTAATACTAGAGGTGATTTGAGGCTGAGCTATTGAATACCTTAAGACAAAAAGCTCAAATGAACTTGAGAGAGCTTACATAGCAACAATATTGGCACTGCATGCCAGTTCTCTCTTACATGATTTATACGCATTAAAAAAAAATGGCAGTTTGTTGGTCAGTTTGTTTTTAGAAGGATCTACTACTGTACCTTCAAGAAGCAATTTTAATTCAATTTTTTTTTTTTGCAGCATCCCAGCTTGTTCCTTGCAGCCTTGAAAGTATATTATGGGCAGAGGGATAGCACACAGTGATACGATGGCCTAGAGGTGGAGGTCTTGCCTCACAATCAGGAGGCTGTGAGTTCGATCCTAGGTAGAGGCAGATATTTCTCTCTCTGGGTACAATGAGAATATATCTGCTGAAAAAAAACTCCGCATTGGCGACAGGAAAGGCATCCGGCCAGTAAACACTCAGCTCCATTCAGTTGCCCAGACTCCACCCCGCAAGGGATTATGGGTTTGTTAAAAGATGATGATAACCCCAGTTAAAAAGCTGGATGTTTGTCCCATTTTAAAGGATGCCTATATTGGAACAGGCCATTTAAAATCTGTACAAGTTTGAGTACAGATAGTCCTCAACCTACAACCATTCGTTTAGTGACTGTTCAGTTACAACATCACTGAAAAAAAAAGGGACTTACGACCCATTTTAACAATTCTTGCTTAGCGATGGAAATGTTGGGCGCAATCGTGGTCGTAAGTTGAGGACTACCCATAGGTCAGTGTGCAAAACAGCACTATGAACATCCTGCTATGCAGGTGTCACCATTCATCACCATTCATGTCAAGATTTGCTGACAGTCCGTTCTGACTTAGGCTTCCCAAGAGCGTGAAGCAGACTCCACATCCCGATAAAAACCTTTTATTTAGGTTAAAGGGAAATTCCTCTCCAGCAAAGTCCCGGCAAACAATCTTTCATAAGATTTCACAGCTAGAGACCTTTTATCAGGCTTGGAGAGCTGCCAGGCCTCTATCTTCCAAACCCCACGCTGGAGCAACGATTACTTGGCAAGAAGTCAGGAACAGATCTTCACCATAATGAATTAAACTACCCAATTTTCGGAGTATAAGATGCACCTTCCCCCCCCCCAAAAGGGGGTGAAAATTTGGATGCGTCTTATACACTGAATGTAGCCCCGCCCACGCACTGGCCCCCACCCTTTGGCCTCTGCCTCCCAGCAGTTTACCTCCTTGCAGCAAGCAGCAAGAAGAAACAGCTTGTTTCAGCTTCAGCACAGCCTAATTAGCACAAGCCGATTGTCCCTTGGCCTCCTGACTCTCAGCTGTTTTGCAGGGGCCTCTGCTGCTTGCTGCATGGAAGTAAAATACCTGGAAGCAGATTTTTTGTTGTTCTGCTAATCAAGCTATGCTGAAAATGAAAATGAAAGTAAAGCAGGCTGTTTGCTGTAAGGAGGCAAAATTGCTGGGAGACGATTTCTTTTTTTTTGTTTTCCTCACCAAAAAAGGTAGGTGCGTCTTATAGTCCAGAGCGCCTTATACGCCAAAAAATATGGTAATTGTCTCCTGCAAACTCCCCTCCTCTTTGCTCCTCTTTATTCCCTGTGGGAGGGGCCATTTACCATCCACCTGCGCCTTTACTCCTGAGTTGGCCCTTGTTCCTTAGCTGTTCCCTTCTCCTGGCAGCTCTACGCATGCACACATCGGGAACAGGCTCCAGCTGATCTTCTGCCTCACTGATATCCAACTCCGAAGGCAGCTGATAACTATCCGACGGCCCTGGCTCACTCTCTGCCTCCAACGCAGAGTCCTCGTCAGAGCCTTCCCCAGACTCCAGGACTGGCCCATGTTCCTCCCCAACCTCCTCACTGTCCGAATCTGCCACCAGCCCCGCTGGCGGGCCACAACACAGTCATATAACTGAGGAAACTTTCACGTAGGACTTTATTGCAAAATAAATTTCAAACAGACGGGATTCTCCGCCTGAGAATTCTTCACAGAACGGACAGATTAATAATCATCTTCCTTGAGAAAGGATCTGCTTGCCGGAAGAATTTCTCTTTTATCTATAAATAGAAACAATGTATTAAAAAAGGGCTTGAATTCCATTCATACTTAATTGAATGTTTCTCCCAATTCTGTCAATTTGGCTTCTACTTTCCTCCTCCCCCTTCCCCTCCCCCCACCCCTTTGCTGTCTTGGCCTCAACCTTTACAACTCTCGTAGGAGGATTTTGTTAATTAAATAGTTAAAATTTATAATTTTGGCATAATTTTCGCCAAGGTCTTATTATTTTGGAGGCCGTGGAACAAGACGGGGCTCCTCTTGCTGTCTTACCAGATTTTCAGCTCTGCGTTTAAATATTTTTTGGGGATATATTTTGGCGTATTTTCAGTGGGAGGCTTATTTTAGCGCATGCGCTCAAAAGCACGATTGGGCCTATTATCAGGGGATGTTTTATTTTCGGGGAAACAGGGTATTATGTATGTTTGCTACCTCGAGTTACTTACAAAATAATGAAAAGGGGATAAAAATCGGACGGATGGATGGAGACAGATGAGAAAGAGAGAGAGAGAGAGAGAGAGAGAGAGAGAGAAATAGCAAGTAGCCCTTAGACTTATATACCACTTCACAGTGCTTTACAGCCCTCTCTAAGCTGTTTACAGAGTCAGCCTGTTGCCCCCAACAATCTGGGTCCTCATTTTACCGACCTCGGAAGGATGGAGGGCTGAGTCAACCTTGAGCTGGTTAGGCTCGAACTCCTGGCAGTCAGCAGAATTAGCCTGCAATACTGCATTCTAACCACTGTGTCACCACGGCAGATAGATGAATGAGATAGATAGATAGATAGATAGATAGATAGATAGATAGATAGATAGATAGATAATTATATTTCTATACCGCCTTTTTCCCGTAGGACTCAAGGCAGTGTACAGTCAAGAAAAATATAGATACACAAACATCATAAAATTGCTAATTAAAATTATTATTATAACATAGTTTGGCCCAATGAAATAGAACCTAAAATTAGATAACATTTTAAAAACATTCAAAAACAAGATATGATGGAGATAGATAGATAGAATTATATTGTAGATGGATGGATGGAGATAGATTGGAGAGAACAAGAGAGAGGCTTAGATGATAGACAAATAATAGATATAGTTAGAAAATAGAAGATAGAGATAGACAGGCTTAGATGATAGACAGATGATATAGATTGTTAGATAGGAAATAGAAGAGGGAGGGGGAGGGAGAGAGGCTTAGATGATATAGACAGATGATGGATAGACAGATCTCCAACAATATGGAATGCGTGGTACTACATTTAGCTGGTTCCTCAGCTACAGTTCCTGTTATCAGTTTATCTGCAACCGTTTACTTTCAATTAACCTCCGATCTGGATGGAAGACATGCTGCTTTTGAAGAGAACTCAAGTTTCAACTGAGAGTACGTCAAGGCCAGTCGTATGTTCCTAGCACTGCTGGACTACACTTTTGGTACATTCCCCCAGGATCCACCAGTAGGAAGAACAGTTTCCCAATATTTTAATACATCAACATCAATAATAATGGTAATAATGGTAATAATAATAATAATAATAATAATAATAATAATAATAATAATAATATTTTGACTCTACAAATAACATTTTGACTCTACAAAAAACCACCTTACTCGGAACAGCTTACATCCTCCGACGATACCTTAACAGTTCCTAGGTCCTTGGTTAGGACTCGAGCTGCTGAGCCATTAACCAACCTCAAAGGCTGTGAATCTCACTAAAGATTAACTAATAATAATAATAATAATAATAATAATAATAATAATAATAGACCCTGGTTCATCAACACCCATCTGACGCATATATTACAGGCAAGGAATTGATTTTTAAGCAGCAATGCTGGCAGCCGGAATTTGTACCGCGTCAATCATCTTGCAAGCGAGCATCTCAACCAAAGCAAGAAGCTAGCTAAACATTTCCCACCCCCTATTAAAAAATATTTTCACGGTCTATTTTTTTTTTTATTTTATTTTTTTTGCTTAGCATGCATCTTACGACATCGTTTTACCTGTTGATTCTGGATGAAATTCGCTTTCGGATTAGCCGTTAGTTCCTGATTGTGGAGTTGTTTTTTTTTTTAAAAAAAAGACACAAATCATGCAGTGAAGCATCAAGCAATGCAGATTAAGGCAGTGAAATCAGTGCAAACACACAAGGCAGGCTCAACGCACGTTAATGGGCCGTGCCCGTTTTAAATTAAATTATAACCTCAAACAAGCTAATGAGACGCGCCAATTAAGTGGGCGGATTAAAAAGGCAATCGTTTCCCCGTTCTACGCCGCATTAGATTCCTTCCCCCCCGCCCCCAATTGAACCGCATTACGGCAGGCAAGTATTAAGTATCTGCTTTCGCTTTCTGTGAATGGCTCGGTAAAAAAAAAAAATAGGCAGCATCTGAGCTTTGCGGGAAACGGCAGAAGACGGGGTGGCAACTGTTGCTGATTCTGACATGGCTATCAATGGGGATTAGCAACCACCGTTATAAGAAAATCTATTCCTATTCCTATTCCTATTCCCATTCCCATTCCATTCCACTCCTCTCTTCTCCTCCCCTCCCCTTCCATTCTAAATTCTAATTGTAAATCTAATTCTAATTCTAATTCTATTCTATTCCATTCCATTCTAAATTCTAATTGTAAATCTAATTCTAATTCTAATTCTATTCTATTCCATTCCATTCTAAATTCTAATTGTAAATCTAATTCTAATTCTAAATCTAATTCTAATTCTAAATCTAATTCTAATTCTATTCTATTCCATTCTAAATTCTAATTGTAAATCTAATTCTAATTCTAATTCTAATTCTAATTGTAAATCTAATTCTATTCTATTCTATTCTATTCTATTCTATTCTATTCTATTCTATTCTATTCTATTCTATTCTATTCTATTCTATTCCTCTCCTTCTTCGGAGGCAGAATTCCACTGAACAACAGCGAGTGAAATTACGGCTTTTATTCCCAGAAAGTGAGTTTTATAAAAGGCCATCTTCAGCCTCTAATTAACCTAGCGCAGGTAAATCCTTGACTTACTACAATTGAGCCCAAGAACCAAAAAAGAAGACATCATTACTTCTATGCCGTTTCCTTTACTGTAACCTCGCCTACAGACCTTATAGATTAACCAAACTAAGGCAAAAACAGGTGTCCTCAACTTACAGCCACAACTGAGCCCCTGTTGCGAAGCGGGATAGTGAGTTTTGCCCCGCTTTACAACCTTTCTTGCCATAGTCGTTAAGTGAATCAAAGCAGTTGTCGAGTTAGCCACACGGTTGTTAAGCGAATCGAGTTTCCCCAGTGGACTTTGCTTGTTAGAAGGTTACCAAAGCGGATCACGTGACCACTGCAACGGTCATAAATGTGAGCCAGTTGCCAAGCGACTAAATTTTCATCACGTGACCATGGGGATGTGGCAACCGTTAAGTGTGAAAAACGGCCATAAGTCACTTTTTTCAGGGCTACTGTTAACTTTGAACGGTCACTAAGCGATCGGTTGTAAGTCGAGGACTACCTGTACCTGCATCACTAAATTTTGGGAATTGCTAGAGGAGAATTTTCTTAACTTTCCTTCTCCCGATCAAACTACCTATGATTCCCTGGCTCTGGAACGCAGCCCCTCCCACCCCCCGGGAATCCAGGCTCCACTCCACCACAACAGCAGGATGCATAAGTTCATGACCCCTCTTTGCGCTTCCTTTATGTGTTCCGGAAAAACAGATCAACCAATAAAAAGAAATAAAAGAGAAGATTTGTAGCTCAGGGTTGAAAATGTGGGCACCTCGGGCGCTCTCTGAGCTTGGTACTTTTCTCGCAGACGTTTCATGACCCAACTAGGTGACATCATCAGTGCTGGAGTACTGATGATGTCACCTAGTTGGGTCGTGAAACATTTGCAAGAACACCCACCAAGCTCAGAGAGCATCAAAGGACCCCACAAAAGAATAAAATAAGCAACCAGAACTTCAGGGAAACACCTGTCAATACTTACAGAGCTGCAGCACCAGAGATGATCTCAATCAGCTCCTTGGTGATGACAGCTTGGCGAGTGCGGTTGAATCGCAGGGTCAGCTTGTCAATCATCTCAGCTTCAAAAGGGGAAAAAAAAAACAAGGAGGGGGAGATCGTTATTTTATATGTCATATATTAGGCATGAAAGGCGGCTGGGTGACTTTGGGCCAATCACCAGGAGACTATGAGTTCTAGTCCCGCCTTAGGCATGAAAACCGACTGGGTGATTTTGGGCCAATCACCAGGAGACTATGAGTTCTAGTCCCGCCTTAGGCATGAAAGCCAACTGGGTGACTTTGGGCCAATCACCAGGAGACTATGAGTTCTAGTCCCGCCTTAAGACATGAAAGCTGACTTGCTGACTTTGGGCCAATCACCAAGAGACAGTGTGTTCTATTCCCGCCTTAGGCATGAAAGCTGACTGGGTGATTTTGGGCCAATCACCAAGAGACGGTGAGTTCTAGTCCCGCTTTAGGCATGAAAGCCAACTGGGTGACTTTGGGCCAATCACCAGGAGACTATGAGTTCTAGTCCCGCCTTAGACATCAAAGCTGACTTGCTGACTTTGGGCCAATCACCAAGAGACAGTGTGTTCTATTCCCGCCTTAGGCATGAAAGCCAACTGGGTGATTTTGGGCCAATCACCAGGAGACTATGAGTTCTAGTCCCGCTTTAGGCATGAAAGTTGGCAATGAGACTTTGGGTAAGTCTCTCTCTCAGCTCAGCCCACCTCACAGGATTGTTGTCGGGGAAACAAAAGGAGGAAGGAGTTTCCTGCCTTGAGTTACTTGTCAAAGTAATAAAAGGTCGGATTTTAAAAAATCTAATTAAACAAAGGTCTTTCCTTTAGCTAAACCTCAACAACTTTAAGATGTCTGAACTTCAACTCCCAGAATTCCCCAGCCAGCACACTGGCTGTTGCTGAGACTGGGAAGTACTAAGCTAAATGTCCCTTTGGAATACTCTATTCCTGAGCTCCAGCAAACAATTTGTTATTATTTGGTCTCTTTTTAATGCATTTAATGTTCATAATAATGCTCATAATATTTAAATCCGGTTTTTTAACCTGATTGCTTTTTATTTATTTTATTTATTTATTTTTAAATTTGTATACCGCCCTTCTCCCTGAGGACTCAGGGCAGTGAACAGCCAAGTAAAAACATAAACTACAAACATTAAAATACAATTAAAAAGATATATATAAATTTGGCCCCATGATTAAAACAATAACAGACAATTAAAAATATTTTAAAAAGTGTTAGGCCAGCCCGGCTTGTTGGAAAAGGAAGGTTTTAAGGGCACGGCGGAAGGCACCGAGGTCTTGGATTCTCCTTATCTCTGGGGGCAGCTGATTCCAGAGGGTAGGTGCCCCCACAGAGAAGGCCCTCCCCCTGGGGATCACCAGCCTACATTGCTTGGCTGATGGCACCCCGAGGAGGCCCTCTCTGTGGGAGCGCACAGGTCGATGGGAGGCCGTCGGTAGCAGCAGGCGGTCTCGAAGATTTCTAGGTCCTATGCCATGGAGCGCTTTAAAGGTGATAACCAACACCTTGAAGTGCACCCGGAAGACCACTGGGAGCCAGTGCAGCTCACGCAGGAGAGGTGTTGTATGGGAGCGCCATACTTATCATTTTTATGTAAGCCTCGCAGAATCTACCTAAGATTCAACCCATTGATCGAAACTTTAAGCTTGCCTTAGCTGACCACTGTTATCAACTTCTATATTTAGGAACAGCCATGGTGGCCCAGTGGTTAGAATGCAGTACGGCAGGCAAATTCTGCCAACAGTTCGATTTTGACCAAGGTTGACTTAGCCTTCCATCCTTCCGAGGTCACTAAAATGAGGACCCAGATTGTTGGGGACAATAGGCTGACTCCGTAAGCCGCTGAGAGGTCTGGAAAGCCCTGTGAAGCAGTATATAAGGCTAGTCCTTGTGCTAAGAGAATTGCATGTATCCAACAGGTGAAACAAATTTTACTTCTGCATCATTCAAACTGTTGGTTTAATCTCTTGGGAGTTTCTGCTTTTACTCCTATTTATTTACCGGCCTGGGTAAAATAAATAGATTTCCCAGATTTCCACTTACAGGCATTTTTGCTGGCATTATCCATAGCGGTCATCCGAGCGCTCTGCTCACTCGTAGTAGACTCCTTCAGGGAGTAGAAGATGATGTTAGCCAATACGAACTCCTGGTAGTTTCTCAGGACATCCGCGTCGATGTCATCGTAGATGCTGATGCTTTCTGCAAAAACACAATCGGTACAGCTTGCTCCTTGCGGCCTTGAAAGCATATTATGGGCAGAGGGACAGCGCGCAGTGGCACAGTGGCCTAGAGGTGGAGCTCTCGCCTCACAATCAGGAGGATGTGAGTTCGATCCTAGGTAGAGGCAGATATGTTTCTCTCCGGGCTCACGGAAATTATATCTGCTGAACAAAACTCTGCATTGGCGACAGGAAAGGCATCTGGCCAGTAAACATTCAGCTCCATACAATTGCCCAGATTCCACCCTGCAAGGGATTATGGGGATCCTTAAAAGAAGATGATGATGAGAGGGATAGTGCACCATACATCTTGCATGCTTTGAAATCCCAATCGGATCACTAAGCAATTCAAGACATAGGGGAGTGATTTCTGCATTCACTAAAGATCTAAGAGAGATCTTCCTATATTTGAGGGGCTGCCCCAAAGAAGAAGGGGTCAACCTCTTCTCCAAAGCACCTGAAGGCAGGACAAGAAGCAACGGATGGAAACTAATCAAGGAGAGAAGCAACCTGGAATTATTCCAACGAATAATTCTGGTTAACTCTATCCCAACACTGCTTGTAATCAAGTTTGTGAATTATTTCACAAGAATCCATTCGTAAAATAATATTTAACTTTATTTGGCTTGCCCAATTCTCTGAAATGGTACAGGGTCTCTTGCTTGAGCAGAGGGTTGGACTAGAAGACCTCTAAAGTCCCATCCAACTCTCTTATTCCATTATAAATGAGGGTTATTACCCTGCATTTCATCCTTAATTCTAACTTCCCGTTTTCTTTTTTCAAAAGCCGATCAGTCGATAAAGAACATACAAGTTTGACTTACGACTGTAATGGAGCCTGTCCGCCACAGTAGCAAGTTGTGACAATCCTACGGTGGCCTCATGGTCACAATCACCACAATTTGCTTAACAACCACGGCAAAAAGGCCACGACTTTGGGTGCCTCACTTTTAACAATTAATTTTCCCGTCTGTTGTGTTTGTAAGTTGAGGCCTATCTGAAATGGGTGACAGATTTTTGCCCATGCTAAAGTTGTAGCAGGGAAGTGTTGGTTTAAGGCTGGGGTCAGCAACTCTGCGGCTCTGGAGCCGCATGTGGCTCTTTCATCCCTCTGCTGCGGCTCCCTGTCACTCAAAATATGCGTCACAACCGCCAATGTGCGACACCTGCCGGCACACGATTTATTGAGCTTTTCAACCCCCGTTAGGCCAACCATGGATAAATCCAAGAAAAGAAAAGTTTCAGAAGAAAACAGAACCTTTAATTCAACTACATATGCTAGTTTTATGGCCGCCCAAGAAATACTCAGGCACGGGAAGGGTTTTGTGGCTCCCCGTGTTTTCTTTTCTGTGGGAAACAGGTCCAAATGGCTCTTTGAGTGTTTAAGGTTGCAGACCCCTGGTGTAAGGGGAAACACTATTTTTACGCTAGCTCCTATAACAACTTCAGATTATTTCATTTGTGGGCTAAGGACAAGACGACATTGTGCAATGAAAGGGAGAAGGTGAGGATCATCACATCGGCTTCGTAGTTTAGTTTACAGTCTTTTTGTGAAGGCTTTACTCTGAAAGTGTAAAAGGGGGAAGAAGGGAAGGAAGGGCTGGAGATGGCTACTGTTGTGGCTCCGTTACCTGAGCCTGTGTCATCAGCAGGAGAGGACTCTGAGAGTGAAGGAGAGGAGTTGGCAAGGCCTCCCTCTCCAGGACCCTCCTCTCTGGCAATGCCTTCGGTGTCCACCGAAGGGCAAGAGATAGGGCCGGGGCCAAGCACGTCCATGCAGCCACAGGTGGACAGTGATGAGGGTAATGAGTCTTGGCTGGATCCACGCCAGCGTCGCAGAGATAAGCGCGCGCAACAGAAGACAAGGCATGCCCGAGATTAGGCTGAGTCACTGGACCACACCCCACAGGGTATAAAAGGGGGTGAGGTGGCCATTCAGACTCTGTGACGGACAAAACTAACTACTATCAAGTCACATTGCATCTTTGGAAACAACATTATCGGCCTTGGATTTATTTTACGAACTGGACAATTCTTGACTGGGGGTATTTTGTTTATTGAGTAAAAGTTCTTGGCAAGCAGCTACTAGGTTGCTGCCAAGCGTCTTATCGAAAGAATTGGTTGTCTGCCAGTTTATTTAACCCCCGGATGTCTGTTTGTGTGCGTGTGTGAGACGGGGACAGAACAGCTACTCGCTAGCCATTTTCAACTCCTGGACTTACCAGCCCCAGAAACCGTCTCAAGAGAATAGATTGGCTTCTCGTCCGTCTTGTAGGAAATGACAGATCTGAAAGGGGGAAAGAAAAGAAAATTATTTCGAACCGTGCTGCTTCATCTGTTCCAGGTTCAGGTAGAATACGTATATATTACATAAAAAGGAATATGCCAATGCTCCACTATACATTTTAAGGCCGTCTTTTCAAGCCGAGACCCGTTTCTGAAAAAATAAAAATAGAAAAACCTGTTGATTAGAAAGAACTAGAAAAAAGGGTCTTGCAGGAAATAATTTCCCTCAGCCAGTTGTTTCTTTTGTTTGAATTCTGTAGAATTTTTTTTACTCTGAGAGGTCCTTGGTGCTCTTTAAACTGGGTTGTTTTCTTGCAGATGCTTCATGGATCAAACTAGGCAACTGATGATGTTACCTAGTTTGGTAATGAAACGTCTACAACAACAACAATACAGCTCAGAGAGCACCAAGGATCCTACAGGTCAACCCTGAGCTACCAATATTTAAACATTCTCTAGTGGGGAATACCAATATTTTTTTAAGAGTTTATTTATACATTTTCTCTTTACATACATAGGTATTGTCTGGATCAATTTGCTTACCATAATAATACTTTTCCAGTTCCTAATTTCTACCTCTATTGTCCAACCATTTGTAGAACAAATCCTATGCAAATAGGCAGATATTCTGTGTCTTTTTTCTTTTCTTTTTAATGCCAATCTGTCCATTTCAGTGTTTACTCTTATTTAAAACTAGTAGCTGGATGCTTCGCTACGAAACTGTGTGATGGGGCTTGATAAATTGACAGTTAAAGCTTGAAAATTTATATAGAATGTGTAACTCCTTAGCATCAGAGCGTGTTAATATAAGGCAACTGGCAGTTGGAACAGAGTTCTTTTCAGGTGGGGAGGGGGGAGTAGAACGTCTAAACTTCCAGCCTGCAGGCTGGATGAGTCACGCGCTGGCCAAGCCCATGCCCAGTTTAGCGAAGGGGTAACATCAGAGCAGGGTGGATAAAAATCAATGAGTTTTTTAAAAAAATCAAAAAAATCAGATTTTTTTGATTTAAATCGGATTTTTTTGATTTTTATCGAATTTATTTTAATAAAAAACTTTTGAGGTAAAAATCTATCGTAAGATAGTTTTCTATTTAAGATACATAAATAATTTAGTTTATTCAGCATGAAATGGAGCTTAGTTATGTAGCATGAGGCTGTATATTCTGCAACACTGGGACTATCGGTGAGTCAACAGTGGGTCAAAGGAGTAGCAGAGATGACAGTTGCTTTTTAAAAATTATGATTTAAATCGAGTTGATTTAAATCAAGCCTTTTTACTAGTGATTTAAATCATGATTTAAATTGTGATTTAAATCAACTCGATTTAAATCAAATCCACCCTGCATCAGAGTGTGTTAATATAAGGCAACTGGCAGTTGGGACAGAGTTCCTTTCAGGTGGGGAGGGAGAGTAGAATGTCTAACTCCTTAGCATCAGAGTGTGTTAATATAATACTGTATAATAAGAAATACTAATGATCTGATGGTGATTTCAAACAATCCTTTCTTAGCAAGCACCTAGAAGTCAAGAGGAACATACATGCCAAATTTCAAGTTTGTAGGCTTTACGGTTCTGGAGATTTCATGATGATGCATGAGTGGTATTTGGCTTTTATATATATAGAAGATAAGTCAGACCAAGGAGCTGTTCTCCCTGGAAACCTCCCTCCCACAGATTTCAGAAGGACGGGTTAATTCTTGCCTGAACCGATTGTAGATGACGGAGCCTTCATCAAACTCGTATCCAGAATTCAGCAGCTCCAGAGCAATGATGGAGGCGTCTCCGAATGTGGGAGGCTTCCTTCCAATTTCTTTAAAGTTCAGGAGGAAATTGTTTCCGTGGGTCCTAAAATGAAGAGCATTGCGGTTATGCTACATGTTCCACGTTGCATCACATCTAAATCCAAGTTCTAAAAAAACATCCAGAAATTTCAGCTGATCTCTAACGCAACGATCAGACTCGGGAGACAGGCGGTCCTCGACGTAAGACTCTTAATGGACCCCGCCCATTATGATCAAATGTGACAACCGAATTCTACGACCTTTTTGTATGGCAGTTGTTAAAGCGAATCACCGCACTTAAGCGAATCTGAGGTGGTTGCGTGAACCCCCCCGTCATTAAATGGTTCTGCACTGCATCGGTTTTCAGCAAAACTGTCACAAAACACAGTCACGGTGCTACTAATACGGTGCGGTTAAGTGTGAAACACGGTCATAAGCCACTTTTTTCAGTGCCATTGTAACCTCAAATGGTTATTGAACAAACGGTTGTAGCAACAGCAGTAGCAACTGGCTTCACAGTGCTTTACAGCCCTTTCTAAGCAGTTTACAGAGACGGCAGATTGTCCCCAACAATCTGGGATCTCTCTCTCTCTCATCTCATCTCATCTCCCTATCCTCTCTATCCATCCATCCTATCTCATCTATCTATCCTCTCTATCCATCCATCCTATCTCATCTATCTCTTCTATCTCATGTACCTATCTATTTTATCTCATCTATCTATCCTCTCATCTATCATCTATCTATCTATCTATCTATCTATCCACCCATCCATCCTATCTCATCTACTTGCTATCTATCCATCTTATCTCATCTATCCTCTCTATCCATCCATCCTATCTCATCTATCTCTTCTATCTCATGTACCTCACTATCTATCTATCTTATCTCATCTATCTATCCTCTCATCCATCCATCTATCTATCTATCTATCCATCCATCCATCCTATCTCATCTACTTGCTATCTATCCATCTTATCTCATCTATCTATCCTCTCTATCCATCCATCCTATCTCATCTATCTCTTCTATCTCATGTACCTCACTATCTATCTATCTTATCTCATCTATCTATCCTCTCATCCATCCATCTATCTATCCATCCATCCATCCTATCTCATCTACTTGCTATCCATCCATCCTATCTCATCTATCTATCCTCTCTATCCATCCATCCTATCTCATCTATCTCTTCTATCTCATGTACCTCACTATCTATCTATCTCATCTCATCTATCTATCCTCTCATCCATCCATCTATCTACCTATCTATCTATCTATCCACCCATCCATCCTATCTCATCTACTTGCTATCTATCCATCTTATCTCATCTATCTATCCTCTCTATCCATCCATCCTATCTCATCTATCTCTTCTATCTCATGTACCTCACTATCTATCTATCTTATCTCATCTATCTATCCTCTCATCCATCCATCTATCTATCTATCCATCCATCCATCCTATCTCATCTACTTGCTATCCATCCATCCTATCTCATCTATCTATCCTCTCTATCCATCCATCCTATCTCATCTATCTCTTCTATCTCATGTACCTCACTATCTATCTATCTCATCTCATCTATCTATCCTCTCATCCATCCATCTATCTACCTATCTATCTATCTATCCACCCATCCATCCTATCTCATCTACTTGCTATCTATCCATCTTATCTCATCTATCTATCCTCTCTATCCATCCATCCTATCTCATCTATCTCTTCTATCTCATGTACCTCACTATCTATCTATCTTATCTCATCTATCTATCCTCTCATCCATCCATCTATCTATCTATCTATCCATCCATCCATCCTATCTCATCTACTTGCTATCTATCCATCTTATCTCATCTATCTATCCTCTCTATCCATCCATCCTATCTCATCTATCTCTTCTATCTCATGTACCTCACTATCTATCTATCTTATCTCATCTATCTATCCTCTCATCCATCCATCTATCTATCCATCCATCCATCCTATCTCATCTACTTGCTATCCATCCATCCTATCTCATCTATCTATCCTCTCTATCCATCCATCCTATCTCATCTATCTCTTCTATCTCATGTACCTCACTATCTATTTATCCTATCTCATCTATCTATCCTCTCATCCATCCATCCATCCTATCTCATCTATCTCATCTATCCTATCTCATCTACTAGCTATCTACCTATCCTATCTCATCTATCTATCCTTTCATCCATCTAATCCATCCATCTCTCTCCTTTCTCTATCCATCCAATCTCATCTACCTATCTATCCTCTCATCCATCCATCCCTCTCTCAATCATCTGCCTGCCTACCTACTCTACCATCTATTATCTACCAATCTACCCACAGTACCTACCTATCATCGCAATAGCACTTAGACTTATATGCCACTTCACAGTACTTTTACAGCCCTCTCTAAGCGGTTTGCTGGGGTAGCATGTTGCTCCCAACCATCTGGGTCCTCCTTTTACCGACCTCGGAAAGACGGAAGGCTGAGTCAACCTTGAGCTGGTGAGGATCGAACTCCTGGCAGTGGGCAGAATTAGCCTGTCATACTGCATCCTAACGCGGTGCCACCAGGGCTGAGGAACCTGTAGTTCAAACTGACGGGGCCCAGAGGGACAGGTTACCTCTGAAGGATGCCTCTCAGCTTGTCGCCAATCCCAACCACCATAACTTCTTTCCCTGAACCCGTGAGGTTGGAGAACTGATGCTTGATCTCTTTAGCCACGGAGGTGTGAATGGCCCCACACAGGCCACGATCAGAAGACACGCCAACAAGGAGATGCTTTTTCTTGTCCTCAGGGGGTTTGATGTCTACTTTCTCGTAGAGAGCTGCGAAAAGAAAGAAGGGGTCGTTAAGAATTAGCAACTATCGAAAAGGCCCAGATATCAAAACTCTGAAAGCCTCCTGGATGACTTTGGGCCAATCACCAGGCGACAGTGAGTTCTAGTCCCGCCTTCACCAGGAAAGCCAGCTGGGTGACCTTGGGCCAATCACTGGGAGACAGTGAGTTCTAGTCCCGCCTTCACCAGGAAAGCCAGCTGGGTGACTCTGGGCCAATCACCAGGAGACAGTGAGTTCTAGTCCCACCTTCACCAGGAAAGCCAGCTGGGTGACTTTGGGCCAATCACTGGGAGACAGTGAGTTCTAGTCCCGCCTTCACCAGGAAAGCCAGCTGGGTGACTTTGGGCCAATCACCAGGAGACAGTGAGTTCTAGTCCCACCTTCACCAGGAAAGCCAGCTGGGTGACTTTGGGCCAATCACCGGGAGACAGTGAGTTCTAGTCCCGCCTTCACCAGGAAAGCCAGCTGGGTGACTTTGGACCAATCAAAGGTGCTTTTTCAGAGGCAATTGGACTTTGTTGTTTTTTGAAGATGTTCTGCTTTTCATTCAAGAAGCTTCTTCATAGCTCTGATTAGACTTTTAGCCAGGCACTTTGGGCTGAACATCCTTCAAACAGTGTGGGAGTATGAATGGGTTTTCCAAAAAAAAATTGTAGATTACAGGAACCAGTTGCATCACTCAGGTGACCTAAAAGGACACAGATCAACCTCCAGGTGGCCTCAACGACTCTCTAAAAGTATGCAAATGACCAGCTGTCTGCAAGGAGCATCAATCCTTCCATTCCCCACCATCCAGTCAGAGCTGAAGAAGCTTCTCGGATGAGAAGCGAAACGTCTTCAAAGAAAAAACAAGAAAGTCCAGTTGCATCTTTCAAAAGCACCTTTGGGACAACCATGACCTGGTTGGCTGAGAATCTTCACAGATTTTGGACCAATCGCTTTTTCTCAGTCCAACTCACGTCACATGACTGTTGTGGGGAAAATAGCAGGGGTGCTGGATATGTTTACTGCCTTGAGTTATTTGCAAAAACAATGAAGACGGGAAAGAAATAAATAAGGGACAGTAAGGGGAATGAATGAATGAATGAATGAATGAATGAATGAATGAATGAATGAAATAAAGGACAGTGCTTATGTCAAGAAGGAAGGTTTACTGCCCATATCGTTTGTGTATACATGCACAAATTTCTATTTGAAATATCCAGAACGTCGACAGTTTTCCAAGTTATTGTAAAACCTTCTTTTAAATGAACCACTTGTTCTGTCCCCATCTCACACACGCACACAAACAGATAGCCAGGGGTTAAATAAAACTGGCAGACAACAAATTCTTTCGATAAGAGGATTGGCAGCAACCCAGTAGCTGCTTGCCAAGAACTTTACTCATAGAGGGAGGGGTTGTTCCTCCGTCAGATAAACCCAAACAAGATACACACAGTTCAAGAATTGTCAAGTCCAGTCCGCATTAAATCCAAGGCAGATAACGTTGTTTCAAAGATACAATGTGACTCACTAGTAGTTAGTTTTGTCCGTCACAGAGTCTGAATGGCCACCTCACCCCGTTTTATCCCCTGTGGGGTGTGGGCCAGTGACTCAGCTTAATCTCTCGCACGCCTCCTTTTCTGCTGCGTGCGCCTGTCTCTCTGACGCTGGCGTGGATCCAGCCAAGACTTATCTCCATCACTGTCCAACTGCAAGGAGATACCTGGCTCCTGGCCAATCTCTTCTCCTTCGGGAGACACCTGAGGCATTGCCAGAGAGGAGGGTCCTGGAGAGGGAGGCCTGGCCAACTCCTCTCCTTCATGTTCGGAGCCTTCTCCCTCCGATAAGTCGGCCTCGGGGGTCGGAGTCACAACACCACTAAGAAGAGAGTATCTTTTGCTCCCAAATGTCCTTTCACGCCAAATGGACTTTTTTTTAAAAAAAAAATTAGGGTGCATCCAAAGTGACAATAAAGTTATTATTATGTTCTATTCTATTTTGCAGCAAGTGGTTTCATTTGCAAACGATGCCATGGCCATCCATTTATGTAATTCGCATCTCGCATTACACAATCGCATCGTTCCAAGGCACCGAGATTATAAAAATGACACAAATGAGCCAACCATAAATTGACAGAAATACAGTATATAACTGCCTCCTCTGGATGATGGGTAGTCCTCGACTTACAACCATTCCTTTAGTGACTGTTGGAAGTTACTGAAGTCCAAAAGCACTGAAAAAGCCTCACTAGGTGGCTCAGTGGCTAAGACACTGAGCTTGTCAATCAGAAAGGTCGGCACTGTTGAGTGGTTCGAATCCCTAGTACAGGTCTCCTACGCAAGGAGGGGGTTGGACTAGATGACCATCAAGGTCCCTTCCAACTCTGTTACTGTTGTGATCAGGGCCATTTTTCACACTTACGGCCATTGCACCATCCCTGGGGTCACTTGATCAAAATTCAGGTGTTTGACAACATGAACTTCAGTTAATGGGGAAGCCACGTTAAGAACTGTGGTGATTCACTTAACAACTGTGGCAAGAAAGCTGGTAAAACGGGACAAAATTCACTGGACAACTTTTGGGCTCAATTATGCTAATCTTCTCTGTATCGTTCCAATTTTAGTATATGTGCTGCCGAAGCGAGCACCTTTTGGGCTCAATTATGGTCGTAAGTCGAGGACTGCTTGTTACAAGGTTGTCGGAAGCAGCTCATTCAAACGTTCTAGATCAGAAAAAGTGCCAGGAAATCATTTCACTCTTTAAGAATTAGTAAATGTTGTCAGCTACATACAAAGGAGAAAGGCCCTTACCCAAGGCCCCCACGCCATAAACTCTGGCAGGCTTTAATTCTCTTTCCGCCTTGGCGTATTTCGCGGCGGCGACCATTTTCATGGATTTAGTGATTTTCTGGATGTTCTTGATAGACTTCAAGCGCCGGGTAACTGTATGGATTAGAAGGATACGAACTGAGGTAGGATATGAAGCAGACAAAGAAAATGGCAGAATGAAACCAACAGTAGAATCTTGCAAAGCTTTCAAGTTGCCATGAGCAGGAGGGAGGGAGAACTGACAGAGCTGATTGATTTCCCTAACTGGAGTGCATTCCATACATTCTTCCTGACCGCAATCAGAAGGAGGGTGTTAGGTTTCACAGCCAGCCAAAGTGGTTAATTGGAGAATGTGATTTATGACATGGCCAGGGAGGAGGGGAGAGACAGGGTCATAGGGGAACGTAAATCTACGTGGGATTAGTTCTAACTGCATCCAAATATTGCCGAAATGGTGCTCCTAATAAATGACTGCATTTCTTTTGAAGTTCGGCTCATGGCTCATGAATTAATTAGGGCATCTTTCGGAACCTTCACAGAATCAACATAAAGGACTACCGTGTTTCCACCCCAAAAATATATTTTTGGCACCAAAAAAGGCACCAGGTCTTATTTTTTGGGGGGGATCATATCCCACACTGACTCACCTCACTAGCGCGCATCATCCCCGGAACTTCTTCATCCGGCAAGTCCAGCAAGGATTTCCTGAAGGCCTCTGGATCGATCCGGAGCTCTGTTAACAGCTGCAGAGACCTTTAGAAAAGCCTTGCCGGCTGCAGCAGAAGAAATGGGCTGAGGTGTGCCAGGCCAAGCTGCAACTATCCAAAGGTAAACAGTAAGGCAGCTCCACCACCCACCATAGCTTAATTTTTACCCGTGCACCCTGGAATGGGTACCGTGTATCCCCGAAAATAAGACCGTCTTATATTTTTTTGAACCCCGAAATAAGTGCTTGGCCTTATTGCCATGCACTCAAAAGCCTGATTGGGCTTATTATCAGGGGATGTCTTATTTTGGGGGGGAAAGGGTAGGTGTTGTGGTTCGCCGGCAGCCTGCGGAGCTGGCAGTAGAGTCGGACAGTGAGGAGGTTGGGGAGGAACATGGGCCAGTCCTGGAGTCTGGGGAAGGCTCGGAGGGCTCTGCGCCGGAGGCAGAGATGGGTCCAAGGCCACCTGGGAGTTATGCGCTGCCTCCGGAACCTCCAGAGTGTGACGTCAGCGAGGCAGAGGAACAGGGGGAGCCTGTTCCCAGTGCGCAGAGGCGCAGAGCTGCCAGAAGGCAAGAACAATTAAGACAAAAGGGGCGACTCAGGAGTAAGGCTTGGAGATGATTGGCCCCTCCCATAAGACATAAAGGAGGAGCAAAGGCACGTGAGCCTTTGCAGGAAGCAACTTTGTTTGTTCTGGTTGGTTTAAACTCTGAAGCTCCGTTTTGACTGTGCTCCATGTGGCCTTGCAAAGCTAACTGGCAATTAGATCTTTGGCAGCGTGTCAAGGGAGATAAAGGTGGGTGCTTATCAGCCTTATCCCGAAGGACTGTGGCAGACTTCTGTCGGACTCTTTACAAACAATTTGTGACTCATCACAGGCTGTGAATGAACAGAATTGAAATAAAAAGAGGGTTTTTGGGACTAATTGTGTGCTTTTTACTGTCTCAGGAAGTCTAGGTCAGAACAGAGGGATCTTAATTAGGGCTTTTTTGTGGGGGGCAGGGCTTATATTGGGTACCCGTGTAAAAATCAAGCTAGATTGAAGGACTGACTTTCTGAATAGGTCGTATTTTCGGGGAAACACGGTACATTCTTACATGGAACTTTAAAAAGAAGATGCAGTCATGATTTCAGACTATCTCAGAGAAAGAAATATAACATTGAACGCTTACTGTCTTTCAGAGTCGCCATGTTCCTAACTTGGATCCTGGAAAAAAAAAAAAGAAACACATATTTCCATATTTTATACCAAATATGCCTCCTTCGGTTGCTAAAGTTAACAACAATATAGAACAGCTGCAATAGAGCATTCATTTTCTAAAGAATGTTTACTTGGGATATAAAGAGCCGAGGTGGCGCAGTGGTTCGAGTGCAGTACTGCAGCTACTTCAGCTGACTGCTAGTTCAGCAGATCGGCGGATCAAATCTCACCGGCTCAAGGTTGACTCAGCCTTCCATCCTTCCGAGGTGGGTAAAATGAGGACCCAGATTGTTGGCGGCAATATGCTATTTAGTTTTTTAATCAGTTTTAAAATCAGTTTTTTTAATCGAATTTCGGTTTTAATTGGGTTGTTTTAAATTCGGGCCAAAATTATTTAATTGTTTTTTAAAATGTTTTTAAATTTTATATGCTATGTTTTATCCTGGCTGTATACCGCCCTGAGTCCCGCAGGAGAAGGGCGGTATAGAAATATAATAAAATAAATAAATAAATAAATAAAATATAATTCCTGAACGGAACTCGGGCCCTCTTCTCTGTAAACGCATTAAAATTCAAGATACAGATCTGACATCCAAGATATAAAATTAAAAAAGAAAAAAGACATTTGTGGCGATCCTTTCCTAAATATTCCCATCAGAGGAGATCAACTTGTGTGTTTTTTCCTCATTCTGCAGCCTTTCTTGGCCGTAGGATGTTGTTTTTTTTTTTTGCCATGCGTCCATTCACTGTTGAGCACAGGCTGATGGGGATGAGGCTGTGCTGTCTGCATCTCAAACTGAGGTGCCCCATGGGTCCTGTAGTCCGCAATTTTTTTTTCTGGAAATCCGTTTGTATTCCCCCGGCACTATTCGAAGGGGGGGTTCATCCCAAAGGACATCGCTAAAAAAAAAGTCTATGGAGATTTTCAGTCCTTGTTTTTTCTCCCTCCCCACCCCCCATTCCAGTCAGAGCTGAAGAAGCTTCTCGGATAAGAAGCGAAATGTCTTCAAAAGAAAAAGAAAAGGAAGTCCAGTTGCCGCCTGAAAAAAAGCACATTTGGGACACCCCTGCTAGGGACCTCTTACTGTGTTTCCCCAAAAATAAGACGGGGTCTTATATTAATTTTTGCTCCAAAAGACGCATTAGGGCTTATTTTCTGATCAGGTCTTATTTTGGGAGGAAATGCAGTATTAAATGCACCCATCTGGCTGACAATCTTAATCGGGGCTTATTTTATGCGTAGGGCTTATATTACGAGCATCCTGAAAAATCATGCTAGGGCTTATTTTCCAGTTAGGATTTATTTTGGGGGAAAATACAGTACTAAACGCCTCCGTCTGGCTGACGATCTTAACTGGGTTTATTTTTGGGGGGTAGGGCTTATATTACGAGCATCCTGAAAAATCCTGCTAGGATTTATTTTTATTCCGGTTGGGTCTTATTTTCGGGAGAAACAGGGTAACCTACAGAGCGAGGTCCACAGAAGGTAGGTTAGCATTAAATTAAATGAATGAATGAATTTAAATTCATTTAATTTAATTTAGTGTTAGAATTTAAGTTGGAATTAAAACCAAGCAAAATTTAAACGGGCCTGGTAGCTCAGCAGACTAAAAGCATTGTGATTAACACCAGCTGTCTGCAATTACTGTAAATTCGAATCTCACCAGGCTCAAGGTTGACTCAGCCTTCCATCCTTTCTAAGGTAGGTAAATTGAGGACCCAGTTTGTGGGGGCAATAAGCTGACTTTGTATAAATATACAAAAGGATGAAGGCTATTGCTTAACGCATTGTAAGCCGCCCCGAGTCTCCGGAGAAGGGCCGCATATAAATCAAATTAAAAAAAAAAAAAGTTACATTTTCTGGGACAAGTGGATCAGGTAAGATCAGATTCCTACTGAATGCAAAAAAAATAATAATAATCCTGCTAGGACTTATTTTTATTCCGGTTGGATCTTATTTTCAGGAGAAACAGGGTAAGCTACAGAGCGAGGCCCACAGAAGGTAGGTTAGCATTAAATTAAATGAATTGAATGAATTAATTTAAATTCATTTAATTTAAATTAAGAGTTCAATTAAATTAAAGTTAGATTTTCTGGGACAAGTGGATCAGGTAAAATCAGATTCCTACTGAATGCCAAAATAATAATAATAATAATAATCCCCACCCCCAACCCCAATTAACTTTTATAACTGAGCCTCTTATGGTTGGGGAGGAGGGGTTTCACGGATTCCCTGGAGCTCCCATGCTGCTGGACTCCAGCACCCATCAGCCACTGCCCCCAAGGGCATGGGCCAGGGATGATGGGCTTTCAGCCACGTGGAAAGAAATCCCCAGGGAAACTCCAGGCAGCTCTCAGTCCCTGGACAGCTGCCTTCCCCCCCCCCGTCCCCCCCACTAAGACTCCTAGGGAGGCGAGAGTGCCTCTGAGCATGTGCAGAGAGCCTCCCGCTCCTCCACTCCCCTTCCCGCCCGCTCTCCTTTCCCCCGAAGTACCCCCGAGGCTGAGCCTGGGCACCGTCAAGAAGAGCAGCAGCAGCAGCAGCAGCGGCGCCGATCCGGATCCTTCCCGCAGCTTCGTCCGATCGCCCGCCGGCTCGCAGCCGCTGCTGAAGGTCAGGGCGCTCGCACCGCGCATGCGCCGCGCTTCCCCTCGCCCTGAACCGGGTTTCGGAAGCGAAAAAAGGAAGAGCTGTGACGGCTTCCGGATGGACCGCCCTCCCCCTCGCATTCTTCTCTATGGTTTCTCGGACATTGAGATGGCCGGCTAGAGCGGCCAGCACCTGAGCGGTCCTCCAAAGAGAACTAAGGTCACAAAGCTGACGTGCTAGAGCGACCCCCTAACTAAGGTTGATGCCTAGACAGAATAAAAAATAGATACTTTAAGTCAGAGGTGGCCCTTTTTATGACTTGTGGACTTCAATTCCCAGAATTCCTGAGTTAACATGGCTGGCTCAGGAATTCTGGGAGTTGAAGTCCACAAGTCATAAAAGGGCCATAGTTGCCCACCCCTGCTTTAAGCGACTCCTAACATGGTTGATGCATAGATATAGTAAATATAGATACTATAAATCTTTTAATTAAGATTTCACCGGCCGGGACAGACTCTACACAATGATTCCCGGTTCATTCATTGGGAGAGCTAGAGCGGCGTCAAAGCCCTTCTTTAAAAAAAGGTCAACGGTGACGATTTCCTGTTACATCATTTCCGTTTCCGGTGACAACACTTCCGTTTCCGGTCAGCTCTTCCGCCGCCGCTCAGAGTCCGGAAGCGAGGGTCGCAGTCGCCGGTTTCGTGTGTCGCCGCTCCTTCGCCTCCTTCGCCATGGGGAAGACGGACTTCTTGAGCCCCAAGGCCATCGCCAACCGCATCAAGTCGAAGGGGCTGCAGAAGCTGCGCTGGTATTGCCAGATGTGCCAGAAGCAGTGCCGGGACGAGGTACAGAGCGAGCCTCCAGGGGCAGGGGCAGTCTATCTGGGCGCCCTAGAAGAAGCCCTCGACTCGGGTGGCCTTTTAGGTCCTCATTCACGAATCTCTGTCGGATTTTGGCTGTCTTAGGGTGATTTTGCTCCAGCATGAAGTTAGAATCAGGATAAGAGCTGGAAGGGACCTTGGAGGTCATCTAGTCCAGCCCCCTGCTCAAGCAGGAGACCCTATGCCGTTTCAGAGAGGTGGCTGTCCAGTCTCTTCTTAAAAACCTCCAGTGATGGAACACCTGCAACCTCTGGTGGCAAGCAGTTCCACTGGTTAATTGTCCTCACTTTCTCCTTCATTCCAGGTTGCTTCTCCCCTTGATAAGTTTCCACCCATTGTTTCTTGTTTTGCCTTCTGGTGCTTTGGAGAATAAGCTGACCCCCCCTCCTCTTTGTGTCAGCCCCTCAAATACCGGAATGCTGCTATCCTGTCCCGTCCCCCCCAGTCCTTCTTTTCTCTAGACTAGCCGTACCGAATTCCTGCAACCGTTCTTCATATGTTTTATCTCTTCTTTAGAATAGAGTACAACACAACACAAAGGGATCTTGGAGATCCTTTAGTCCCGGGGTCGGCAACCTTAAACACTCAAAGAGCCACAAAAGCCCTAACCGGAAGCCCCCCCCCCCCATTCAATTCTGGAGCCAATCAGAAGTGCGGTCGCCCTCACCATAGTGTCTCCTCCTAGCGCGATGTCCTTTTTCCTCTACCTATCCTAACTGAAAGCCGTATCAATTATCAATATATTGTGGAACTGACTGGTGATAGGGAGCCACAGTAGAAGGATGAAAGAGCCACATCCGGCTCCAGAGCCGCAGGTTGCCTACCCCTGCTCTAGCCCAACCCCTATACCATTTCAGACAAGGGGCTTTCCAGTCTCTTCTTAAAATCCTCCAGTGATGAAGCAGGTTGCGTTTTTCAGGTTTCATCACTGTGGTTTTTCCTTTCGAGTCTTGGACAATATACGTTAATATGATTTTTTGCGTTCTCAGCCAGCCTTCTGTGAGATTGGAGTCCTTTTCATTAGTCTTGTATTAAACCACTGTTTATTCAAACTTGGCCACTTTAAGACGAGTGGACTTCAATTCCCAGAATTCCCAAGCCAGCCCTTGCTGGGGAAGCCGTGCTGGCTAGGAAATTCTGGGAGTTGAAGTTCACCTATTTTAAAGTGGACAAGTTTGCAAGAGATGGTGTTAAGACCAAAGACTCCCCCATCAGTTTAAGACCAATGATAAAAAGAATGGAATAGAATAACGGAGTCAAAAGGGACCTTTGGAGGTCTTCTAGTCGACCCATGAAAGGGGACTAGACGCTTATGTCTGAATTCATTCATATTCTGGGATTCTACAATGCACTGGACAGTAAACCCAGATTCATGGTGTGGCTTTGGTACCATATTCTGGGACACAAAACACTTAATTTAGTTTGTTGGCTGAATACTGGTTATTAGATCTTTAGCTGACAAAGCTAAATGTGTTATGTGAAAAAGGACGAATGGCTGGATTGAATTTAAATGAGGTTGACTTATTTAATTACTTAGCCTAGTTGACTTCAGTAAGCAACTAAATCTAATATCTGGGTATGCTACTTTGGATGTATCTAGGATTGCTCCCATGTTTGGGGGTAAATATCTTTTTCTTTTGGTAGTTCCTTGCCAGCTGCATTATTTTGTCTCCATTGTCCTTTTTTTTAATGTTTTAGCTACTTGTGATACCTGTTCGAGGTTTGCTGGGGAACTTTGACTTTATTTTGTTTCTCGCCTTGTTTTTTCCAGAATGGCTTTAAATGTCACTGCATGTCCGAATCTCACCAGCGACAACTGCTCCTGGCATCCGAAAACCCTCAGCAATTCATGGATTACTTTTCAGAGTGAGTTTGGCCTGTAACTTGGCACTTGCGTTTTATGATCTGCGTCTGCTGAAATTTATGCGGTATTATGGCTGCAGTCTATTAAATTGGAAATATAAGACAGTTGAGAAGTGCCTCAAGCACTTGTGGTTATTTGTCCAAACAGATTTTTAGAATTTTCTAGAATTTTGTAGGCGTGGGAGGAGGTTGTTGTTTAAAAATGAAGCTTAGTGAAGGCTCTCCTCAATTCATTGTCCATCAAATTATCCTCCATTCTGGGACCAGAATATCCTTTTTACAAAACAGATATTTAAGTCTCATGTTGCTTTATATAGAGAGAAGGGGAGGTGGGGAAGGGAGAGAGAGAGAGAGAAAAAAAAAAGAGAGAGAGAGAGAGAGAGAGTGTCTTTCTGTTTACGACTGACAAAGTTTCTGTGTTACTCAAGGGCTATAATAGAAATTGAACTGATGCAATTAGTGTTACAGATAGTCCTCAACTTATGACCATAATTAAGCCTGAAATTACAGTCGGAAGTCATGCTGGTCGTTAAGCAGGATTGCCACATGACCAAACCTGATTTTAGAACCCTTTTTGTAATGGTTGTTCAGTGAAACCATTGTCCAGAATGACTGTTTTTGTTAGAAACCAGAAGTACTGGAGAAACTGAAGAAAAAGGTTCAGAAGAGACCCTCCCTAGTTTCCTAGGCTGTAAAGAAGCCGGGGGGTGGGGCGGGGAGAGAATTGTACTACCATACTTTTCGGAGTGTAAGATGCACTTTTTTCCCCCCTAAGAGAGGGGGGGAATGTTGGTGCGTCTTATACACCGAATACACCTCCTGAAACCCTGCCCCGCGCATCCTGTTTTCCCTAAAAACAAGTGTTTTTCACAAAAATGGGGCGCGAAGAGGATTTGGGAGGCCTGCAGAGTGCTCCTGGGGGCTGGGGAGGGCAAAAACTTTTCTTGTTTACCTCTTCGAAATCTTGGTGCATTTTATAATCCAAAATATACGGTATAGTTCAGGCTCGCAAGATTCTGTGATGTAGCCTTATAATAAAAGTAGAATTATCTCATCCGGTCATGATTTCTGTCTGGTTTACCTCACAGTAACACTCTCTTTCATATTCTTCTAGGGAATTCCGGAATGATTTCCTAGAACTTCTCAGGAGAAGATTCGGTAAATTTCATTTGTTGGTTTGTTCGTATTAGATTTGGAGACTAACAGGGACATTTAGGCTTATATACCCCACCTCACCCCATCTCAATCACTTTATAGCACTCTCTGGGCAATTTACAATGTAGATGCCTTATTTGCATATTTCCCTGAACAATCTGGCTCCTCATTTTACCGACCTCGGAAGGATGGAAGATCCAGTCAACCTTGAACCCCGTCAGGATCGAACTCTTGGCAATGGGCAGTGTTTGCCTGCAATACTGTACTTAAATCAGTCTGCCACCAGTGCCCGGTTCCCAAAACAAACTGAGTGGCTTAGAGGTGCTTTTTTTTCAAGAGGCAACTGGACTTTCTGGTTTTTCTTTTGAAGACATTTCGCTTCTCATCCGAGAAGCTTCTTCAGCTCTGACTGGATGGTGGGGAATGGAAGGATTTATACTCCTTGCAGACAGCTGGTCATTTGCATCCTTTTAGAGAGTCGTTGAGGCCACTTGGAGGTTTAGCTGTGTTTATCAGGCAACCTTCAGTGCCTCAACAGCTCTCTGAAAGGATGCAAATGACCAGCTGTCTGTAAGGAATATAAATCCTCCTGTTCTCCACCATCCAGTCAGAACTGAAGAAGCTTCTTGGATGAGAAGCGAAACATCTTCAAAAGAAAAAAAAAACATAAAGTCCAGTTGCCTCTTGAAAAAAGCACCTTTGGGACAATCCTGACCTGGATAACTCAGAATCTCCATAAACATTGAATGCCTTAGAATAAAAACAAAGAAACCCACCCCCACCCCCTGAAATAGTAAAAATCATGTACATCCAGAAGACGAAAACAAACATATCCCAGCCTAACAGGAAAAAACTCCCAGAATGGGCATCTACCCTGAATTCCGGGCCTGGAAGCGGAGTCACATTTTAAAAACTTTTGGAAGAATTGTAGAGTGGGCGCCGTACCAATTTTCGGGAAGATGCTGTCCCACAATGGAAAAACGATGCTTCTTTAGTTAACGTGGAAATGTTTTAGCTAACTCCATGCTTCTAATTAAGAGGGGTGGTTTTTTTCTCTCTCTCTCTCTCTCTCTCTTCCTAGGAACAAAGAGAGTCCACAACAATATCGTATATAATGAATATATCAGCCATCGGGAACACATCCATATGAACGCTACGCAGTGGGAAACTCTGACGGATTTTACAAAGTGGCTCGGGAGGGAAGGTAAAAAGTTCTCCTTGTATGGACCCCCACTCCCTCGTGGGAGGATTTGGGGTGCTGGAGGCAGCTGAGCCACTCGCTAAATAGAAGAGCTTGCCGAATGAAAGGACTTAAAACCTTATCAATATATCAATATTTTAACATTTACTTTTTTTTTTTAAGCGCGTTGGGAGGCAGAGGGGAGGGGAGGTCATTTGAATGCTGCACAGGTAGCCCTCGACATACGACCACAGTCGTACCCAACATTTCTGTTGTTAAGCGAGGCATTTGTTCAGTGAGTTTTGTCCCGTTTTTACGAAACTCCTTGCCACCGTTGTTAAGTGAATTCGGTTTCCCCATTGATTTTGCTCGTCAGAAGGTCACAAAATGGTGATCACGTGACTCCCCCGGGGGACAAAATATGAACCAATTGCCAAGCATCCAAATTTTGATCTCGTGACCATGGGGATGCTGCAAAGAGTCCAAATGACCGGCTGGGTGGGTGTGACAGGGCAGCACTCGGCCTACATCCCCGTGGGAGCAAAAACGGGCCACGGGAGGAAACATGCTGCCCCCCCCATGCCCCGTTTTAGGCCTAGGAGGCCTCCCTGAAGCCTCCTGGGAGCAAAAACAGGCCACCGGGGGGAGGAGGGGGTACCATGCTCCTGTTCTGTCCCCGTCCCCACACACACACAAACAGCCAGCCGGGGGTTAAAGAATTACTTGGCACACACGATGTTCGTTATCAGGAACTTGGCAGCAATACGATAACCGTCTGCCAAGTGCTTTACTACAAGAAGAGGGAGTGTCCCTCCACCAGATAACCCCAACGAATACACAGAGTTTTCAAAACAGTCCTAGCTCAAACATGGAACCTTCAGCAGATTAGGCGTTGTACAAAGTGACTAGCCAGAAGTTAGCTTTGTCCGTCACAGAGTCTAAATGGCCACCACACTCTCTTATATAGCCTGTGGGGTGTGGTCCAGTGACTCAGCTTAATCCCTGGCACGCCTCCTCATCTGCTGCAAACGTTTATCTCGCCTTCATTGGCCTGGATCCAGGAACGACTTATCACCGTCATCGCTGTCATCGGAGACACCTGGCTCCTGGCCAATCTCCTCTCCCTCGGCAGACACCTGAGGCATTGCCAGAGAGGAGGGGCCTGGAGAGGGAGGCCTGGCCGGCTCCTCTCCTTCATGTTCAGAGCCTTCTTCCTCCGATAAAATGGGCTCGGGGGTCGGAGCCACAACAGCTCCCCCGCCCCATTTTGGGCCTAGAAGGCCTCCCTGCACTTACCTGGGAGCCAAAATGAGGCATGTGGGGACCCTGGGAGGGGAGAGACTAGCCAGCAATTTAACTACCGGTTTGCCCGAACCGGCTGAATCCCACCACTTAGGTCCTAAGTCACCTTTTTTAGTGCTGTTGTAACTTTGAAAGGTTCCCCCCTTCTCCCCCGCCCCCGGCCGGCCTGTGGAGGAGAGCTACAATTCTGATCTGGCCCTCAAAGAACTCCAGTTTTACACCACCACCACCACCACCCCGCAATAGATGGTTGGGAAGCTAAGTGGAATGAGGCCTACTTAGTGCTTGGATAGAGGAGCCTATCTAGAGATCCAAGTCTGTAGGGCAGAGTCCCTGTGACAAAAACATCCCCAACACCGGCTGGGGAATTCTGGGAATTGAAGTCCACTCCTCTTCAAATTCCCAAGGTTGAGAAACAGGGGTGGTAAGCCATTGCCAACCCATTGCCAAGCAGCCTGCATAGCTGTGTCTCTTTCCTCATCAGGATCTGAGGTTAATCGAAGGATATTCTTTACAGGGGGGCTTCCAATTTGGGGGGTGGGGGCTACAATTCTATAACTTCCTTCCTTAGTCCTCCTAAAATGGAGGTTCTAACCATGGCAATATGCTTCTTTAAGGCCTTTGCAAAGTCGACGAAACGCCCAAAGGCTGGTACATCCAGTACATTGACCGAGACCCCGAGACCATCCGGAGGCAGCAGGAACAGGAAAAAAAGAAAAAACAGGACTTGGACGATGAAGAAAAAACGGCAAGATTCATCGAACAGCAAGTCAGGAGGGGCTTGGAAGGAAAAGATCAGGTGGGGGCAAAAGGATATTTGATACTTGATGATTTTGCCATTTTGATCATCGTTCGTCCCGTATTCGAAAATTTAACACAGGGAGTCCTCGACTTACAACCGCAATTGAGCCCAAAATTTCTGCCACTAAGCAAGACAGTTGTTTAATTTTGCGCCATTTGACGAGCGTCCCGGCCGCAGTTGTGAAGTGACTCACGGCAGTTGTTCAGTTAGTAACACGGTTGTTAAGCGAATCTGGCTTGCCCGTTGACTTTGCTTGTCAGAACGTCACTGAAGGGGATCGATCGCGTGACACACACACACACACACACACACACACCCAGGACACTGCAACCGTCATAAGTACATGCCAGTTGCCAAGCGTCTGAATTTTCATCACGTACCCAGAGGTGGTATTCAGACGGTTCGCACCGGTTCAGGCGAACCGGTCGTGTCAATCACCGGTGGGTCCGCCCACCTACCCTGGCTCCAAATCGTGCTGTTTAGGCCCATTTTCGAGGCCAGGTAAAGTGAGCGTGCATGCAGCGAACCGGTGGTAAAGGTAAGTGAAACCCACCCCTGCACGTGATTATGGGGATGTGTCAGGAGTGGGTTCTAAGATTTTTTACTACCGGTTCTGTGGGCGTGGCTTATTTTGTGGGCGTGGTTTGATGGTCATGTGACAGTTCTTTAGGATTTAGCAGAGGTTCTGGTCTATCAGGTTTTTAACTGCTTGCAGAGCTGTACCAGTCTACCCATTTGTTTTTGGAGGCACCGGTCTACTCATTTGTTTTTGGAGGCACCGGTCTACCCATTTGTTTTTGGAGGCACCGGTCTACCCATTTGTTTTTGGAGGCACCGGTCTACTCATTTGTTTTTGGAGGCACCGGTCTACTCATTTGTTTTTGGAGGCATTGGTCTACTCATTTGTTTTTGGAGGCACCGGTCTACTCATTTGTTTTTGGAGGCACCGGTCTACTCATTTGTTTTTGGAGGCACCGGTCTACTCATTTGTTTTTGGAGGCACCGGTCTACTCATTTGTTTTTGGAGGCACCGATCTACCACCCCACTGTCTTTTAACACTGATCAGCTGTAGGGCATCCCTTTGAAGCCCCGCGGCAGGAGTTTAAACAGTATTTTTCCTTCTAGCCGATCAGCTGGGACTCGGGAGGCAGCGAATTGATTGGGGGCGGGGCCAAATAAAAAGTAAGAATAACGCGGGTGGGTGGGAGGACCCAGCTCCCGAACAAAGAGAACCGGTTCGGTGACGTCATATCACCGCTATCGGCTCGGCCGAACCAGGAGGAACCTACCATGGGGATGCGGCAACGGTCATAAGTGTCAAAAACTCCCTTTTTTTCCAGTGCTGCTGTAACTTTGAACAGTCACTAAGCAAATTGGTTGTAAGTTGAGGACTGCCTCTAGAGAGACGGGATCAGCAAAGTGGATCATTGAATAAGATTAGTAACTTAATATGTCCCCCAGCTGTTGCTTTTTACAATTTGTGTGTGTGTGTGTGTCGGGCGAGTTTCAAAACCTGTCTCTACCAGTTCGCTTGTGGGCGGGCGCGTGCTCATATGCGCGCAATGCTTCTGTGCATCCGCAGAAGCGTCCAGGAGGGTGGGCGGAGCCTCCTGCTGCCTCCGCTACAGGTTTGCCCGATCCGGGACGAACCGGTAGCAACCCACCATTGGTTTGTGTGTGTGTGTGTGTCTGTCTGTCTATCTGTCTGTCTGTCCCTGCTATAAGTCAGACCCCAGACTGCGCCACAACGCCTAGATTTATTCCCAGGAGCATTTGGTCAAACCAAACTTTTCTTAATTCCTTCTTGATTGCAACAAACCCAACTCGTCACTTTGTGATATGATGTCTGTGCTTTCCTGTTGGGTTCAGCCATCCTTAGTTCTTTTCTGTCGTTGCAGGAAGAGCCGGTCTTCACTGAACTAAACAGAGAAAACGAGGAGGAAAAAGGTAAATTGTTATCTGTAAGGTTCACAGTCTTAAGACTCGTGGAGACTTAACGATTCAAGTCCTAAACCAGGACCCTAAAATTATTAAGTTAATATCTCAGAATATCGCAGAATATTGGCAGTATTGGGGGTTTGGGGTTTTTTGGGTAAAATTATTTGAATGTATGGACTCTTCGTCTCCACAAACCCCACTCCCATCTAGCAGTGATGATGTTACCTAGTTGGGTCATGAAATGTCAGCGAGAAAAACCAAGCTCCGAAAGCACCAAGGATCCCACAGCCCTCCTTCGCCTTGTGTCCACAAACCCCATCATCATCATCTTTTAACGACCCCATAATCCCTTGAGGGGGTGGAGTCTGGGCAACTGAATGGAGCTGTTTACTGGCCGGATGCCCTTCCTGTCGCCAGTGCGGAGTTTTGTTCGGCAGATATATTCTCATTGTGCCCAGAGAGAGAACTATCTGCCTGTTGTGGCTCCGTTGCCTGAGCCTGGGCTATCGACAGATGCAGATTCTGAGAGTGAGGGAGAGGAGTTGGCAAGGCCTCCCTCTCTAGGACCCTCCTCTCTGGCAATGCCTCCGGAGGACACCGAAGGCCAAAAGATAGGCTCAGAGCCAAGCACGTCCCCGCAGCCACAGGTGGACAGCGACGAAGGAGATGGACCCTCGCCAGAGGCGCAGGGAGAAGCGTGCGCAGCAGAGGGGAAGGCATGCCAGAGATTAGCTGAGTCACTGGACCACACCCCACAGGGTATAAATGTGGGTGTGGTGGCCGGTTCAGTTTGTGACGAGCAAAAACTAGAAATACTCCATGATCTCTGTGTTACTGGACTTTGCCTGCTTTATTGGACTGCATTTGGATTAATCCTTGTATTGTTGACACTCTGCCTGTTTTATCGGAATGCTGACAGTCTAATCTTTGTTTTGTGTGAGTAAAGTCTGAATTGGCAGCTAGCCACTGGGTTGCTGCCAGCTTTATTTTCAAAGAATTTTGTCGTGTGGCTTATTAACTCCGGGCCGTCTGTGGGGGTGCGTGAGTGGGACAGGGACAGAACACTTCCTCTACCTAGGATCGAACTCACAGCCTCCTGATTGTGAGGCCACCGCACCACTGCGTCCACAAACCCCAAATGTGGTACGAAAGAAATGAGCAATCTTTTTTATTTTATTTTTTTTCCTTTTAGTGACCTTCAACTTGAACAAAGGAGCAAGCACTTCAGCTGCTGCAGCACAACAACCCAAAGGCAGGCAAGTAGTAGTTGGTTGGTTGTAATGTCGGTCACTAAACGGACTGTTGTAAATTGAGGACTACCTGTAAACCCTCCAAGGGCTGGTTGTTCTGCCCCAGCTATGGACCCCAAAGAGCACACACAAAGTCTGTACAAACCTTAGTTTACTAAATTAAATCAGTCTTTTTCAAACAAAGGCTGCTAATTAACTTTCTTAACAGCCTACAAGAATCCAAAGAATAAATAATCGTAATCTTACTATGGTTGGCAGGAAGCCCAGAAGCAATTTGCAGGAAACTGATAAGAGAACTAAGATCAGGACGCGAAGGAGAGTGAACGAAGTTGTTCCCTGCAAATTGCCTCAGTCATCGTCCTTCCTTAAATAGGCTAAGGGAGTGGCCAATTAGCCCCAAGCCTTACTCTCGAGGAGACCTCCTCCTGAGGAGCCACTCCTGCCTTTTGGCAGCTCTGCGCGCCCGTGTATCGAGAAGAGGCTCCTCCTCTTCTTCCTCTTCACTTATAGGACCTTCTGGAGGTTCTGAAGGCCCTGGCTGAATCCCTGCCTCTGGCACCACATCTTCTCCAGCCTCCTCATTGTCTGACTCGAGCGCCAGCTGCAGAGGCTGCTGGCGCATCACCACACCAGCCTCCTCGCTGTCGGAATCAGCTACTAGCTGCACAGGCCGCTGACGGGCCACAACACTAGTGCGCTGCTTCTGGGAATTTCCTGTCCCCTCTCTCTCCCTTCCCCAAACACAGGGTAAGGAGATTATTTGAGTCTCATCTGAATCCGATCCAGCTCAGGTTCCCTGCGTTTGTGTTATTCTTTGACTCGGGAAGGAAATCTTAAGCCATTTTCCCTACTAGGGGACTAAGTCTCTATGGAGACTTTCAGACCTCCAGGTCGTTGTTGTCCCAAAGGTGCTTTTTTCAAGCGGCAACTGGACTTTCTTGGTTTTTTTCTTTTGAAGACGTTTCGCTTCTCATCCAAGAAGCTTCTTCAGCTCTAACTGGAGGGTGAGGGATGGAAGGATTTATACTCCTTGCAGACACAGCTGGTTGTTTGCATCCTTTTAGAGGGTCGTTGAGGCCACCTGGAGGTTTATCTGTGTCCTCAGGGTCACCTGAGTGGTGCAAATGGGTGTGGAGCCTTCTTGGAACGGATGAAAGGACTGGAGATAGATGATGTACCAAGAGCCTTGGTAGCGCAGCAGACTAAAGCACTGTTAAGTAACACCAGCTGCCTGCAATTACTGCAAGTTCGAATCTCACCAGGCTCAAGGTTGACTCAGCCTTCCATCCTTTCGAGGTAGGTAAAATGAGGACCCGGATTGTGGGGGCAATAAGCTGACTTTGTATAAAAAAGAACACCGCTTTGGGGAGGGGGGCGAAAGCCCTACTAAGCAGGTATATACAAAAGTATGAAGGCTATTGCTTAACGCATTGTAAGCCGCCCTGAGTCTTCGGAAAAGGGCGGCATGTAAATCGAACCAATCAATCAATCAATAATCCCTCCTCCTCTGTTGAGAGAGGGCTGTTCAATTTTGACATTGATGTCCTCTTTTGACATAAATGGACAGTTCCTTCTTGCACTACTCAGGTGACCCTGAGGGCACAGATAAACCTCCAAGTGGCCTCAACAACTCACTGAAAGAATGCAAATCACCAACTGTCTGCAAGGAGTATAAATCCTTCTATTCCAGAGGTGGTAATTCAGCAGGTTCTGACCAGTTCTGGAGAACCGGTAGCGGAAATTTTGAGTAGTTCAGAGAACCGGTAGTAAAAATTCTGACTGGCCCCGACCCCATCTATTCTCTGCCTCCCAAGTCCCAGCTGATCGGGAGGAAATGGGGATTTTGCTGTATCCATCCCCTGGAGCGGGAAGGGAATGGAGATTTTGCAGTATCCATCCCCTGGAGCGGGGAGGGAATGGAGATTTTGCAGTATCCTTCCTTTGCCACACCCACCAAGACATGCCACACCCACCAAGCCACGCCCACAGAACCGCTAGTAAAAAAATTTGAATCCCACCATTCCCTGTCATTCGGTCAGAGCGGAAGAAGCTTCTCGGATGAGAAGCGAAACGTCTTCAAAGAAAAACCAGAAGGTCCCGTTGCCTCTTGGAAAAAAAGCACCCTAGGGGGACTAAAAAAAAAATCGCGTCCTCACATCTGGACAGGCTCCCTGCCACTATTAACCCAGGTCTCTTTTCTCCAGCTTGCTTGGCGCCAGTGTGCTGAAGCCGCCAGGAGCGCTGCTCCCCGTTAAGCGGAAAGAAATCCCTCCGACGTCAAAGCAAATTAAGGAGAAGAGGAAGAAAAAATCCGCCCTTGATGAGATCATAGAGGTGTGGTGGAGGTCCAGTTACTGATACATTCTGATTGGTGATTATTATGAGCAGAAACAATGGGCGGGGGGATGTGAGATAACCAGAGGACATTTGTGGGGTCCTTGATGCTCCCTGAGCTTGGTTGATTTTTTTTGCAGACCTTTCATTACCCAGTTAGGTAACATCATCAGTGCTAGATGGGAATGGATTTCTGGAGACACGGAGAAGGAGGACTGTGGGGTCCTTGGTGCTCTCTGAGCTTGGTTGTTTTCTCGCAGACGTTTCGTGACCCAAATAGGTAATATCATCAATGCTAGCAAGAAACATGTCTGAGCACTTAGGACTCCACAGTTCAACACTGAAAATTTTATTCTATCAGCAGAGAATGTTTTTCCTATTTTGCCAAGGTGCCCCTATGTGAGGCAGGGAGGATTACTGGTAATATTTGGGGTCATGGTGGAGTCTTCTGCTCATAAGAAAACAGCAAAGATCAAAGTCAAGGGGATCACAAAATGCAACTCCTAATTTAGTGGTTTACTAGAACTTTGCCAACTAGCTAGTAATCATTCGATCACCTACATTGGCTGGCTCACACCTTGAGTTTTGCATCCAATTCTGGGCATCCTTTTAAAGGATGATTCATACTTAAGACCATTCCTATGTCCCAAGGTCATGTAATCCCTGTTTACAACTTTCTGATAAGCAAAGTAAGAATTCCACAATCTAGTTAATAGCCTTACTTGGATTCGAACTTGGGCTTCCTGCATGTTAGGCAGTTGAATTAACCTTCTGAGCCACAGGTTCTCCTCCCTTCATCAGCTTGAGCCAGGGGAAAGATTAAGTGTTTACCGAGACACCTGGTCTACCCCAACATGTGGGAGGGGGCATTCTGCTCCCTTTCGCCTTTCAGCTCCAATCCAGGAGCCCTCAAGCAGTCCCATTCACGACAAACCATTTTATACCAAATTTATTTCAAGCTCTTTAGCTTTCATCAGCTAGCCATACCCTTACTTGGATTCGAACTTGCTTGAGGGCTCCTGGATTGGAGCTGAAAGGCAAAAGGGAGCAGAATGCCCCCTCCCACATGTTGGGGTAGACCAGGTGTCTCAGAAACACTTTATACATACATACATACATACATACATACATACAGACAGACAGACAGACAGACAGACAGACAGACAGACAGTTTACAACCTTCTGACAAGCAAAGTAAGAATTCCACAATCTAGTTAATACGAGGATAGATAGATAGATAGATAGATAGATAGATAGATAGATAGATAGATGCACATGCACGCACACACACAATTTTGTATTATTTATTTAGTAATGTGTATGTTGGAGGTGGTGACCCTTTGAGAGCTCTAAGTGATGAAATTTCACTTTAATTTATGCCGATTAGTGTGCATTCAAAGTGACAATAAAGCTGTTATTCTATCATTAAGAATATACTCTCCATATTCCAGTTACTTCTGATTTTTCTGGAAGTCACAAAATGCATTATATAAAAGTTTTTAGTATGGTAGGATATTTTCCGGATATTATCTCTAGTTGATCTTACCTGCACGGCCGAATTGAATTAATACATGTGAGTTTTTTGCTTTTATTTTTCCTAGTTTGAAGAAGAGAAGAAAAAGTCTGCCCGAATGGACTACTGGTTGCAACCTGTAAGTATCCAAGTGATTGTCCGGAATCTGTCATGATGTAGCTTCGGGGAATAAGTGGGTAGATTTTTATGTATCCCCTTTAACTGTTATGTTCAGGTCCAAGGTTTTCTTTTCCCCCTGTTTCAATTTATCTCTATCAGGTTCCTGTTTAGCTGGCAGACTACAGGCAGTCCTTGACTTATGACTATTTGTTTAATGACCTTTCAGTAAAATGGCAGTGAAAAAAGTGACTTACAACCGATCCCCACACTTATAACCATCATAGCATCCTCACAATTACATGATCGGAATTTGGGCGCTTGGCAACTGGCATGTACTTACAGTATGACTGTTGCAGTGTCCCGGGGTCATGTGATCGCCATTGGCGACCTTCCCCGCTGGCTTTTAACAAGCAAAGGTCAGTTGGAGGGAGGCCAGATTCATTTAACAACCGCATGATTTTTTCTTAACAACTGCAGTGATTCACTTAATAAAAAAAAAGTTTAAAAACCAAGCACGACTCAACAGCTGCATTGCTTAGCAATGGAAAAGTCTGCTCCCCAGTTGTGGTTGTTAAGTCGAGGACTACCTGTATTATTTGAGTTATTATATTTAAGATGCTTAGACAAAGAAGAATCGGCAGAGCAATAATGTCTGTGAGATTCTCAGCCATCCAGGTCCTGGTTGTCCCAAAGGCACTTTTTCAAAAGCAATCATTCGTCCAGAACCTGATGAAGCTTCTTGGATGAGAAGCGAAACCTCTTCAAGGAAAAGAAGGAAAACACCTTCCACCATGCCCTCAAGACTTTTTTATTTCAACCGTCTGGCCTGACCTAACTTCCCTTTTAATTGTAAATTTTAAATTTGTTTTAAAACATTAGGGGTGTTTTAATTTGTTTTGGGCCAAATCATTTAATGGGTTTTTATATTGTCTTTTAAATTTTGTAGTTTGTGTGTTTTATCTTTTTGGCTGTTCACCGCCTTGAGTCCTTCGGGAGTAGGGCGGTATATAAATCCAAGCAAAAAAACAAAAACAAAAAAAAACTCAAAAGAGGTTTTCCTTGAAGACATTTCGCTTCTCATCCAAGAGGCTTCATCAGTTTTGGGTGGATGGTGGATGGGGGGACGGAAGGATTAGTTCTGACAGCTATAACAACAGCAGAATCCCTGCTTTTGGAAAACTAGAAAATTAAGGAACATGTATTTTTTTCTGACCCTGTGCTCTTTGTGTGTGTGTGTGTGTGTGTGTGTAGGAGACTCTGTTCTCCTTCCCATTTACAAGAACAAACTTTATTTCTGGGGCTAAATCTTAACATTGCACGTCAATTTTACTCTATTCCAGAAAGAATTAACTGCAGATAGGAAGTGAGATCTTCTTGCATGTCATTAACCCTGATCTCTTTTCTAGGAAATTGTGGTCAAAATCATAACCAAGAAACTTGGCGAGAAATACTATAAAAAAAAAGCCGTCGTTAAAGTGAGTACAGAGCCTTTTTATCTGCCCTTCCCAAAATGTTGGTCACAGAGAGGGACAAGCGTTAGGGTGGTTGGAGCAGGTGTAAATGAAAATATTTAACTTAACAACGGCAGTGATCCACTTAACAGCCGTGGGAAGAAAGATCGTAAAATGAAAATATTCCAAGAGAGGATGGGAAATAATTGAATAACAGAGTTATTCAGAGTTAAGTGAGAAACTCACTTAACAAATGTCTCACTTAACAACAGAAATGTTGGCCTCAATTGTGGCCGCAAGTCGAGGACTACCTGCGCAACAGGTGCAGGATTGTGGGGTCTTGTGAACTCCATTTCGACCTTCCGAATTGGCTTCCAACAAGCTTAAATCAATGGGGAAAACAGGATTAAACATAACGACTGCAGCAGTGGTGGGTTCCTCCCGGTTCGGCCGAGCCGGTAGCGATGAAGATATGATGTCACCGAACCGGTTCTCTTTGTTCGGGAGCTGGGCCCTCCCACCACCACCACCCCCGCGTTATTCTTACCTTTTATTTGGCCCCGCCCCCAATTTTTCGCTGCCTCCCGAGTCCCAGCTGATCGGCTGGAAGGAAAAAAACTGTTTAAACTCTTGCCTTGGGGCTTCAAAGGGCCGCCCTACAGCTGATCAGTGTTAAAAGGCAGTGTGGTGGTAGACCAGTGCGCTCGAAAAACAAATGGGTAGACCGGTGCCTCCAAAAACAAATGGGACAATACTAAAGAATTGTCACGTGACCATCAAGCCACGCCCATAAAATAAGCCACGCCCACAGAACCAGTAGTAAAAAATTTTAGAACCCACCCATGGACTGCACTTAACAACCCTGGTAATTTGCTTAACAACACAACAAAAGGTCATAGAATTAGATACAACTTACTTAACCACCTCATTGCTTCTCAGCGGAAGTGCCACATCCAATTGCGGTCATAAGTCGAGGACTACCTGCATAGCTTAATATGATGACCTGGTTTTCACAACATGCTAATGCATCATGTGGCTTGTTTGTTTTTGGGCAGGCATCATGAAGTGTAACTAAACCATGATTTACGGTTTCATGTGTTTGTACAATAGATCCAGGCGATGACTTCTTTCTGACAATTTAAGAATAATAGCAATGAATTCTTCCTTTCATTTAATACATGTGTAATTGATGTTACAGGAGGTAATTGACAAATACACGGCGGTTGTGAAATTGACCAATTCCGGAGATAAGCTCAAACTTGACCAGACGCATCTGGAGACGGTGATTCCAGCCCCAGGTAAGTTTTTCTGGCAAGATAATTCTTGTTAAATGTACCGTATTTTTTGGAGTATAAGACACACTTTTTCCCCCCTAAAAGAATTTCTACTTACCGGGGCTGCCTTAGAAGGTAAGCAGCTGAGCTTCAAATTGCTGTATTTTGAACGCTCCGTGCAAAGCATGTTAGGCGCGCAAAGCGCGCGATCACTAAACCAGATGTTAAACCAGTTGCAGCCCACCACTGAGCTAGACCAAGCCTAGGAAAAAAGCACTGAATTAGACTGACCAATGTCAGGTTTGAGGTAGATTAGATTCATCCCTCTTCACCTTACAGGTAAAAAAGTGCTGATTTTAAACGGAGGCTACAGAGGGAATGAAGCCACGTTACTGAGCATCAACGAGAAGTCATTTTCCGCCACGGTCCTCATTCAATCGGTGAGTATCTTTTAATAGTTGTATAACAGGCAGCCGCATCCGTTCCTTATTTATTGAAGATCCTTAACAAGAGATTTAGAAAATGGATTCGTTCATTCAATGAATTAAGGGTTTGAGGCAGTGGTGAAATCCACATTTTTTTTACTACCGGTTCTGTGGGTGTGGCTTGGTGAGCGTGGCAGGGGAAGGGTACTGCAAAATCTCCATTCCCTCCCCACTCCAGGGACAGGATACTGCAAAATCCCCATTCCCTCCTCACTCCAGGGGGAAGGATACTGCAAAATCCCCATTCCCACCCCACTCTGGGGCCAGCCAGAGGTGGCATTTGCCGGTTCTCCGAACTACTCAAAATTTCCGCTACCGGTTCTCCAGAACCTGTCAGAACCTGCTGGATTTCACCCCTGGTTTGAGGGTAAATGCAGTTGAAATGTTATTCCTTTGGCCCAGATGACTCTTGCCTGGATTATGTAAGTCCTCGACTTTCAACAGTTAGCTTAGTGACCGTTCGAAGTTGCAACGTCACTGGAAAAAAAGTGGCTTACGATGTTTTTCACACTTGTGACCGTTGCGGCTTCCTCATTGTCACGTGATCAAAAGTTGACCGCTTGGCACGTGACTCATGACGATTGCCGTGTCCCGGGCAGTAGTGGGTTTCAATTTTCAATACCAGTTCGCTATCGGGAGCACGCGGGCGGGCTCACTCGCTTTGAGAGTGCACAGCGCTTCTGCCCATGCGCAGAGCGTTTTTGATGACATCCGGATGGGTGGGCGGAGCTACCGGTTTGCCCGAACCAGGGTGAACTGATAGGTCCCACCACTGATCCCGGGATCACGTGATCCCGTTTGGCAACCTTCTGACAAGAAAAATCAATGGGGAAGTCAGATTCACTCAACATCGGTGTTCCTAACTTCACAACTGCGGCAAGAAAGCTCGTAAAATGGGGCAAAACTCATTTAACAAATGTATCACTTAGCAACACAATTTTGCTCAGTTGTGGTCGTTGAGGGCTCACTGTAAAAGTCAGCTGTTGCTATCTTTGGATGCCTCCCCGAGATATGACTTCCCCCTCGTGTGTGGGGAGAGAAACTGGATTATGTGCCGTCAAGTCAATGTCAACTCTAAGAACCACGTAGATAAGATTTTCTCCATGATGGATGGAGAACATTTGTGATGGACATTTTCTCCAGTGTTGTCCTTCAGATCTTCCAGTGGTAGACCATGCCCAATGTAACTGAGTCCATCCACCTTGGTCGTTCTCTTCTCTGTAGGAGAAGGAATGGCAGAGCCTGGAGGTGGACTGAAAAGAGGGAATCAGCCTAGAATCCCTACATAGCTGCAAGTGAATTAAGCACCTTGAGTGCTGTTGACCCTTACCTAACTCTAACCTGATGTCAACTCTGAAGCGAACCTGGCTGAAGCCATCTTGTGCTGCCTCATTTGTTGCCACGAAGCCCGAGAGAGGGAAGGAAGAAGGGAAGTAGATAGCCCAACTAACTGCCAAAACAGAAAGTTTTCCTGTGGGAACCAAGGTCATCAGAACAGGAGAAGGAGGAGAGGAGTGACCAAGCAGCCTGCCAGCTGTATTCATTGGACAATGTGACCGGTGACATCTGGGAGGGGGGATTTTCACTCTTTTAATTAGGTGAAAACTGTGGGAACTATTAGAGTTGGTTTTCACCGGCTGTGCCGATTTGATGTATCCAATAAACTTGTTCTTTGAGGAATCTACCTACCTCGGAGTTCTGCTTTCGGTGGGTGCATTACTCGGAACGCTGACATCTGATGCTGACCATTAGTTGAGAAGATGCACACGCAATAAATAAAGATTAATGTGTGGACCTAGTTTTTCATGCCTGACATTCTCTAGCCTTCCACCTTTCCCAGTATTGGAGCCTTCTCCAGGGAGCTGGGTCTTCATGTAATGCAGGTATCTTGAAAGCTGGCAACTTTAAGACTTGTGGACTTCAACACCCAGAATTCCTCAGCCATGCTGAGAATTCTGAGAGTTGAAGTCCACAAGTCTTAAAGCTGCCAATTGTGGAGAGCCTCTGATGTCCCAACTCAGTTGCCTCTTGAAAAAGCACCTTTGGGACAACCTTGACCTGGATGACTGAGAATCTACATAGACATCGTAGGATGTAGGATGATTTGATCCTATTGGGCCTTGAGTTGAGATGATCACTGGTTTATTTTCTTGGCGTCCAAAAACTTGAACTTCCTTAAAACTTCCTTTTGTTGAAATTTCCCTCTGCAGGGAGCTCTGAAAGGACGTACGGTGGATGGTGTTCCATACGAAGACATTTCTAAGTTGGCCTCCATTGACTAAAAGAGTTGATGGGATCTCTGAGGAACATCTCCGGAGATGGCTGCAGATGAACAACTCCAGTAGACCCTCAACTCAAGAGTTGAACCGTCAACTTCAAGGAGCGAACGAGATTTCTGAAGGAAGCCCTATAAATACAGTATATTGGATCCTCCATTTATTTATAAGCCCTTTCTAGATCAACCATGGGCAATCTCGTAATAGATTCCTCCTAATTCATTGCTGGGAATCTTGATTAGATTGGTTCACCTGTAGCGCAGTCTCAGCCATCTACGGCCCTGCGGTCCGTAGAACTTTTCCTAATGTACATTTCCTGCAGAAATTGGAGCCATCTGTGGTCGGAGTTATCTTCTACCTGTAGTGCTGACTATGGTGGTGTAACTTCAGGGGTGCCAGCGAAGAGTTTAGCGTTCTCACACGCTGACACGAAAATAGTCTTCCGTTCCGTTGGGATGGGATTCACCAGCAACAGGATGTTTACTATCCCGCCCCCCAAAACGCATAACCTGTGCCACTGTCACCCTGCCAACTTTTTAAATTGGCCAATTTTTTTACAAAATCATCGAGACTTAACAAGACCATGGATGGTCGTGCGCCAACCTTGTGAGAAAAGCGTGCCAGTTCCTAATCTAAGTCATGGATTCTGACGGGATGGGAGAATCTTCAAAGAGCTCCAATTTTTTGTTTATTTTTTTTTCCCCAGTTCTTCCTCGTACTGTAGAAGAGGCTACCAAGCATCTTGATAAGGATGTTTTATCAGATTTGAGGAAAAACACTTCCGAGCAGCCAAAAAATCTGATCCCACGGTTAGCTGGACCTTCTGAATTGGACTACATCCAGGCAGCCGTTTTTGCATTGCAATGTTTAGCGATGTTGAAATATTTAAAGAGAATTGGTAACGATAGCTCTGTGCTTGGAAAATCAGTTTTCTCGATCTGGGCTTTCACTCGTCCATTATACGCGGCTCTTCGGACCAGCAGGAACATCCGTTAATGGGTTGGGTTTTTTTTTTTAATTGTATAATGATTTTGTACGGAACAGAGAAAAATGGAGTTATTTTATCGGTGCGGTGTTTCTTTTGAACCACTGTGCGCGTCCCAAATAAATGGACTTCGACGCCCTTAAATTGGCTCTTTGGCTTTATTTTGGAAGGTAGACTTTGGTTTCTGAAGTCAGACATTAACCTGTATTCCGTTGGAAGTTGGGAATTTACAGAAGTGCTCTTCAAATTAAATTCCAGAGTTCAGAATCTTCGGGTCACACCAAGATGCGGTGTGATGATCAGATGCTTGTCAACAAGCTTTCCACGCCTTGCCTAAAGTTATAAGTTTGAGCAAATTGGAGCCGATTTATATTATTTGATGGTAACAATACTGAGCCCTTGTTTATTGTCATCCCAGCTGTCGTCTTACGACTTCAATTAGCTCAGTTGCTGTTGTGGCCCGTTAGCGGCCTGTGCAGCTGGTAGCTGATTCCGATAGCGAGGAGGCTGGTGTGGTGCTGCGCCAGCAGCCTGTGCAGCTGGTACTTGAGTTGGACAATGAGGAGGCTGGAGAAGATGTGGTGCCAAAGGCAGGGATTCAGCCAGGGCCTTCAGAACCTCCAGAAGTTCCCTTAAGTGAAGAGGACGAAGAGGAGGAGCCTCTTCTCAATGCACGGGTGCGCAGAGCTGCCAAAAGGCAGGAGTGGCTCCTCAGGAGGAGGTCTCCTTGAGAGTAAGGCTTGGGGCTAATTGGCCACTCCCTTAGCCTATTTAAGGAAGGACGACGACTGAGGCAATTTGCAGGGAACAACTTCGTTCACTCTCCTTTGCGTCTTGATCTTAGTTCTCTTATTGGTTTCCTGCAAATTGCTTCTGGGCTTCCTGCCAACCCTAGTAAGATTACGATTATTTATTCTTTGGATTCTTGTAGGCTGTTAAGAAAGTTAATTAACAGCCTTTGTTTGAAAAAGACTGATTTCATTTAGTAAACTAAGGTTTGTACAGACTTTGTGCGTGCTGCGTTCTTTGGGGTCCGTAGCTGGGGCAGAACAGTTACATGTCAGACTTTCAAGCAATGCACCCATAGAAAGTAGAACTCCGAAGCAGGCAAATTCCTCAAAGAACAATTTATTGGAGACGTCATATTGGCACAAGTGGTGAAAGCCGACTCTGAAAGTTCCCGCGGCTTTCACCTAATTAAAAAGTAAAAGTTTCCCCTTTCCCTCCCAAGTCACACTGTCCAATCCAGGTGCTGGCCAGTTGCTCGGTTACTTCACTCCTCCTCTGGCAAGCCACCTCTGAGAATGACCTTGATTCCCACAGGAGAACTTTATTGTTTTGGCTAGAAAACCCCATCTAACTATTTTTTCCCGCTCCCACTGTTGTGTGGCAACCCTGAAGCTTCCAAGATGGCCTCAGCCAGGTTCGTTTCAGCGTTGACATTACAAACTTAGCAGATGTGTTCAGGCAGATGCTGAGCTTCTTTCAACTTTGACTTAACTTTCCTGTCCCATCGTAGGCTGCCAATGCAGAGTGATTGGTTAATTTCAGTGTATTGCTCAAATCCATAAAATGGTTTCATTTAACCAGGTTAAGGGAGTTGTGTGAATTTGCTGACAGGCAGTTTTTTTATTTTTTATTTTTATTTTTATTTGATTTATATGCCGCCCTTCTCCGGAGACTCAGGCCGGCTTACAATGCGTTAAGTAATAGCCTTCATACTTTTGTATATTTATACAAAGTCAGCTTATTGCCCCCCACAAACTGGGTCCTCAATTTACCTACCTTAGAAAGGATGGAAGGCTGAGTCAACCTTGAGCCTGGTGAGATTTGAACTTACAGTAATTGCAGACAGCTGGTGTTAATCACAATGCTATCAGTCTGCTGAGCCACCAGGCCCAGTGCAATGTTTGGGGGAGTCTATATGACCATTTCGTTGTAACAGTAACAAGAGTTTGAAGGGACCTCGGAGGTCATCTAGTCCAACCCCCTGCTCACACAGGAAACCTCAATATTCTACCATTATATGGGTAGAGGTTTGTCATTGTAGGAAAAGAATGGGACCTGTAGTATTTAAATAAGCGCAAGGAGTACTTAACTTACAACCATGCCCGATCCCAGAATTATGGTCCTAAGTCATTGTCCTTAAGTGAGTCAGCATATGACCATGCACAGTTTTATAAATCTCCTTTGTGGCAGCCATTACATGAATGCTGCATTCGTTAAATGAATCCCTTTTATCCAAGGAGTGGTGGGGGTTTTTGTTTATTTATTTTTTTACAGGCAATTTAGAAGTAAGTTACTTCTAAGATAAGATATTTGATTCTACACATATTAACAGCGGCAAGAATTGCGTTCGCACAATACATCACCGGAGGGATTGATCATTCAGAAGATATATGAATGTGCCGAAATGGATAAACTTACCCTAGAATTAAAAGAAAAAGATGATTCGGAATTTTATGCGGTTTGGGAAAAATGGTACGCTTGGATAGATCATAGAAATAAAAATTGGAAATATACATAAGGCTACTGAGGATTAGATATTGAATGTATATAATGTATATATTGTATGGAATGTTGATCCAAAGCATACAAAAATGACACAGTCTGTTGATTATGTACTAGAGTTGCGTAAAGGAAAATTGTAATAAAAATTATTTCAAAACAAAAAAAGAAGAAGTAAGCTAGTTACTTCCAAACTCTGGAAAACCGGCAAAGAAAAGTCCAAAATTGCAGTCATGTGACTTTTGGGAGGCTGCAAACTGGCTTATTAGGTACCCTTTTGTGGGGGTCCGTTGTAACTTCGGACAGCTTCCAAGTGACCCGTCGTAAGTCGAGGACTACCTGTATTCTCTTAAGGACATGTTTAAATGATGGCTAAATCTGTCATTTAAATGTGACCGATAGATGGCAGTGTTTTTCTGCCTCGATTCCCCTGCTTTTGTTTTGTCCAACCTTGGCCACTTTTAAGACCTGTAGACTTCAACTCCCAGAATTCCCCAGCCGGCTGGCTGGCTGGCTGGGGAATTCTGGGAATTGAAGTCCCCAGATGTTAAAAAGTTTTCAAGGTTAGAGACTCCTGGCGCTTAAGGCCTTGTCTGAAAACCCCTCAGGCGCATTAGACAAATGGAACAGAATACAATACCCAGGGGAGAGTTTACTACTTTAATTCCGCTCGGATACACGGTCTTTATACAGTCCGGGAAAAATAAAACAAAATTCCTACGTTTCTCCAGCACCCTTGAGTCACATTTGCTTTCAAATGCAACTCTGCTCGAAAGTGGAATTGTGTTGATTTGCGTTCTACACAAGCAGTCCCAGTGACACAAAGTCCAAAATATCCTTGGCGGAGGGATAATTTTGGGGGGGGTGGAGGGAGAGGAATGTGTTAGGCCGGAGAGACCACGATGAAGCTCTTCCCATTTGCTACAGGAGGAGTTGCGTGGCCGTTTGGACAGTTTCCGTGCCTTGCTTTAAAACCGAGCAATTCAGATGCGCTTCAGGTAGCTGTATAAATTAGGGACAAGGTAATCTCGGTAGTGGCCATCCAGGAACCCCTTGCCGTTGTTATGTACAAACCAACACTGGACATCGGTCCCAAACACACGGTCCGAGCGGTAATCCTTTTGCAGGCCCCTGCAGGAAAATGCAAATGCGCGTAAATCACCATTATGTAATTTTTGGCTTGACCTAAACCAGCGCATCTCGACCGTGGCCATTTGAACCTGCGTGGACTTCCAACTCCCAGAAAACTTGCCACGGTTGAGAAAGGCTTCTCTGAAGTCACGTGGAAGGGTTGGCGTTAGGCCACAAGCTATTAGCAATTGATTTTCATTCTTTTTTTCCCCAAAGGTAGCTAGCCTAGATGCCGACGTGGGCCCGTCTGCTGCCCACTGGCATTGTTTTTGAAGTGTCTTTGGAAGGGAGCCAGTTTGGTCTAGTGGTTAAGGTGCCAGGCTAGAAACAAGGAGACCGGGAGTTCTAATCCAGCCTTAGGCATGAAAGCGAGCTGGATGACTTTGGGCCAAATACTAGGAGATTGTGAGTTCCAGTCCCACCATAGACATGAAAGCCGGCTGGGTGACTTTGGGCCAATCACCAGGAGATAGTGAGTTCTAGTCTAGCTGGGTGACTTTGGGCCAAATACTAGGAGATTGTGAGTTCTAGTCCCACCATAGACATGAAAGCCGGCTGGGTGACTGGACCAAATACCAGGAGATAGTGAGTTCTAGTCCCTCCTTAGGCATAAAAGCCAGCTGGGTGACTTTGGGCCAATCACCAGGAGATAGTGAGTTCTAGTCTAGCTGGTGACTTTGGGCCACTTATCAGGAGATAGTGAGTTCTAGTTTAGATGGGTGACTTTGGGCCAAATACTAGGATGACTGTGAATTCTAGTCCCACTTTAGGCATAAAAGCCAGCTGGGTGACTTTGGGCCAAATACTAGGAGACAGTGAATTCTAGTCCCACCTTAGGCATGAAAGCCAACTGGTCAATCACTAGGAGACTGAATTCTACTGCTATTTTAGAAATGAAAGTCAGCTGGATGGCTTTGGGCCAATCAACCCTGGCCTAACTTCCCTTTTAAATTGTAATTTTTTTTATTTATATGCCGCCCTTCTCCGGAGACTCAGGGCGGCTTACAGTGCGTTAAGCAATAGCCTTCATCCTATTGTATATTTATACAAAGTCAGCTTATTGCCCCCACAAACTGGGTCCTCAATTTACCTACCTTAGAAAGGATGGAAGGCTGAGTCAACCTTGAGCCTTGGAGAGATTCGAACTTACTTTAATGGCAGACAGCTGGTGTTAAATTACAGTGCTTCTGTCTGTTGAGCTAAACCAGGCTCTCAAATTTTAAATTTGTTTTAAAATATTAGGGGTGTTTTAATTTGTTTTGGGCCAAATTATTTAATGGGTTTTTATATTGTCTTTTAAATTTTGTAGTTTGTGTGTTTTATCTTTTTGGCTGTTCACCGCCCTGAGTCCTCCGGGAGTAGGGCAGTATATAAATCCAATAAAATAAAAAAATAATAAAAATAATAAAATCACTCTCTCAAGATGATAGATAGATAGATAGATAGATAGATAGATAGATAGATAGATAGATGATAGACAGACAGACGTTAAACAAATAATAAAATCCACATGATTCCAAGGTCTGTCCAGATTCTGCTAAACTCTTCAACAACTTTCTCTGGGAGTTGTTTCCCAACATACACACACAAAAAAACACAAATGGCAAATGCCAGCTTGTTAAGTGCCTCCGATGCCCTACCGGGTGACGGTCAGCTTATGGCCTTTCACTTCCATGGTAGCATCTGATTTCCCGGGATCTTGTCCTGGTCTTTCATTGTAGATGATCACATCCGGTTCCTGCATGAACTGACCTGGGGAAGAATTTTGTTAAGCGTTGGTGAAGGGGAAACGTGTAGCTGAGATGTTCCCAAGATGTTCAACTTGGAGTCATCCTGAAGAGTCTGTTAGAAGAATTAAGCTATGCTAGACACCAAACTCTGAAGCCCTGCTACTTATTATACATACTACATGTACAGGTGGTCCTCTACTTACAACAGTTCATTCAGTGACCATTCAAAGTTACGACGGCACTGAAAAAAGGTGACTTATGACCATTTTTCACAGTTACAACCTTTGTAGCATCCCCAGGATCATGTGATCAGATGCTTGGCCACTGGTTCATACTTATGACCGTTTCATGTGTCTCGAGGTCATGGGATCCCCTTTTGCGACCTTCTGACAAGCCACGTCAGTGGGGAAGCCAGATTCGCTTAACAACCGTCTTACTAACTTATCAACTGCGGTGGTTCACTTAACAACCGAGGCAAGAAAGGTGGGGAAAAAAGTCACTGAACAACTGTCTCGCTTAGCAACAGAAACGTTGGGCTCAATTGCGGTCATAAGTTGAGGATATATACAGTAGCTTTGAATGGCCACTAAACAAATGGTTGTAAGTTGAGGTCTGTCTATAAATAAATATCTATAATAAATAACAATACGTAAACACTGCATCCCTCTCTGGTGATGTTCTGTATAACCATAGGATATACTCCTTCATCTCCATCGTCCCTATTTTAAGGGATGCTTTCCTGTTTTCTCAGTTACTCCTTCACACGGTGGCTCAGCGACTAAGACGCTGAGCTTGTCGATCGAAAGGTCAGCAGTTCAGCGGTTCGAATCCCTCGTGCCGCGTAACGGAGTGAGCTCCAGTTACTTGTCCCAGCTTTTGCCAACCTAGCAGTTCGAAAGCAGGTAAAAAAATGCAAGTAGAAAAATAGGGACCACTTCTGCTGGGAAGGTAACAGCGTTTCGTGCCCCTTTGGCATTGAGTCATGCCGGCCACATGACCACGGAGATGTCTTTGGACAGTGCTGGCTCTTCGGCTTTGAAATGGAGATGAGCACCGCCCCCTAGAGTCAGGAACGTCTAGCACATATGTTACCTTTACCCTTTACTTGGCTGTCATGCACCCCTAAGTACCCAGACCTATGGAACCGCCTCCTACTCCCAGCCTTTACCAATGAGGCCATGCACACTGGAGGAGAAATTATTTGCCGGAGGGATGTAGATGCCCAAGAAATCCACGTTCACGGGGTGCCTCTTCCAAACCCGATGGAGCAGGACCATAAAGGTCAGATCCCCGTCTACGGTGAGAGTCACGTTGCTTTCTCTCTTGACCGAGACCAGCAACCTGGGAGAGGAAAACAATGGAAGAAGGCCCTGCTTCAAATCAGCCTGCCTGCCGTAGAAGGCTTGTATATTGGCACGGGTGAAAAACCGGAGGCCGTGGTTTTACCTCCTCCGAAGGAGACTTCCTGTCTCTGACCAGGAAAGAGAAGTGGTGGAAGAACCGTCCTTCAAGGTGATCGCCTCGGGGCTGACTTCGACCTTCAGGCCTTTCGCTTCGAAATTAAACCCAATCTTGCCAAAATAGGTGTTGAGTTTGTGATGCAAGAACCTCTTGGCTCCAATGAGTTTCCCGTTAATTGTGATTCCTGGGAGGAGGAGGAGGAGGGGGGGGGAGGAGAAAGAAGGAAGAAAGGAGGACGGGGAGAGGAAGAGGGAGGAGAAAAATAATGACGATGAGGAGGAGGAAGAAGAATAATAGGAAGGGAGGAAGAGAAGGAGAAGGAGAAAGAAGGAAGAAAGGAGGAGGGGGAGAGGAAGAGGGAGGAGAAGAATAATGACGAGGAGGAGGAAGAAGAAGAATAGGAAGGGAGAAAGAGAAGGAGAAGGAGAAAGAAGGAAGAAAGAAGGAAGAAAGAGGGAGGAAGAGGGAGGAGAAGAATAATGAGAATGAGGAGGAGGGAGAAGAATAAGAAAGAATAGGGAGGGAGGGAGGGAGGGAGAGGAGGAGAAAGAAGGAAGAAAGAGGGAGGAGGGGGGAGAAGAATAATAGGAAGGGAGGGAGGAGGAGAAGGAGATAGAAGGAAGAAGGAGGGGGAGGAGGAGGAGGAGGAGAGAGGAGAAGAATAATGAGTGAGGGGAAGGAGGGAGAAGAATAAGAAAGAATAGCAAGGGAGGGAGGGAGGAGGAGGAGGAGAAAGGAAGAAAGGAGGGGGAGGAGGAGGAGGAGGAGGAAGGAGAAGAAGAATGAGAAAGGAGGAGGAGGGAGAAGAATAAGAAAGAATAGCAAGGGAGGGAGGGAGGAGGAGGAGGAGGAGGAGAAAGGAAGAAAGGAGTGGGGAGGAGGAGGGAGGAGAAAAAGAATGAGAAAGGAGGAGGAGGGAGAAGAATAAGAAAGAATAGCAAGGGAGGGAGGGAGGGAGGAGGAGGAGGAGGAGAAAGGAAGAAAGGAGGAGAAAGAAGGAGGAAAGGAGGAAGAGGAGGAGGAGGAGAAGGAAGAAGAAGAAGGAGAAGGAGAAGGAGAAGTTAGGATGCTTATGAAGGATGCTAACCCCATCCATGGTTACTGCTTATGATGTAACCAGAGCTACATCTCCAAGTCTGAGCCTCAGGAGACCTGAGCACTCTATCCCCAACTCAGAGGCTAGGGGCTTCCATCTCAGAGAGATTTTGCTAGCTTTTGACTTGGTTTCACATTTCAGATTGAGAAAACCTTTCCCCCAAGCCTGCTATTGATGTCTCTCAATTAACCCAGAACGGATTGTGCATTTCTCTTACTGGACTCGGCGTCTGAAATTAAATTCAGGATGGCCCCAGGTTGAGAGTCAATATTGAAGCAGATGTTCTTCTGTTGCCTTGGGAGGGTGATGATGAAATGGGGATCGTTGTCCACTGCAATCAAAGACAAAAGGGATGCCTCAAAGAACGCGAAACAGACCTTCCTAAATATATTACATGTCTCTTACATCAGAGGTGGGTTTCAGCAGGTTCTGACCAGTTCTGGCGAACCGGTAGCGGAAATTTTGAGTAGTTCGGAGAACCGGTAGTAAAAATTCTAACTGGCCTCGTCCCCATCTATTCTCTGCCTCCCAAGTCCCAGCTGATCGGGAGGAAATGGGGATTTTGCAGTATCCTTTCCCTGCTACACCCACCAAGCCACACCCACCAAGCCACACCCACAGAACCGGCAGTAAAAAAATTTGAAACCCACCACTGTCTTACATGGGGTATCTGCGGCCAAACGATTTCAGAATGATTGTCCACTCATGCTGGTTTCCGCAAAAGTCAGCAGGATTGGACAATCGATATTCCTCAAAGAACCTGAAGGCAGGACAAGAAGCAACGGGTGGAAACTAATCAAGGAGAGAAGCAACCTAGAACTAAGGAGAAATTTCCTGCCAGTTAGAGCAATTAACCAGCGGAACAACCTGCCTCCAGAAGTTGTGGGTGGAGTTTTTAAAGAAAAGATAGGACAACCATTTGTTCAGGATGGTATAGGGACATGCATGCCGGAAGTGGCACGCAGAGCTATCTCTCCGGACATGCCAGCCGTCGCACATTGGGAGCACCGGAAACCGGAAAAGCAGCTCCCTGGCATACATCTGTGTGCCAGGAAGCTGAGCTTCCGGTTTCCAGCACGCGCATGTGCACCAGCCTTCTAGTCTTTGTGCATGCTTGCATGCCAGAAACTGGAAGACCAGGTGACTGGAACGCATGCACATCAGTGGTGGGTTCCTCCCGGTTCGGTCCGGTTCGGTCGAGCCGGTAGCAGTGACGATATGACGTCACCGAACCGGTTCTCCCCCCCCCACCGACCCACGTTATTCTTACCTTTTATTTGATCCCAACCCCAATCTATTGCTGCCTCCTGAGTCCCAGCTGATGACTAGAGGGAAAAAAACTGTTTAAACTCTTGCCGCGGGGCTTCAAAGGGCCGCCCTACAGCTGATCAGTGTTAAAAGCAAACAAATGAGTCGGGTCGTAAGTGCGAGGACTGGTCGTAGGTGCGAGGACCTTCCAGAAATGACTCTGACCAGCTAGCCACGCCCACCTAGTCACATGACCTCCAAGCCACGCCCACAAAATAAGCCACGCCCACAGAACCGGTAGTAAAAAAAATTAGAACCCACCCCTGATGAGCATGCTGGAAACTGGAAGGTCAGCTTCCCGGCATGTGCATGTACACCAGGGAGCTGCTCTTCCGGTTTCTGTTGCTCTCATATGTGCGCGCCAGAGAGCTGCTCTTCCGGTTTTCGGTGCTCCCCTGCCTGCCCACACTCCCGTATCAGCACTTGGTGCCAAAATGGTTTACCAACAGTGGTGTAGGGTCTCCTGCTCGAGCAGTGATTTGGACTAGGCAAGACCTCCAAAATCCCTTCCAACCCTATTATTCTATGTCCTATATCTGTGATGGCGAACCTATGGCATGCGGAGTCATATCTGCGGGCACGCGAACGTTGCCCTAGCGCATGTGCACCGGCCAGCTGATTTTCGGCTGGGTCCACCCATGCCGCCCCCCCCCTCCAAGGAGTTTCCACGTGGCCCATTTTGGATGCCAGGTAAGTACAGAGCTCGCATGGAGGCTCTGGGAAGGTGTTTTCGGCCTTCAGAGGGCCTCTGCCGTTTTTGCCCTCCCCAGTCTCCAGGAAGGCTTCTGGAGCCTGGGGATGGTGAAAATTGGGCCTGCCAGGCCCACCAGAAGTCAGTGGGCTTGGCTCAAAGTGCCTATATAAGATTCCTTCCTATATAGAGTAAAACATAGAAGGAATGGTGCGATGGCCTAGAGGTGGAGCTCTCGCCTCAGTCAGGTGGAGCTCTCGCCTCACAATCAGGAGCACATTGCTGAGCACATTGTAAGCTGCCCTGAGTCTTCGGAGAAGGGCGGCATATAAATCAAAATTAAAAAAAAAAAAAAAAGGAGGCTGTGAGTTCGATCCTAGGTAGAGGCAGATATTTCTCTCTCTGGGCACAATGAGGATATATCTGCTGAACAAAACTCCCCATTGGCGACAGGAAAGGCATCCGGCCATTAAACACTCTGCTACCTCCATTCATTTGCCCAGACTCCACCCTGCAAGGGATTATGGGATCGTTAAAAGATGATGATAGAGTAAAACATAGAGTAGGCACAATTTTCTTCTACCTGAATGTATTCTCTTGGCGTCATCTGGGTTCTTGGACAAGATGCTGGAATTACCAGGTTTTTGGTGCCCTAAAATGAAAGATCCTGTGGAGGATGAAGACAGTGGATTAAACCTAATGATCTCGCCGGGTTGCAGTCAATTCTTCTGGAGGAAATATAGTTCAGATAAAAATGAGACACGTTTATTCCTGGTTATAAAAATCTTTCTGGCAATGGCGATGTAGTATTTAAACGAAGGGTGTCCAAATTTGCCAACTTCAAGATTTGTGGACTTCAACTCCCAGAATTCCCCAGCCAGCAACACTTTCATGCTTAAGGACTCGAGCTCACAGTTTCCTGGTTTCTAGGCAGTCCTTTAACTACTACTCCAAACTTCCTCTACTTTCTTTTCCTCTAGTTTTATTGTGAACGGATTACGATCTTTAGGAAATGGGATAGATGTGTGCCCTTTACACCTGTCCTCAACGGGGTGGGGGAGGGGGGCAGTATTCAGCCGGTTCGGACTGGTTCTAGCAAACCGGTAGCAGAAATTTTGAGTAGTTCGGAGAACCGGCAAATACCACCTCTGGTTGGCCCTGCCCCTGCCCCTTTCAGGAGTCCCCATGCATTCCCCTGCAGAGGAGAACGGAGCTGGAAAGCTGGTTAGTGGGGTGGAGAGGGAATGGGGATTTTGCAGTATCATTCCCCTGGAGTGAGGTGGATATGGAGATTTTGCAGTATCCTTCCCCTGCCACGCCCACCAAGCCACACTATGCCCACCAAGCACAGAACCGGTAGTAAAAAATGTTGAATCCCACCATTGATGGCGGCAGTGGTGAAATCTAAAATTTGTTACTACCAATTCTGTGGGTGTGGCTTGGTGGGGGGGGCGGGTAATGTGACTGGGTGGGTGTGGCCAACTTTTTTTTTTTTACTTTTAAAACCATTTTTTCTACAACCTCTTCAGCCAAAGAGGTTGTAAAAAAATACTTTTAAAAGCCTCTGACGATGCCAGCTGAGTTGCCTGATCGGCAGAGGCTTTTAAAAGAAAAAAAGCCTCTGCTGATCAGGCAACTCAGCTGGGATCGTCAGAGGCTTTTTTTTTTTTTTTACTTTTAAAAGCATTTTTTCGTGGGAAGAGGTTGTAGAAAAAATGCTTTTAAAAATTAAAAAAAAGCCTCTGACGATCGCGCGGCTCAGCTGGGCATGGGGGAGGGCAGGGATTTTTGCTACTGGTTCTCTGAACCACCCGCCTCTATCACTACCGGATCGGGCAATCCGGTCCAAACCGGGGGCATTTTACCCCTGGATAGGGGGGTATATATCACACATCGGGTACAAGTGTGTTTCAAAAGCAAACTTCTGATGCTTATTCTTTTTCTGAATTTGCAGAGATTTGCATGGCGGGCTGGGGAATCCTGGGAATTGAAATCCACAAGTCTTAAAGTTATCAAAAGTTGGATGCCCTGATTTAGACTCCACTTCTACATCCAGTTACATTACAAAAAAAAATCTTTATCTTTCTATAAACATTCTTTTTCTCTGTCACTTCTAAAAGCGTGTACACAGGTAGTCCTCAACATATGACCACAATTGAGCCCAAACTTTAAGTTGCTAAATGAAACATACATTAAGTGAGTTTTGCCCCAATCTTTCTAGTCTCGTTTGTTAAGTGAATCACTGCAGTTGTTAAATTAGTAATTCGGTTGTTGAGTGAATCATGCTTTCCCAATTGAATTTGCTTGTCAGGAGGTCGCAAAAGGGGATCACGTGACCCTGGGACACTGCAACCGTCATAAATATGAAGCTTCCAAATTTTGATCATGTGACTGTGAGGATGCTGAAACGGTCGTAACTCTGAAAAATAGTCAAAAGTCACTTTTTTTTCATTAAATGAATTGTTGTAAGTCAAGGACTACCTGTATTTTTACAAGCAAGTACCTTTGCTTAATATGCCAATGTTTTGTGCAATATTTCCTGGATGGCAAATTACTTTGGATGTTAGCATACGAGTGGATTTTGATATGTACCTTCCTGGGGAACAAATGAATGGGATTAATTCACATTTGGGAAAAGGGCAGTCAGCTCAACATTCGTTACCTGCATCTATGGCAGAGGTTGGACCCATAATAGCAGGTAAAGGACCTCCAGATTTCTTTGTGGGCTTCGCCCAGGATGGAATGGAGTTGTCTGTTGGTTCTTGGCCAATAACTATGGGCCCTGTTTAGATAAATGGAAACGAATGGGATGAACAATTCATATCAATTAATCAATCAGATTAGAGCTGGACGTTGGAGGTCCTTTTTTTTTTTTTTTTTTAATTTGATTTATATGCCGCCTTTCTCCGGAGACTCAGGGCGGCTTACAATGCGCTAAGCAATAGCCTTCATTCTTTTGTATATTTTATACAAAGTCAGCTTATTGCCCCCACAAACTGGGTCCTCATTTCACCTACCTTAGAAAGGATGGAAGGCTGAGTCAACCTCGAGCCTTGGAGAGATTCGAACCAGCAGAAATTGCAGGCAGCTGTGTTAATAACAGGGTGCACTAAACCACTGTACTATCAAGGCTCTTCTAGTCCAGGGGTGTAAAATTCAATTTCATTGAGGGCCACATCAGGGTTGTGTTTGACCTCGGAGGGCCGGTGGGGAGGTGGGGGGGGGCATAGTCATGGGGTGGGGGCAGTGGTGAAATCTGAACCGGTTTACTACTGGTTCGCTGGCTATGTATGCGTAGTGTGCACAATTCACCAAATGCAAGGTGCGCACACACAGTGCATGCCAAATGGAGGCATGCGGGAAGTAGAACAGCGCGCGAGGGTGGGGTGATCAGCCGTGGCGCACAATCTTTTTTTTTTTACTTTTAAAAGCATTGCTTTTAAAAATAATTTTAAAAAGCCTCTGATGATCGCGCTGCTCAGCTGTGATCGTCAGAGGCTCTTTTTTTTTTTTACCTTTTAAAGGCTTTTTTTTTTTTTTCTACAACCTCTCCGGCCAAACTGATTGTACAAAAAAATGCTTTTAAAAGGCTCTGACGATCCCAGCTGAGTTGCCTGATTGTAAAGCTCTGACGATCCCAGCTGAGCCGCGCGATCCTCAGAGGCTTTTTTTTTTTACTTTTAAAACTCTTCAGCCGAAGAGGTTGTAGAAAAAATGCTTTTAAAAGTAACAACAACAAAAAAAAGCTTCTGAGGATCGCGCGGCTCAGCTGGGCATGTGGGGGGGGGAGAGGGATTTTTGCTATCAGTTCTCCGAACCATCCGCCGCCATCGCTACCGGATCGGGCAATCCGGTCCAAACCGAGAGCATTTCACCCCTGGGTGTGGGGTGGGCAGAGTGCTGCAGGAGGCCTTGGAGGCCGAAAATGGACCACACGGCAGCCGCACACAACCTCCTACACAGCTCGTTTTGCCCAGCAGAGGCATGTGGGTCAGTCCCCTGATATTTGCAGGCTGGGCCTCGGGCCAGATTTTAAGGAACCCCACGGTCCAGATCCAGCCCACGCGCCTTGAGTTTGACACCTCTGTTCTAGTCCAACCCCCTGCACTTAAAAATCTCCAGTGATGTAGCACCCACAACTTCGAAGTTGGAGTCGAAACAAAGTCGATGCGGAAGCCAGATTCACTTAACAGCCAGTTTACCGACTTAACAACTGCAGCAACTCACTTAAGATTTGTGACAAGAAAAGTCGTGAAATGGGGCGGAACTCACTTAGCATCTCTGTCTTGCTTAGCAATGAAAATTTTCCAGAACAATCTAATTAGATTTGCTTTTGTTTTAGCAATGTGAAGGATACTATTATTGCATCAGCAGAAAAAAAAAATTGCTATTATTGCTGTTACTAGGATTGGGGTTACATCAGGGGTGAAATGTAAAATTTGTTACTACCGGTTCTGTGGGCGTGGCTTGGTGGGGGGGTGTAATGTGACTGGGTGGGCGTGGCCAACTTTTTTTTTTTTTTTTTAACTTTTCAAAGCATTTTTTCCTAATGCTTTGAAAAGCCTCTGCCGATCAGGCAACTCAGCTGGGATTGTCAGAGACTTTTCAAAGCATTTTTTTTAACCACCTCTTCGGCCAAGAGGTTGCAGAAAAAAATGCTTTGAAAAGCCTCTGACGATCCCAGCTGAGCTGCGCGATCATCAGAGGCTTTTTTTTTTTTACTTTTAAAAGCATTTTTTTGTGGGAAGAGGTTGTAGAAAAAATGCTTTTAAAAGTAAAAAAAAAAAAGCCTCTGATGATCCTGCGGCTCAGCTGGGCTTGGGGGGTGGGTGGGGCACAGGGATTTTTGCTCCCGGTTCTCCGAACCATCCGCCGCCATCGCTACCGGATCGGGTGATCCGGTCCGAACCGGGAGCATTTCACCCCTGGGTTACATCCACAAGGGGCCAATTGCTAGACCACCGGTGTCCAACCTTGAGGATGTTAAGATGAGTGGACTTCAACTCCCAGAATTCCCCAGCCAGCCATCTTGGCTGGGGAATTCTGGGAATCGAAGTCCACACGTCTTAAAGTCACCACGGTTGAAAAAAAAACTCCAAGCTAGAAATTTTGATCTTGCTAAATTAGGAGAGGACGCGGCTCCCAACAAGCTCTGTGCTTTTCTGAAAGGATGAAAGAAATCCCCAAGGATCTTACTCCCCAAAATAATAATAATAATAATAATAATAATAATAATAATAATAATAATTGGATAATTATAGTTAAATTAAATAATAATAGTAATTGGAGCCCTCGGAGCAATACCCAAAGGGCTACCCCGCTATTTAGAAATTCTAAATTTGCCGGACTTGAACATTTTGACTCTACAAAAAACCACCTTACTCGGAACAGCTTACATCCTCCGACGATACCTTAACAGTTCCTAGGTCCTTGGTTAGGACTCGAGCTGCTGAGCTATTAACCAGCCTCAAAGGCTGTGAATCTCACTAAAGATTAACCAATAAATAATAATAATAATAATAATAATAATAATAATAATAATAATAATAATAAAGCCTTAGGAATGTTCCTGGCAAAAAATCAGCAATTTCTGCCCTTTTTTTCACTCTGAACCTGCATCAAATATCCAAAACGCAAGACATGGCAAAAGCAACCCGTTTCCCTTCTTTGACTTTATCCCTCCCTCATTTACAGGCTAAATGCCAGGCGGGCGGGGGCAAAAAATGATGGATTACAGATTCCTTTGGGTGAAAGCAGAATTACAGCAGATTTGCCAAAGTGACTGATGTCTATTTATAATGTAGTAGCCACTTCCCAGCTCCACTTGACGGCTTTTTTCTTAAATACGCCAAATTTCTTCCCTCGGCTGCCGTTGGCATCGTTCCAAACTACTCTCATAGTTACAGAAAATATATGTTTAAAGAAAGTGATGGTGGAAGGATGGGGAATGAGCTACCTGGGTGGCCCGGATTAAAAGAAAAAGGGGATAAAAAAACCAGCCAAGAAAATAAGCAGTGCTCAAAACTTTACTCCCAGTTCTGGAATGTTGAGTCCAAAATTTCCTTCTTAAGTTCTTAAGTGAGTTTTGCCCCATTGTCCAACCTTTCTTGCCACAGTTGCTGGCTATTGGGGGCGAATCACTCGCCCCCACGGAGAGGGCTCGTAACTTGGGCGTCCTCCTGGACGCACGGCTGTCTTTAGAAGATCATTTGACGGCCGTGGCCAGGGGGGCTTTTTATCAGGTTCGCCTGATACGCCAGTTACGCCCCTTTCTAGATCGGGATTCCCTACGCACGGTCACTCAGGCACTCGTCACTTCCCGCCTGGACTACTGCAACGCTCTCTACATGGGGCTCCCCCTGGGGTGCACCCGGAGGCTCCAGCTGGTCCAGAACGCGGCCGCGCGGGGGATTATGGGGGCGACGAGGCGCTCCCATGTGACACCTCTCCTGCGCGAGCTGCACTGGCTCCCGGTGGTCTTCCGGGTGCGCTTCAAGGTGTTGGTGACCACCTTTAAAGCGCTCCATGGCTTAGGGCCGGGGTATTTACGAGACCGCCTTCTGCCACCAATAGCCTCCCACCGGCCAGTACGCTTGCACAGAGTGGGCCTCCTCAGGGTGCCGTCCGCCAGACAATGTCGGCTGGCGACCCCCAGGGGGAGAGCCTTCTCTGTGGTGGCGCCCTCCCTCCCCCCAGAGATACGTACAATAACAGACCTCCGGATTTTTCGTCGGGCCCTGAAAACCTATTTATTTCAACTAGCTGGGCTGGCTTGAGTTAAATTTTAAATTGATTTTAAATTGGATTGTTTTAATTTACGGCCAAAATATTTAATTATTTTAAACTGTTTTTTAAATTTTGTATGTTCTGTTTTTTACTTCGGCTGTTCACCGCCCTGAGTCCTATTTGGAGAAGGGCGGTATAGAAATGGAAACAAATAAATAAATAAATAAATAAATAAATAAATAAATAAATAAATAAATAAATAAACGAATCACTGCAGTGGTATAGTTGGTCACACAGCCATTAAATGAATCGGGCTTTCCCCCGTTGACTTTGCTTGTCGGAAGGTCGCAAAAGGGGATCACATGACCCTCCCCGGGACACTGCAAACGTCGTAAATATGAGTCAATCGGCAACTGTCCGAATTTTGATCACGTGACCACGAGGAGGCTGCAACAACGGTCATTAATGTGAAAAACGGTCATAAGTCACTTTTTTTCAGTGACGTTGTGACTTTGAATGGTCGCTAAACAAACGTTTGTAAGTCAAGGATGACCTGTAATTAATAGAAGACCGTTAAAAATTTGTGGTCTTAAGTTGAGGACTATCTGTATACAAGATAGAACAGAACAGAACAGAACAGAACAGAACAGAACAGAATAGAATATGGAATGAATAGAGAATGGAATGGAATGGAATTCTTCATTGGCCAAGTGTGACTGGACACACAAGGATTTTGTCTTCAGTGTATAAGCTCTCAGTGTGCATAAAATAAAAGAAATGGAATGGAATGGAATGGAGTAGAATAGAGTAGAGTAGAGTAGAGTAGAGTAGAGTAGAGTAGAGTAGAGTAGAGTAGAGTAGAGTAGAATAGAATAGAATAGAATAGAATAGAATAGAATAGAATAGAATAGAATAGAATAGAATTCTTCATTGGCCAAGTGTGATTGGACACACAAGGAATTTGTCTTCCGTGTATAAGCTCTCAGTGTACATAAGGAGAATAAAATACATTCATCAAGAATAAAAAGATACAACATTTAGTGATAGTCATAGGTTACTAATAAACTATCAAATCATACTAGGAAACAAATAAAAATAATATAAATCATAAAAATACAAGCAACATGGTTATAGTCATAAGTGGGAAGAGATAGATACTAGTAAGGAAGAGAAGAATAATCGTAATATAGTCTTAGTAAATTATTTGATAGTGTTGTGGGAATTAGTTGTTAAGCAGAGTGATGGCATTCGGGGAAAAACAGGACACCACGCATTCACACTTGGTCCTCTGTTCAATCACAACTCACAAGGAGGAGATTAACAAACGGCCCACTTTGTTGTTGTGTGTCATAAATGAGCCTTGGCTTACGTACTTATAAGGGTCTTAACTTCACTTAATTTATTATTCCTCTGCTTTTTTCTAACCAGGATATCAGCACTTCAAGCTGCATTTACTCTAGTGCTGACATAAGAAGGAGAAGCGGAGGCATCTAGAAAGGGACGTTTGATTTTTCACCTACTTATTTTCCCTGGAGATAATATCCCCTAGGAGATGGGATGGGAGGGGGGAAATTTCTTTGAGCTAGAGCAGTAGATTAGAGGTAGAGTGACTTGGAAGATGGCCAATGAATGCAGAGGAGTGGGGAACGGAAAGGGAGCGTTTTGGGTCAGGAAGTCAGTGTTGGCTACGATGGAGTCGGAGTTAGAATGTTGTGCTTAATAAAGGGAGTTTTTCATCAAAGACTTTGTTTGAAATGCAATTTATTTGAGACGACCTTGAAACCTGACACAGAGCACAGTGAGGAGCAGCTTAAGGGTTGTCCTGTAAACACGCCTTACAGTACATAAAATCAGACAGGCTGGGGTTTTTTTTAATTGTAATAATAATTAGCCCAATGAAAAGTGTGTGGGGGGGGCTATTTTTGAGTGCGGAGGGCTCTGGAGGCATAATTTCTCTTATATGGATCAGTGATGTGAATAAGCAGTAGGGAAACCTAAGTCTAGGAAAAAAGTTAGAATAAACACCGAGTTTTTCGATACAGGACGATTGTAAGAAGCGGGGCAAGTAGACAATCCCTGGAAGAGAGGAAGTTTGGCCTAGTGGCTAAAGCACCCAGGAGACTGTGAATTCTAGTTCCATTTCAGGTATCAAAGCCGGCTGGGTAACTTTGGGCCAATCACCAGGAGACTTTGAGTTCTAATCCCGCCTTAGGCAACAAAGCCAACTAGGTAACTTTGGGCCAATCACCAGGAGATGGTGAGTTCTAGTCCCGCTTTTAGGTGTGAAAGCCAACTGGGCAACTTTGGGCCAAACACCAGGAGATGGTGAGTTCTAGTCCCGCTTTTAGGTATGAAAGCCAACTGGGTAACTTTGGGCCAATCACTAGGAGATGGTGAGTTCTAGTCCTGCTTTTAGTTATGAAAGTCAACTGCATAACTTTGGCCAATCACTAGGAGATGGTGAGTTCTAGTCCCGCCTTAGACATGAAAGCCAGCTGGGTGACTTTGGGCCAATCACCAGGCGACTGTGAGTTCTAGTGCTGCTTTAGTCATGAAAGCTGTCTGGATAACTTTGGGCCAGTCACACTCTCTCAGCCCAAGCCACTCACAGGGTTGTTGTTGTGTGGAAAACAGGAGTATTAGATACGTTCACCATCTTGAAAATATTTTATTAAAAATAAGGAAGGCAAGACATAAATAGATAAATATATTCCCCGCAAGGTAATCAATCAGCTTAAGAAAGATGGGTATGGTTACAACACCGATGTTGGTATAACATCCCTTAACTTGGTTACTGAATTAACACAATTAGAGGATTCTGCAATACATGGAATCCTAAACTAACCAAACAAGCCAGGTTCACAAACATGGCGAGCAAAACAAATAAACCAACAATAAACAGATAACCAAACTCAACCCGCCTTCCTTCCAACCAGCTGGGTGACTGGCCCAATCACCCGGCAACTGTGAGTTCTAGTGCTGCTTTAGTCATTGGTCATTATCTTGCCTCTTGCTTCTGATTAGCCACTATCTAACAACCCCACTCCCTTCTAGCACTGATGATGTTCCCTAGTTAGGTAATGAAACATCTGCCAGCAAACCACCAAGCTCAGAGATTCCCTGAGGATCCCAGACTTCTCTTGGTTCCTAAATTCACCAATGTTCGGTGCTCACGAATCACACGCTAAACAAAACAGGCTAGCTTCACACTTCCTGCAAAGCCACAAAAGCCCACATTGGAGGGTTAAGCCAGGGATGGGATTCAGCTGGTTTGCCCCAGTTCGGGCGAACCGAATGTTAATTTTAATCTGGTTCACCGAACCGGTTGTTCCAAGGACTGGCTGACCCCGCCCATCCTGCCCTTCCCCTCCAAGGAGTCTCCACGTGGCCCGTTTTGGATGCCAGGTAAGTGCAGGGCGCGCACAGAGGATCTGGGAGGGCGAAAAACGGGCCTACCGGAAGTCCGGAAATGGGCCTGTTTCGGGCCTCCGGTGCCTGGGGAGGCGGTTTTCACCCTCCTGGAGGCTCCAGGAAAGCTTCTGGAGCCTGGGGAGGGTGAAAAACAGGCCTATCGGAAGTACCGGAAGTCTGGAAATGGGTTCATTTCCTGCCTCCGGAGGGTTCGCGAAGCGAACCAGTTGTTACAACCGGTTTGTTTGTTTTGTTTTATTTGATTTGTGAATCCCACCACTGGTTAAGATTAATATATTATGTCAAAACAGTCAGTGGGTCTCTCCCTGTTCTGATGAAACATGTGGAGAGAACCCCACCAATGAACAGGATGAGAAGATGGATGGAGCATCTTTTACCTGTATGTACAGCTGCTGCAGTTGGACCCATAAGTGCTGATTGTGGGTCTTTGGAGCCGTGCCGAGACCAAGCAGGGATGGGCTTCTCGGGCTTGGGCTGTCCAATGGTTAGAGCACCTGTTTCGACGCAGGGGGGGGAGAAAAGACATGTATTATAATGAACTTCAATTGCTTCCATCCATCTCACATCTGGACGGGGACAGGTAGAAGGTCACCTGGGCAACAGGCTCTCTTGCGGTCCTGAGGGGAGTCGGCTAGCATCATCTCATCCCCATCTGGGCTCTCAATGAGCATAGCTGTGTAGGGGGTCACAATGTGATGATCCAGCGACATTTGCAAAATGGCCTTGGTGATGTTCCTTTTCACGGCCGCAGAAGGAGCCACGTTTCTAGGCGGCATTCAAAAACAAAAGCAAAGGACCACTTAACGACTGCTTAACTCACTCGACAACTCTAGTTTTTATTTTTTATTTTTTTATTTCAATTTGATTTATATGCTGCCCTTCTCCGGAGACTCAGGGCGGCTTACAATGCGTTAAGCAATAGCCTTCATCCTTTTGTATATTTATACAAAGTCAGCTTATTGCCCCCACAAACTGGGTCCTCATTTAACCTACCTTAGAAAGGATGGAAGGCTGAGTCAACCTTGAGCCTTGGCGAGATTCGAACCTGCAGTAATTGCAGGCATCTGGTCTTAATAACCAGCTTAATAACAGGGTGCCTTAGACCACTGTACTACCAAGACTCTTAGTGATTCCCTTAACAACCCTGGCTCAAAAGCTTGTAAGATTTGGCGTGACTCACTAAACAATCCCCTTGCTTAGCGACGGGAATTTTGGTCCCCACTGAAGTTAGAAATGATAGAAAATATTTGTAGGTCAGGTAGTAGATGTTGGCGGGGGTTTGTTCAGCAGGCTTGCTGAATAGCTTCTGAAAGTTTTGTCACCAGGCTAGGTGAAATCCTCAGCAGGACATCGGTTGAAGGGTCTTGTTTTGGTTTTTCTCCGCTTTTATTGATCTCATGTGGTCCTGTGGTCGGTGGATTGTGTGACCAGCTGGTCATGCCACGTGGCATGTTGTTATTACAGATTAACAGAGTTAATGGTTAATCAGAGTTAACCAGGGTTCTAATTTTTTTTACTACAGGTTCTGTGGGCATGGCTTATTTTGTGGGCGTGGCTTTGGGGGGGGTAATGTGACTGGGTGGGCGTGGCCAACTTTTTTTTTTTAACTTTTAAAAGCATTTTTTCTACAACCTTAAGAGGTTGCAGAAAAAATTGCTTTTAGAAGCCTCTGACGATCAGGCAAATCTGCTGGGATCGCCAGAGGCTTTTAAAGGGATTTTTTTTCCCTACAACCTCTTCGGCTGAGGAGGTTGTAGAAAAAAATGCCTTTAAAAGCCTCTGACGATCCCAGCTGAGCCGCGCGATCATCAGAGGCTTTTTTTTTAACTTTTAAAAGCATTTTTTCAGCCGAAGAGGTTGTAGAAAAAATGCTTTTAAAAGTAAAAAAAAAAGCCTCTGATGATCGCGCGGCTCAGCTGGGCATGCGGGGGCCCCGCAGGGATTTTTGCTACCGGTTCTCCGAACCACCCACCGCTATTGCTACCGGTCCGAACCGGGAGCATTTCACACCTGATGCGGAGCCTTCTTGGAACTGGTGAAAGGACTGTGTTGTAGACTGGAGATAGATGATGTCGTATCCCTTCCCTTCTGTTGAGAGCTGTTCAATTTTGACATAGATGGCCTCTTTTACTCCTCTTCCAAACCAGCGGTCCTCTCTGTCCAAAATGTGGACTTTTCTGTCTTCAAAAGAGCGGCCTTTGTCTTTTAAATGCAGATGGACCGGTGAACCTAGTTCTGATGGTTTGTCCTCCTATCCTCCTATGCAGCTGTCTGCAAGGAGTATAAATCCTTCCATTCCCCACCATCCAGTCAAATCTGGAGAAGCTTCTTGGATGAGGAGTGAAATGTCTTCAAAGAAAAACCAGAAAGTCCACTTGCCTCTTGAAAAAAGCACCTTTGGGACAACATGACTTGGATGACTGAGAATCTCCATAGACATGTTCTCCCAGGTTCCTTCTAACCAACTCAGTCTTCCCTTCTTACCTTTCAGCCATGAGTTGGTTGACAGTCAGGTAGGCCCACAACTTTTCCGTGAATTTGGGATCGGCGTGCTTATCCTTGTACAGGAACTCATCCAAACCCTCAACATCTGCCAGGGTCTCCAAGATTAACTGCGCATTGGACTGATTGACAAAACCAAACCAAACAGAGAAATAAGCCATGTTATCAACTAGCAAAGCCAACTTCAATATTTCGGGCTTCTTAACTCAATGGATTAATAATATTATTATTTTTTTATGCTTTAAAGAAAGTTTTAAAATGTTTAACTTAGAATTTTACAAGGGAGTAACGTTGAACAATCAGAAATTGGCAAGTGGTTTATGTATGACCAAAGAGGATAAATGTTTAATTTAGAATTTCATTAGGGAGTAATGCTGAAAAAGAAGGTATGGAAAGGATTTTAGTAATAAATGTGAAATGTGATAAGAGAATTTATAAAAGGAAGGTTGATGAATAATTTTTAAAAGGGGAGTTAAAGTGCGTGAGGGAGTTTTGAATCTTGTAGTAAGTTAGCATATTTTAGCTTATGTTTGTTAAATGTTATACCCTGTTTTTGCTCTGGGAAGTCGGGGGGGGAGTGCGGGGAGAGGGGGTTGAAGGTTTTGTGGGGATAAAATTGTCAAAAAATTATTAATAAAATAAAAAGATAGATAAATGTATTAATAGAGAAGTAAGAAATGTGGGGGAAATGTCATAATAAATGAAATGATAATATCAAGATATGACAAATATTGGAGGAGTAAGAACAAGACATAAAAGAGGTACTTAGATGATACACTGAATGATTGATTATGTATTGTTTGTTTGTTTGTAAAATAAAAAAACTTTTTTTAATAAAAAAAAAATATTTCAGGCTTCTCACAGTCCACTTAAATGGTCACAGGTAGTCCTCGACTTGTGAATCACAACTGAGCCCAAAAACTTCTGTTGTTATGCGAGACATTGGTTAAGTTTTGACTCATTTTAGGACTTTTCCTGCCACAGTTGTTAAGTGAATCCCTGCAGTTGTTAAGTCAATCTCACAGTTGTTAAGTGAGTCTGGCTTCCCCACCGACTTTGTTTGTGAGAAGGTCACAAAAGGAGATCACATCACGTGATCCCAGGACACTGCAACCGTCCTAGAGACATGCCAGTTGCCAAGTGTCTGGATTTTGATCATGTGACCATGAGGATGTTCCAATGGTCATAAGTGTGAAAAATGGTCATAAGTCAGTTTTTTTCAGTATCATTGTAACTTTGAACAGTCACCAAATGGTTGCGAGTAGAGGACAACCTGAAGTGTACTAGATTTTCCTGGAATCTCTCATCCAAGTTCTAACCTTGCTTAACATTTCATGATCAGTCAAGATAAACTTGTTTCTGTCACCTAGGTGGGTTATCTCTAGCTAGAGGAAAAATATCAGGAGAAGGACATTCAATCAATCAATCAATCAATCAATCAATCAACCAGAATAGAGCTGGAAGGGACATTGGAGGTCTTTTAGTCCAACCCCCTGCTCAAACAGGAAACCCTATGTCAGCACTTCAACCTGCATTTACTTTAGTGCTGACATAAGAAGGAGAAGAGGGGGCAGCTGGCAAGAGGATGCTTGACTTTTCACCTACTTATTTTCCCTGAAGATAATATCCCCTAAGAGATGAGATGGGAGGGGGGGACATTCCTGGTAGCTGAAATAGTAGATATGGGGAAAGTGATTTGGAAGATGGCCAATGAGACGCAGAGAATTGGGGAACGGAAAGGGAAGGTTTGGGGTCAGGAAGTCAGTGTTGGCTACACCACAATCGGGGTCAGATTGTCATGCTTAATAAAATGAAAGATTTCGTCAAAGACTATTTGTTTGGAAATGCAATTTATTTTATTTGAGATGACATCGAAACCTGACACCCTATACCAGTGATGGCGAACCTTTTTGCCCTCATGTGCCAAAAGCAGGGGGAGGGGAGGTCACGTGCGCCTATGTGCCCTCACCCATAATTCAATCCCCCCCGCGCCCGCCCGCCCCCCCCCCGCATGCATCCGTGACCTTCCCGCACTCCCCTGCTTTTGGCATGCGATGGCAAAAAGTTTACCAGTGGGCCCAGTAGGCCCATTTTTCGCCCTGCCCAGGCTCTAGAGGCTTTCTTGGACCCTGTGGAGGGCAAAAATGGCCTTCCCCACCCACCCGAGACCCTTTTTTAGGCCAGAAATGGCCCATTTCCCGACTTCCGGTGGGACCAGAAGGCCCGTTTTTCGCTCTTCCCAGGCTCCAGAGGCTTTCTTGGAGCCTGGGGAAGGCAAAAACAGCCTCCCACTCCCCCGAGACCCATTTCCCTACTTCCGGGTGGGACCGGAAGGCCTGAAAATCAACTGGCCGGCATGCGCATGCGCGCTGGAGCTGAGTTAGAGCAACGCTCACGTGCCCACAGATATGGCTCCTATCACAGCCCTATACCATTTCAGACAGGTGGCTGTCCAGTCTCTTCTTTAAAACCTCCAGTGATGAAGCACCCACAACTTGAAGGCAAGGTGTTCCTCTGGTTAATTGTTCTAACTGTCAGGAAATTTCTCCTCAGTTCTAAGTTGCTTCTCTCCTTGATGAGTTTCCACCCATTGCTTCTTGTCCTGCCTTCGGGTGCTTTGGAGAATAGCTTGACTCCCTCTTCTTTGTGGCAGCCCCTGAGATATTGGAACACTGCTATCACGTCTCCCCTGGTCCTTCTTTTCATTAAACTAGACATACCCAGTTCCTGCAACCGTCCTTCATATTGCATACAATCTCTTTCGGTCCGGAAGACTCACAATTTCTTCATAAAAGCTTGAGAAAATTCCCGCCATTTTACAAGCTCATCATTTTTGGTTACTATCAGTGTGGACTTACCGCTGTGGCTGTTACCATGCTCTGCAAATGCTGCACATTTTCAGTGTCAACTTTTCCCGACACCACAATCTCGGATCCTCCAAAATAATGTTGGAAGCTGCTCTGGGTTACGTCAGACACCAAGCCTTCCGGATAGTTGAAGTCCAGTTTTTTGAGAAGCGGGGTAGAAACCTGGTTGTAGAATTTCTGCAAATTCAGGGGGGAAAAAGGTGCTAGACTTTTACTTTTGAAAGAGTCTTGTGGCCGATGTGTGATATACATCCTTTGTTGAGCACAGGTGTAAAGGGCACATATATATCCCATTGTCTAAGGATTATAATTGGGGTGAAATCCAACAGGTTCTGACAGGTTCTGGAGAACCAGTAGCGGAAATTTTGAGTAATTCGGAGAACCAGCAAATACCACCTCTGACTGGCCCCAGAATGGGGTGGGAATGGAGATTTTGCAGTATCCTATCCCCAGGAGTGGGGAGGGAATGGGGATTTTGCAGTATCCTTCCTCTGAAGTGGGGTGGGAATGGAGATTTTATAATATCCTTCTCCCCTGGAGTGGGGAGGGAATGGGGATTTTGCAGTATCCTTCCCCTGGAGTGGGGTGGGAATGGGGATTTTGCAGTATCCTTCCCCTGCCATGCTCACCAAGCCACACCCACCAAGCCACACCACGCCCACCAAGCCACGCCCACAGAACCGGTAGTAAAAAAACTGGGATTTCACCGCCGATTATAATCCATTCACAATAAAAATAGAATGAAAAAAAGTAGAACAAGTTTGGAGTAGTGGGTAAAGTACCATCTAGAAACCAGGAGATGGTGAGTTCTAGTCCCACCTTAGGCATGAAAGCCAGCTGGGTGACTTTCATGCCTAAAATGGGACTAAAATTTATTATTTCCTGGTGATTGACCCAGCGTGATCCAGAGTGATCCATACCTAAGGTTGGACTAGAACTCATTGCCCGAACCGGTGTGAACCGGTAGCATTTCACCCCTGATACAGATCTGTAATGGGAGAAAGCCGCCAAGGCGTAAAGATAAACGGCGTTTTGAACTGAGAAACAGCATGGCTTATGTTTGTGGTTTGGAAAAAAAGCCTTTCAAAAGTCAGAAGAACGCGTCGGGTTAGGATTTCTCCTTCCCTTCTCCCTTCCTTTACTCTACAGATGAGAAAGTCACCTTCATTTGGGAAGAGGTCTCTTGATTCCCGAAGATCCTTTGTGCGGCCCCGTTGTTTTCAGTCGCCAACCTCTTCAGAAAATCATAGTCCACATCAAAGCCGATTCCGAGACAGAACAAAGAGATATCATCCCGGTTATGCTTCTTCACATTTTTCTGAATCGTTGGCAGTTTCAGTTCTCCTGATAGGAAG